>NC_052150.1:176165121-176501460 GCF_902713615.1 Scyliorhinus canicula
CCATCCTATCACCAAACCCCTGCTCTAATCCAACCAAATGGACACCTCCCCGACCTCAGTTCCCGTTGACTGGCTGCACTCAGCTAGCCTGGGGCTCCCAGCCTCGGCACCAGCCCGTCTCCCACCCATTGTTCCCAGTCAATCCTCCCCCCCCCCCGACCCCTCCACACCACTTTCCCAGATCAGCCCTACGTAAGCAAACACTCTATACAAGTCATAAACAACCCCCACAATAGCACAATTCAAGTTAAACAAGAAAAAAAGAGATAAGAAATATCAGGCACTCTTCAGTCCTTCCCATACAGACACAGACAAAGATTGCACAAAGTCCTCCTGAAGCATACATTTTAACCCAACCCTTTAGACTGTTTTCTTTATTAATCCCCCCCAGCCAAACTCCAACTAAGCAAAGAGCCCAAACAGGAAGCATTCAGGTGAACCACGCAAAAAGCATGCAGAAAACAACAAACAAAAAAAAAGATACTTCCCGAAACGAGAGAGACACCACATATACTTAAAAGCTCTAACATGAGTCCAAACGTCCTCGGCTCAGGGCCAGCCCGTGCTTCTTAACGAAGTCCATCGCCTCTTCGGGTTCCTCGAAATAGTGGTGCTGACCCTTATACGTAACCCACAGTCGCACCGGAAAAAGCAGCCTGAATTTCACCTTGTTTTTCTACAGTATCTCCTTCACCTGCCTGCAGCCTCCCCGCCTCCTGGCCACCTCCGCACTCAAATCTTGGTACACATGCAGGGTGATATTGTCCCAAATACAGCTTGGTGTGCTCTTTGCCCATTGCAGCAACCGTTCCTTGTCCAGGTACCTGTGAAAGCGTACCACCATCTCTCGTGCGGGACCCCCTCATTGCGGCTGCCTCACCTGCACTCTGTCTGCCCTGTCCACCACCGGCGGGTGCGGGAACACCTCGTTCCCCAGCAACTTTTGAAACATACCCGCCACATACGCGGCAGCATCCAGCCCCTCTGCCGCCTCCGGGAGGCCCACGATTCTCACGTTCTGCCGACGAGAGCTGTTGACCAGGGCCTCCAGCCTTTCCAGAAGCACTT
This sequence comes from Scyliorhinus canicula, assembly GCF_902713615.1. NCBI lineage: Eukaryota > Metazoa > Chordata > Chondrichthyes > Carcharhiniformes > Scyliorhinidae > Scyliorhinus > Scyliorhinus canicula. Next base: position 176,166,190 of record NC_052150.1, read on the forward strand.
TTTGCTGGTCCCTCAGCCTCCGAATCACCACATCCGCCACCGTTTGAAAGTCAGCCTGCTCCTCCACTGACTTCTCCAACTGCTGGAGCTTCTCAGCCTGATCATCCAGCCTTTTTCCCATCCGACCAATCGACTTCTGAAGCGGCTTCAAGTTGTCACGCTTCAAAGCCTGCATAGCCTGCAGCAGCTGCTCCATTGTGGGCTGGGCTGCCGGCTCCTTGCTCTGAGCACCAGCCATGCTGGTCTCGCTCACAGCCTCCACTGTGCCCTTACTCGACCACTTCTTCTGCTGTTTGCGGTCCCTCCGGCTTCTTAGGTCCATACAATTCTGTGTGGATCCTGTGCCTGAGTACTATTGCTTTCCTGTTCCGTGCTCAAAAGTGCAAAAAAGTCAGGGGAAAAGGTCTAAAAGTCCGACCGAAACGGGAGCCACCAAATGTGCGACCTATTCCCTCATACCGTCACCGGAAGTCTGGTATAAGTTGTTGACTTTGGTCCGGCACTGGAGGCCATTCTTCCTGGTCACACCCCCGGCGCTCACAGCTGCTGCCACCTCATCCCAGGCAGCACTGGCTGCTCTGTGGCTGACCCTCTGGGGAACAGGACATCTCTTCTGGCCTCCATTGCATCTAGGTGCATCCCCGAATCTTGGGCCAGTCTCCTGGGCGCCATTGTTACGAGATGGCTGGGGTTGGCTGAGAGAGTGCTGCTTAGGTGCTGCTCGACCTTATTTGTTGGGGGCTGGTGAGTGCGGTGCCGGCGAGCCTTCATTTGTGGCGATAAACCTGTGGGCCTTGTTAAGTGGAACAATTAACATTGAATAGCGTTGCCAGTCTCGCTGGGCTGAGTGCTGGGAAGTTTGCAGCAGGTTCACCTCGCTTCCCACACTTGGAAATCTTTCTGGAGAATTGCGCCCGGTGTTCCCTCCCAGCTGCAGGCCTGGCTATTCGTTTTGACCAGCTGCTGGGTAGGAAATGGATCCAAATGATAATGATCCTGCTCCTAGGGTTGGCCCCCATAAATACTGGGGTCAAACAGTGTAGAAGCGGTACTCTTGTGGAACTGCTAATTGTTGCCCATCTTGTTCTAAGCCTTGGATCAGTAGGTTCTGAAAATCTGATAAATTACTTTGCATTAGGAAAGCATTAGACCTTGGTTAGTAAATTACAATGACAGGTTAGGAAATTTTGCTTTTCTACTACTTGTAAAGATGATGGCAGACATGCTCCCATCTCCCGATATGAGAATTTAGTTCTTGCCTGCCTATTCCATAGAATTTGTTAAAATAAATGCCGATGAAAGTGTCTGGCTCTGTCCGTTATATTTGAGCCTCGCGCTAAACCATCTATTTTTTCATCTCTCAAAGGCATTAGAATCACTTCCCAAAGTTAAAATCAATCTTGAGCAGCAGAAGCGCACAAAATTCTATTAAAAACAGTATAACACATCAGACCAATGTCTCACAGGTGGACTATTTTCATATGATTGGATTTCCCTTGGATAGGGTTGATTTATGTGGATTATTTCAGAGGTATGAAAGGCCTATTACTTGCAAGGTGTGATTGGATTTTCTTATTCATAGCCTAACTCCGTCCATCTAACTGCCATTAGAATGCTATTTGATACCTTTTGCAACCACCAATTTTTTAAAACCAACTATCTTAAGATTTATGTTTAAATATTATTTATCTGTGTTTCTCCTTCCTGTTGTTAGGTATGTACGTAATGGGCAGAGTGCTGGCTGGGGCAAGGGAACCGGTATGTAGCTCTCCAGCTGCATAGTCGGGTTTTCTCTCCAGATTCTCTGACACTTTGTGGCACACAAAGTCTGGGTTCCACTGTCATGCTGGTGGAGCAGAGCCTGATAAAGCCAGCAGCGCAGAGAAGATCCTTTTATAAAACCTTTTATAAAACGCACACTGATCTGGGTTGTAATGAAACGCCCAACACCCCTCCCAAACAAGCATTGAACCCCCCCACCCCCCAATATAAGGCACCCTAGAGCCCTGGCACGGTGACTAAGTGGCTCCTGGGTATGTCTCTCTCCCCCTGGGAGGGCTATACTTTGCGACTTAGGCGAGTTCCCCTCGACTACTTCACTTTTTTTAATAGTTGCTGACGTGACGTCACGCAGGCAAGGGGGAAATTCCTTACCTGGCGGAACATATAGGGAGGAAACCCTTTAAATACGGGTGCGATCTACCAGTCGAGTTGAGCAGCGCAGCATGGCCAGTAGATCCTTAATCCGGGATCTACTCAGCTGGCCGCGCCTACCGAGATATAACGTCACGATCTGAATCCCGCCCATTGTGGGCATGATCGCTATTTTGCAAATCTGCAGATTAGAGTCTAACTCTAATATGTTCTCCCATGATCTACACGAAGCATTGGGATCTGACCCCTTCGCCTCGGAGAACTCGGGCAAGCGCCGGCTGCTCTTCACAAATGGGGACCAGACGGAACGGTTCTCGAGGTCTCCCAGGGATCGGAGGCCCCCAGGTGCTTGCACCTGGGCATGTTGGCACCATGGCACTCGTGTCACCAGGGCACCTTGGCACTGCCAGCCTGTCAATGCCATTTGGGTGCCAGCTCGACGAGGATCGAGTCCGTGGTTCCCTACGTGGGTGTAGGGGGACCCCCGAAGACCCTGTAGGGCTTTGGGGGAGTTCGGAGGTTGCATCGGGGAGTCGAGAGATCAGGATACTAATTTAGAAATTACTTCCCGATCTCCTGCACTGACGTGTTCCAGCGAGCAGAGTTCCTCAGTGCAGGAAATGGGATTAAGTGTGGCCGCAGCAGGTCGCTCCTCACTGAGGCCCTGAATAGGACCAGAGTCCGGATAGATAACGTGGTGTTTGCCAGCGTTGCGAGCACCAGGAAACACCTGGGTAAACGTGCTTGTTACGGAACTTTGTTCCCATTCGGTTAGATCGTGCCCTTCATTGAAATTTATTTAAATGAGGTTCCTGTCCTCATTACATCTCTGGCGAGGAGGCCAACAAGAATCTAATTTTCCGGTTCTTCTGGGATTTTGCGCCCATGTCTTGGTTCACTCTCAAGGCAAATGCGGACCCAAAATCGCCCCCAATGTCTCAATTGGTCCTTCGTGTATTTCATGCAATGAACAGGCTGCTCTGAGAACACTGTGAACAGTACAGATTGCTTCTTTCAGTGAAGTTGCAAACTATTGACATTTATATTACCTATTTAGATTGAAAGCGCTGCATTTGATCTAAATGCTAACTACCATACTAACGCCGTCATGACGAGGACTAAAAACAGAACAACCACTAACTAGCAGCTTAAGATGGATAGTAAATGTGGCCTAGTCAGTGTTGCCTATATCTTAAGAACTGGTCTCACTGAACAGAATCGTAGGGACACCAACTGCTGATGGAGGATCATTTACTAGGTGAAAGACACTCTTTAGTCTGTTTGAAACTTGTGGATTTCCAGTGCAGTTTCCATTTCGAGTGTTGCAGACTGCACATTCAAAAACCAAGCACTACATCCTAATTGCCACATCAAGCTTGGGACAGCTGCCGCCAAGGCGCAATGGATAAAGGCCACTATGTGACGCCTTTCAGTCATGGACCGTTGAATTCCTACAGTGCAGAAGGAGACTATTTGTCCCGCAAGGGTGCACTGACCCCTACCCAAGTCCACTACCCTGCCCAACTAACCTTTGGACACTTAGGGGCAGTCTAGAATGGCCAATCCACCTAAGCTGCATATCTTTGGATTGTTGAGAGGAAACTGGAGCACCTGGAGGAAACCCACGCAGACACTGGGAGAATGTACAAACTCCACACAGACAGTCACCCGAGGTCCCTGGTGCTGTGAGGCAGCAATGCTAACCACTGTGCCATTGTGCTGCCTTGTGCTACCAATGTGGACCGAGAGGTGATAACTGTATAAAACCCCTTTTAGTTTTCAATAGTTGGGAAGTTAGTTCAGTGGGAATGGAGGCTAGGGCAGTTGAATGTTCCTCCTGCAGAATGTGGGAGGAGAGGGTCACCTCGAGTGTCCCTGCTGACTACATCTGATGGAAGTGCACCCAACTCCAGCTCCTCGAGAACCGCGTTAGGGACCTGGAGCTGGAGCTGGATGAACTTCGGATCATTCGGGAGGCAGAGGGGGTTATTGAGAGGAGTTATAGGGAGGTAGTCACACCTCAGGTAAAAGAGAAGGCAGATGGGTTACCGTCAGGGGAGGGAGAGGGAACCGGCAGCCAGTGCAGGGATCCCCTGTGACCGTTCCCCTCTATAACAAGTATACCGTTTTGGATACTGTTGCAGGGGACGACTTACCAGGGGTAAGCAATGGGGCACAGGCCTCTGGCACAGAGTCTGTCCCTGTTGCTCAGAAGGGAAGGGAGAAGAGGAACAGAGCACTTGTCATTGGGGACTCCATAGTTAGAGGAACAGACAGGAGATTCTGTGGGAACGAAAGAGACTCACTGTTGGTGTGTTGCCTCCCAGGTGCCAGGGTTCGTGATGTCTCTGATCGTGTTTTTGGGATCCTTAAGGGGGAGGGGGAGCAGCCCCAAGTCGTGGTCCACATGGGTACCAACGACATAGGTAGGAAGAGAGATGGGGATTTGAGACAGAAATTCAGGGAGCTAGGGTGGAAGCTGAGAGCTAGAACAAACAGAGTTGTTATCTCTGGGTTGTTACCCGTGCCACGTGCTAGCGAAGTGAGAAATAAGGAGAGAGAGGAGTTGAACACGTGGCTACAGGGATGGTGCAGGAGGGAGGGTTTTGGTTTCCTGGATAATTGGGGCTCATTCTGGGTTAGGTGGGACCTCTATAACAGGATGGTCTTCACCTGAACCAGAGGGGTACCAATATCCTGGGGGGAGAGATTTGCTAGTACTCTTCGGGGGGGGGGTTTAAACTAATTCAGCAGGGGGATGGGAACCTAAATTGTAGTCCTAGTATACAGGATGTTGAGAGTAGTGAGGTCAGGGATAGGGTTAAAAGTTCGAAAGAGGGCACTGGCAAGCAAGACGCTGGTTTGAAGTGTGTCTACTTCAACGCCAGGAGCATCCGGAATAAGGTGGGTGAGCTTGCAGCATGGGTTGGTACCTGGGATCTCGATGTTGTGGCGATTTCGGAGACATGGGTAGAGCAGGGACAGGAATGGTTGTTGCAGGTTCCAGGATTTAGATGTTTCTGTAAGAACAGAGAAGATGGTAAAAGAGGGGGGTGTGGCATTGTTAATCAAGGAAAGTATTACGGCGGTAGAAAGGACGTTTGAGGACTCGTCTACTGAGGTAGTATGTGCCGAGGTTAGGAACAGGAGAGGAGAGGTCACCCTTTTGGGAGTTGTCTATAGACCTCCGAATAGTTCCAGAGATGTAGAGGAAAGGATTGCAAAGATGATTCTCGACAGGAGCGAGAGTAACAGGGTAGTTGTTATGGGGGACTTTAACTTTCCAAATATTGACTGGAAATACTATAGTTTGAGTACTATAGATGGGTCAGTTTTTGTGCAGTGTGTGCAGGAGGGTTTTCTGACACAGTATGTAGACAGGCCAACAAGGGGCGAGGCCACATTGGATTTGGTACTGGGTAATGAACCCGGCCAGGTGTTAGATTTAGATGTAGGTGAGCACTTTGGTGATAGTGATCACAATTCGGTTATGTTTACGTTAGCAATGGGCAGGGATAGGTATATATGGGATTGAAGGTGATTTAGCGGTTTGGATCAGTAATTGGCTAGCTGAAAGAAGACAGAGGGTGGTGGTTGATGGCAAATGTTCATCCTGGAGTTCAGTTATTAGTGGTGTACCGCAAGGATCTGTTTTGGGGCCACTGCTGTTTGTCATTTTTATAAATGACCTGGAAGAGGGTGTAGAAGGATGGGTTAGTAAATTTGCAGATGACACGAAGGTCGGTGGAGTTGTGGATAGTGCTGAAGGATGTTATAGGATATAGAGGGACATAGATAAGCTGCAGAGCTGGGCTGAGAGGTGGCAGATGGAGTTTAATGCGGAAAAGTGTGAGGTGGTTCACTTTGGAAGGAGTAACAGGAATGCAGAGTACTGGGCTAATGACAAGATTCTTGGTAGTGTAGATGAACAGAGAGATCTCGGCATCCAGGTACATAAATCCCTGAAAGTTGCCACCCAGGTTAATAGGGCTGTTAAGAAGGCATATGGTGTGCTAGCCTTTATCAGTAGGGGGATTGAGTTTTGGAGCCAAAAGGTCATGCTGCAGCTGTACATAACTCTGGTGCGGCCGCTCCTGGAGTACTGCGTGCAGTTCTGGTCACCACATTATAGGAAGGATGTGGAAGCTTTGGAAAGGGTTCAGAGGAGATTTACTAGGATGTTGCCTGGTATGGAGGGAAGGTCTTACGAGGAAAGGCTCAGGGACTTGAGGTTGTTTTCATTAGAGAGGAGAAGGCTGAGAGGTGACTTAATAGAGACATATAAGATAGTCAGAGGGTTAGATAGGGTGGACAGTGAGAGTCTCTTTCCTCGGATGGTGATGACCAACACGAGGGGACATAGCTTTAAATTGAGAGGTAGTAGATATAGGACAGATGTCAGAGGCAGTTTCTTTACTCAGAGAGTAGTAGGGGTGTGGAATGCCCTGCCTGCAACAGTAGTAGACTTGCCAACTTTAAGGGCATTTAAGTGGTCACTGGATAGACATATGGATGAGAATGGAATAGTGTAGGTCAGATAGGCTTCAGATGGTTTCACAGGTCGGCGCAACATCGAGGGCCGAATGGCCCGTACTGCGCTGTAATGTTCTATGTTCTAACCCATACCATATGTAATGTATTGAAGCACCACAGAGTGCAACAGGACTGATGTATATCGTTTAAACAGAATTATGCTCTCTGCAACAAAAATATTTGTAACGTTCTTATTACTGAATTGCAGCATCTCAGAGTGCATCTTGATCTGTGGAGAAAATGTGAATATCATTGCACTTTCTTGTGGCAATTTGAAATATTTTGTAATGTCTCCCTCCGATATTTTATGAATAAAGTATATTTTTGCAACAAAAAAAATCAAACAAAATTGTAATTTAATGTGTTTTGCCTGTCAGGGTATCATATCCTCCTGAATCTTGCTAGTTAAGATATGATAATTATTTAAACCAGTAATGACTCAAAATAGTAATACAATATAAATTCCAAATGCTGTGTAACTAGACTATTCTGTTCTGATATTTGAATTGTTTCCTCTGTGTTTGTGGGATGGTCTTTGAACAATCTGACTTAAGGTATTTATTCGACATAGCTGTTAGAACGTGGCTGAATTATGGCTGTTTTTATTTAGGCAGCGAATGAAGGCTATGGAGAAACAGATCGCTAGTCTGACAGGTCTTGTTCAGTCTGCACTCTTCAAGGGGGGAAGTAATGCAAAGGAAGTTCCAAGGTAAGAGAACGAAACAGTCTCACAACTTTTGCAGTATCTATCTAATGCGATTTCAGCTACTTAAAGAATTGTGACAAATAATTGTATTTTGACATCAGAATTTATATGTTTAATTTGTGCTCCTCATCTATTTCAGTGAGAAAATAAAAGTTGCACCACTTAGCAGCAGTTCTGAGGCACAAGGTACATTTTCTTCATCCTCTAATAATGTTGAAATTGCTATTTTCTAAAGCTTCCATGATAACTGCATGTATTGCTCAATGAGATTTTTCCCCAGTGCAATGAGGTCCCACTTTTCTCACCCAAGAAGAAAAGGACTGGCCAAATTCTGAGATTAACAGGACCATTTTATTTTAGTCATTCATGGAATGTGGACTTTGCTGGCTAGGCCAGTATTTATTATCCAATCCGAATTGCCCTTGGGAAGGTGCTGGTGAGCAGCCTTCTTGAACAACTGCAGTACTGTTAAGGAGGGAGTTCCAGGAGGAAACTGCGATACACCTCTGCGGGAAACACCCTTGAAGATCCTGTGTGCGACGCACCTTCGCGCCGATGTTAGATAGCAGCGATAGCAGCAAACTCAACCGAGTGTGGATTCGGCGGCCCATCAACATTTCTGCCAGGACCACCTCGTTAACAGCATGAGAAGTCATCCTATACGAGACGAGAGAGCCTGCCAGCCTGGTATCCATTTAACCTGCGGTTTGTTTCTCCAGGCACTGCTTCACCATCTGTACGCCACGTTCCACCAATACATTCAACGTCGGATGAGCAAACTCCTCACTAGGAAATGAGGCCCCCTTGCCCCCTTGTCCGTAGCAATCACCTCCGGTAATCTGTGGGTAGAAAAGGATGTGCATAGCTGCTCAATGGTTGCGCAAGAGGTGATGGATGTTATTTTGTGGACCATGAGCCACTTTGACTGCACATCCACCAAATTGAGGAATATGGAACCCAAGAATGGGCCAGCGAAATCTGCTTGAATGTGGGCCACTCCTTTGGGGGCAAAGACACTGTTGTCAGAAACTTCTGATGGGCCTGACACGCAGCTCAATGTCCATATCGATGCCGGGTACCAGACATAACTCCTAGCCAGCATTTTCATTTCGGAAATAACTGGCTGAGCAGCATGAAGTTCTTTGAAAACACTAAAGGGTTGGCCTGCCGCAGCACGATGATTCTTGTGCCCCATGGGAGGACACCGTCATCGACTGTCAGTTCCGACATCCTGGTTGAAAAAGCTTTTAACTCCCCTGGAAGCTGTCGCCATGATCCACCGGATAAAGCCAAATGTGGCATCTTAGCTAACACTGGATCATACTGCGTGCAATCAAGTAGCTGCCACTGGTAAGGTGTACATGAAATTTAGGACATCTACGGTCTCTCGGTCATGGGAGGATCCAGTAAGACAACTTAATGCATCGACATTCGCAATCGACGTGCCTGGACGATGTTTGAATGAGTATTGCTACGCAGCCAATATAGAGTATGCAGTCCAGGCTGACAAATGGTCGTCCCGCCGCCTTCTCGCGAAAGAGGCCAAACAGCAGCTTATAATTGATATGATGAAAAAATAGTGGCAGTAAACATATTGGTGGAAGCGTTTAACTCCAAAGACAATCGCCGGAACTTCTTTTTCTATATGAGCATAATTACGTTCAGCAGCCGTTAACGTCTTGGAGGCAAAAGCTATTGGACGATCCTGGTCGTCACCCATGCAGCACTAAGTCCATACGCACCAAGTCCATACGCAATGTGTCACACATCAAATAAAGGGGTTTCACAGCGTCAAAACGATGAGGACTTTGGACGACACCAGCATCTGTTTCACCAAATGAAATTCAGTCTCCTGGTCAGCGCCCAAATCCAGGGGTTGGCAGAAGAAAATGGAGGGGGACCAGGTTTGTTGCCAAATTTGGTATAAAACAGACTTAATAATTTATCAGGCCCAAGAAAGAGCAAAGCTCTGTAGCATCTCGCCACGTGGAGGCCATTGTCATTGCCTGTACTTTGTCGGAGACTGGCTGGAGGCCATCTCGGTCCACTCGGTAACCTAAATACACCACCTCCTTCATACTGAAGATGCACTTTGCTTTACGCAGATGGATGCCATATTCTGAAAACTGCTGCAAAATTGCTCAAGGTTTTTGTGGTTTTCTGTCTCTGTCGCTCCCGTAATTAACACATCATCAACATATACAGCAGCACGTGAGAGACCTTGCAAAATACTCTCCATGACTCTTTGAAACACAGCGCAAACCGAAGAGATGCCGAATGAAAGTCTAATATACTCATATAAGCCCTTATGGGTGTTGGTCGTAACGTATTTTCGTGAGGCCTTGTGCAGTTTGAGCTGCAAATAAGCATTGCTGATATCCAATAGGTCTTTGGTGCGAGGAAGTGGGTAATGGTCTAAACGAGAAGCTATATCTACTGTTAGTTTGCATTCGCCGCAGGGGCGAACAGTCTGGTTCCATTTCATGGAATCACCGGCGCAGCCTAGTGGTCAAAACAGACCGACCAAATGATCTAGAGGCTTTTGAATCACTGGAGCTCAGCTTCAACCTTGACCACAATTATATAGAGGCTGCAGATAGGAGCCATTGGTGGTGCAGCCGCACAGTTCAGCTGCATTGCAGACTCATCTCCCGCTTCTTCTAGATGGTTTAAATGAAGGGCCCGTGCATGGGGCCAATATCTACCTTGTCCCAAGCAGTCTGGGCGCTGTTCCTCAAGCAGCCGGCAGCTTCGGTGACCCCAACATCCACACTTCTCACAGAGGTCGGAGTCAGCCCCTCCTGAATCCAGAGAGGGCCTGCACCACGGCCTAGGTTCTTGAGACGTCACAGCGATCCAGTTTAGCTGGAAAAAGGTTGCGAGGGGAGCTTCTCCTAGAAGCTGTTTCTGTACATTGAAATTATTAATATCACAAACCAAGCAGTCCCGAAGAATATCCGCCAACACAGCCCCGTATTCATAATACTCTGCGATTTTCCACAGGCAGGTAACATAGCCGGCACATGACTCCTCTTCCGACCTTTCCGCCCTATTAAATCTGTACCATTGCACAATGATGTACAGTATCGGGTTGAAATGATTCCCAACCAACGCAATGGGCTGTTTGAATGCTATCATATCCGGTGTTGCCGGCAATGTGAGGCCCCTAATTATGCTGAATATGTGTACACCGCAGGCCTTTACAAATATCAGTCTGGCGCTCATTTTCGGTTATATTATTGGCACAGAAAAAGTATCGCAAGCGTTCTGTGTATTGGCTCCACAACTCAACGGCAGGGTAAAAAGCATCCAGCCGCCAAACAAAGGCACAGTGAAGACTCAATGTTGCACCTTAATCCCAGGTGATGCAATATCACTGAGAGATGGCGTAGGTGGCGCAGTGGCCTGCGCCGTCAGGAACTCGGCTTATCGCATCAAGGTGGGGCCGGCTGATCACATACCAACGGGGTTGTGTCTGCGCTCGGCACACATCCCGAAGACTCCGAGTTGGAGGGGGCGGAGCATCGCCACCCGGCGTCAAACCGGCACCTGCCCTGATTCCGGCATCAGGAGCATTCTCCACCCGATCGCTGTTCCCGATTTTGGCGTCGGGCTACGGAGAATCCCACCCGTGATCTTCTGAAATAAAAGCGGAAAATGTCTGCATGTCTGTCACCATCTGTCCAGAGAAAAACAGTTAATGATTCCCGTGGATAACTTTTCATCAGAAGAACTTTTGAAACTTGTTCATATTCAGTCATCTCCTCATTTAAACTCCCAGAACAGGGAGGTGTGGTTATGCTTTAATATTTCATTTGGAAGGACAGCAATTCTAATTATCTAGTACTCTGGTGGTACTATACTGAACCATCAATGCTTGATTATGTGCTCATGTCCTAACCTGGTGCTGAACTTGGGTTCAAGTGCCACTGAGTGAACTTGGCATTAGATTCACATATCTCGGGTGGAATTCTCCCAAAGGCCCGACGCCGTCGTGAAACCTGGAGAGGCCTCTCCTGGCCCCCTATTCTCCCCCCACCGGGGGGCTAGGAGGGGCGTGCCGGGAAACTCGGCCACGGGGCCTTGTCGCTGGCGTCAAGGCCCAGCGCGCCGAGAACGACGCAGCCGATGCGCCTAATGACGTCAGCCGCGCATGCGCAGGTTGGCCGGCTCCAACCCGCGCATGTGCGGTTGCCGTCTTCCCCTCCGCTGCCCCGCAAGACGTGGCGGCTTGATCTTGCGGGGCAGCAGAGGGGAAAGAGTGCGTCCCATTGAGACGCCGGCCCGACGATCGGTGGGCACCGATCGCGGGCCTGTCCCCTCCCGAGCACGGTCGTGGTGCTCAGTCCCCTCTAGGCCCCCCACAAGCCCCAAACGGGCATCTCGCGCCGTGGTCACAACGGCAGCGACCAGGTGTGGTTGCCGCCGTCGTCAAACGGTCACGAACGGCAGGCCGCTCGGCCCATCCGGGTCGGAGAATCGCGGGCCGCCGTGGAAAACGGCGGCCCGCGATTCTCCGAGCCGCGTGTCGCAAAACGCGTGGCATTGTGGTGCCATTGTGGTGCCAGGATACTACCCTGCCCAGAGCCCAACCACCCAGGTGCCCCCAATCTCCTGGCCCGGGCGGTGAACTCTATCAGGGTGGTGGTTGACCGCGTGGAGACGAGACTGGCGACCCAGGGACAAGCAATCCAGAGACTGGAGGAGCTGGCAGGGGAGCATGAGGAGCAATCCACCTCGACTTTTTTTTTCTTCGAATTTAGAGTACCCAATTATGTATATTTTTCCAATTAAGGGGCAATTTAGTGTGACCAATCCACCTAACCTGCACATCTTTGGGTTTTGGGGGTGAAACCCACGCAGATACGGGGAGAATGTGCAAACTCCACACGGACAGTGACCCAGAGCCGGGATCCGAACCCGGGTCCTCAGCGCCGCAGTCCCACTGCGCCACGTGCCGCCCTGCTGTCCACCTCAATGGCAGCAGAGATAGGGATGCTGCAAGACCAGCAGAAGCGATTGCTGGAAAAAGTGGAGGACCTGGAGAACCATTCTCAGATGCAGAACATCCGATTATGGGTCTGCCGAAGGGAAAAGAAGGATCAGATGCTGGTGCGTATGTGGGGAAGATGTTGGAGAAGCTGCTGGGAGAAGATGCGTTCGTCAAGCTGCTGGATGTGGTCCAGGCGCACAGGGTTTTATGCGTAAGCCCCGTGGGGGGGGGGGGGGGGGGCGTGAGCCCCTGAGGGCGATGGTGGTACGATTGCATCAGTTCCTGGACAAGGAACGCATTATGAGATGGGCCAGGCAGATGAGGCGATGTACGTGGGAAGATCCGGGTGTATCAGGACCTGGGAGAAGAACTCGCACGGAGGAGAGCGAGTTTTAACAAGGTCAAGTTGAACTTGAATGAAAAGGGAATAAAGTTTGGACTGCTGTATCTGGTCCGCCTGTGGGTGATCCATGAGGGTCGGGAACTATACTTTGGCTCGGCGGAGGACGCGATGGACTTTATGAAAGATAATAAACTGATGAGAGAAGGAACTGAACCTTGACTGTGTGGAGCTGAGCCATGTTTTGTAAGACTTTTAACTTTCGACTTGTGTGTTTGGACTGACTTTGGAGGTTTTGTATATATTTTTTCCGTCTTTCTTTCGGTTCTGTTTGGGATTATGTTAACAGATAGTACTTTGTTAAGGGAGGAGGGGTGGGCCTTTGTGCTTGGACCTTGGGAGGGACTGTTTAATTGGTTTTGCTTCTTGCCATTGTTTTGATTGTTTGCACTAAGAGTGGGGGGGGGGGGGGGTGGGGGGTCAGCAGAAGACCAATTGTGGGGGTGGGGCTAGACTGCTGATGGGGAGGGGAATTTTAAGTTGGTGAAAGAGGAGAGTTGATGGTGGTATCTGCCTGGGGGCGGGCCTAGTGAGGTGCAGGACATGGGCCAAGGACTGGCTTAGGAGAGGTTATGGCTGACCGGCAGGGGAGGGGGGTGGGTGACCCCCAACTAGGCTGGTCACGTGGAAAGTTCACGAGCTAAATGGGCCGGTCAAAAGGACCTGTGTGTTCGCACACATGAGGCAACTGAAGGCAGAACGTGGCCATGTTGCAGGAGACACACTTGAAGGTGGGGGGGGGGGTGGGGGGGGGGATCGGGGGATCAGGTTAGGTTGAGGAAGGGATGAGTCGGACAGGTATTCTGTTCAGGATTGGACTTTAAAACAAGGGGGGTGGCAATCCTGATCAATAAAAGGGTAGCATTTGAGGTGGGGAAGATAGGGGTGGGCCCGGGAGGGTAGATTCATCATGGTTAGTGGGAAGCTGGAGGGAATGGCTGTGGTATTGGTGAATATATATGCCACAAACTGGGATGATGTCAACTTCATTAGGAGGGTGCTGGGGAAGATCCCAGACCTGGATTTACAGCGACTGATTATGGGGGGAGACTTTAAAACGGTCCTGGATCCGAGACTGGAGCGGTCGAGTCCCAGGTCCGCAAAGGTGTCAGCTGTGGCAAAAGAGCTACGGGAGTTTATGGAGCGCATGGGAGGGGTAGACCCGTGGAGATTTGGGAGGCCAAGGAGTAAAGAGTTTTTATTCTAATCCCATGTGCATAAGGTGTACTCCTGGAAACATTTCTTTATGCTGGACAAAATGCTGCTGGCTGAGGTGGTGGATACTGAATATTCAGCAATAGTGGTGTAGGATAGCCAGGGCAAACAGTAGTGGGGAGAGTTGACATCCCTGTCTTCTCCCCCTACACAAACCAAAATATTCTGACTGGACCCGGTTGGTCCTTACATTCGCCTCCGGTGCCTGAAATAATAGCCGGACCCAGACTGGGTAGACCTGCAAATGAGCAAAGGAAAGGCCCAGCGGTTGCAATGGAGGTTAGATGTAGGACTGCTAGCGGAAGACAAGGTGTGTGAGCGGGTGAGGGAGGCCGCACGGGTGAGATCTCGTGAGATCTCGGCAGGGGTGGTGTGGGAGGCACTGAAGACTTTTATCGGGGGGGGGGGGGGGGGGGGGGGGGTGGGGGCGGGGGGGAGCTCATTTCGATTTGGGCCCATATGGAGAAGGCTGAACGGGCGGAGGTAGACAGGCTGGTTGGAGAACTTTTACAGGTGGACAGGAGGTATGCGGAGTCTCTGGATCAGGGGCTTCTGAAGGAGCGTCAGAGACTGCAAATGGAATTGGGGCTCCTGTCCACGGAGGTGCAGCTGAGGAGGGTGAAGGGGGCGGTGTATGAATATGGGGAAAAAGCCAGCAGGATGTTGGCGCATCAGCTGAGAAAGCAGGAGGAGGCGAGAGAAATTGGGAAAGTGAAGGATACAAGGGGGAAGGTGATGGTGGATCCGGTGGGGGTGAATGATGTGTTTCGGGAATTTTATAGTAGACTATACAAATCGGAACCCCCAGCTGGGGAGGAAGGCATGAAGCGATTCTTGGGGGGGTCGAGAGTTCCCGAGGATAGATGAGTTGTTGGAAGGCTTAGGAGGCCGAATCGGGCTTGGGGAGATTATAGACGGATTGGGGGCAATGCAATCGGGTCAGGCTCCGGGACCTGATGGATACCCGGTCGAGCCTACAAAACATTTTCCGGGCTGATGGGGCCACTCCTGGTAAAGGCTTTTAATGAGTCCAAGAAGCTGGGAGTGTTCCCCCCAACGTTATCGTAGGCATCGGTTTCCCTTATTCTGAAGTAGGATAAGGATCCAGAGAACTGTAGATCGTATAGGTCGATCTCTCTTTTAAATGTGGATGCAAAATTGCTGGCAAAGAGCTTGGCCATGCGCATGGAGAATTGTGTCCCGGAGGTGATAGGGGAGAACCAGATGGGGTTTGCGAAGCGACGTCACCTGACGTCCAACATTAGACGGCTCTTAAATATGATAATGATGCCAGCAGAAGGGCGCGAGGTCACGGTGGTGGTAGCCATGGATGCAGAAAAGGCCTTTGACTGGGTAGAGTGGAAGTACCTGTGGGATATCCTGGGAAGGTTTAGGTTTGGGCAGGGATTCGTTGACTGGGTCCGGCTGTTATATCAAGCACCGGTGGTGAATGTAAGTACCAACTGGGTCCGGTCAGAATATTTTAGTTTGTGTAGGGGGACAAGACAGGGGTGTCAACTCTCCCCACTACTATTTGCCCTGGCCATAGAGCCCTTGGCAATGGCACTTAGGTCATTGAACATCTGGCGAGGGATAGCGAGGGGGGTGGAGCATAGGGTTTCACTCTACGCAGATGACTTGCTCCTTTACATAACAGATCCGTTGGGGGGAATGGCTGGGGTTATGGAGATATTGGAGGAATTTTGTCGGTTCTCGGGCTACAAATTGAACATGGGTAAGAGTGAGGTGTTCGCAATCCAGGCATGGGGGCAGGTGAGGAGACTGAGGGAGTTACAGTTTAAAGTGGTGGGAAGGAGTTTTAGGTACCTGGGGATTCAGGTGGCAAGGGACTGGGGTCAGTTCCATAAATTAAATTTGGGCATGGCGGTTGAGCAAATAAAAGGGGACTTCTGCAGGCAAGACATGTTCCTGCTGTCACTGGCGGGGAGGGTACAGACTGTGAAGGTGACAGTCCTCCTGAGATTGCTATTTGTGTTTCAATGTCTTCCAATTTTTATCCCTGAGGCATTTTTCAGGAAGATGAACACAGTGATCTCGGGTTTTGTACGGGCTGGTAAAGCCCGGAGGGTGAAGAAGGTCCTTTTGGAACAGGGGCGCGGGATGGGGGCTTGGCCCTTCCGAATTTTATTAATTATTACTGGGCGGCGAATATATCAATGGTTAGGAAGTGGGTAGTGGGGGGAGGGGTCAGTGTGGGAGCGAGTGGAGGTGGCATCCTGTAAGGGTACGGATTTGGAGGTTTTGTTTACAACACCTCTGCCATTCTCGCCGGCTTGGTACTCCACAAGCCCAGTGATAGTGGCAACCCTGAGGGTGTGGGAGCAATGGAGGCAGCACATGAGACCGGAGAGGGCGTCAGTGTGGTCACCGAACTGTGACAACCACAGTTTTATTCCGGGAGGTCTGGACGGTGGCTTTAGGAGGTGGCAGCTGGCAGGGATTGAGAGATTTGGTGATCTCTTCATTGAAGAGGGTTTTCCGAGCCTGGAGAGATTAGAGGAGGAGTTTGAGTTGCCGGGTGGGAATGGATTTCGGTACCTACAGGTACGGGACTTTGTCCAGAGGCAGGTTCCAAGCTTCCCTCGCCTCCCTCTAAGGGGACTGTAGGATAAGGTGATGTCAAAAAGGGAGGCATTCAATTGTAGAATAAGGATAAGGAATCTAATATACGGGCAGTCAGGAAGTGGGGGGGGAAGTTGGGTATGCTATTGTTTGTCGTTGCGTGTGTCAGACCTATTTGTTGTTTAGAATGTTTAAATGTTAAAATTCTAAATGCTTCAAAACATGTTTTCTAAAAAAGAGAATGTTGGAGGCTCAATGGTTTTGTATTTTCTATGGGATATGACTTTTAAAAAAAATGAAATTACTGTTTATCTCGGTGAGAGACTAGCTGAGTGTTTTGAATGTTCTCCTCTGTCAAGTAACCAGATTAGATATAAAGCGGTGTTTCATAATGGTTTGCTGTAATTATGGCATATCAGTTCCCACTTCAGCCTTCCTGGTAGATTTTTGATGAGATTGCATAATTTAATATCAAATTCTGAGTACTTTGAGCTTTGGGCATTAGCTCACGAAGGACTGGACTAGGCTAAATTAATTTTGTTTGCGAACCTTAGCAGCTGTTGGAGAGAGAGAGAGAGAACTAATTCCATCTGTCTGGATTAATTTGGAATACAGGTCCTCGAGATTTACCATCACATAAACTGTGAAAATATGGTTGCAGAGTACTTGCAATCCTCTTTGAAGCTGAATATCCATGAGTCAATCATAAAATGAAAAAAATCTTAATGACCATTTTTGTTGGTTCCAAAATCTGACGTGGTTAAATCTTCTAAGTTTTAGAAAACGGCAAAAATGATATCCCAGCCTTAGATAATGTGTATTTTTTTTTTATGTCACTTGTTGAGTACAAAACTATTTCACAATTATGATGTTTTACACTGATTTCCATTTTTAGTGCAAGACATCTGCAGAAGCAAAATTTAGACATTGCTTGAGTCGCCAGGAGTAATTCCATCACAGTTTAAAGCTTTGCCCTTTTGTGTTCCTGTGCATTGCTAATAGCTACACTGGAATTGCTTAATTTGAGTTGAATTATGGTTAGTTCCATAGTCTGGATTGGTGGCTACTTGAGATTTGAAGGGTTATATGTGCATTGTCATTCAGATTATGTATTTGATTGATGAAAACTAACGGATTTAAACTCTGCAGTCCTACCACATCCAGCCATGAATGGTGGTGGACAACAACTCACTGGAGGAGAATCCTTCACAAATATCCCCATCCTCAATGGTGGTGGAGCCCAGCACATCTGTACAAAAGACAAAACTGCAGCATTTGTAAGAATCTTCAGCCAGAAGGGCCGAGTGGATGATCCATCTCTGTCTCCTCCTGACATCCCCAGCAACATAGATGTCAGTCTTCAGCTAATACGATCACCCCATGTGATATCACGGAATGGCAGAAGGCACTGGATACTGCAAAGACATTATTTCAGCAGTAGTCAAAAAGACTTCTATCCCAGAACTTTTCTCACCCCTAACCAGGCTGATCTAGTACAGCTACAGCTGGCACCTACCCACTAATGTAGAAAATTGCCTAAGTATGTCCTGTGCACAAGAAACAGGGCAAATCCAACCAGGCCAAATACAGTTCCATCAGTCAATTGCCAATCATCAAAAACGTGAAGGAAGGGGTCATCATCAAGTGGCACTTACTCAGCAATAACCGGCTTGCAGACGCTCAGTTTAGGTTCCGTCAGAGTCACACATCTCCTGACCTCATTACAGCCTTGATTCAAACATGGACAAAAGAGCTTACTGCCAGAGGTGAGGTGAAAGTGGCTGCCCTTGACACCAAGCAGCATTTGACTGAATATTGCATCAAGGAGCCTTAGCAAAACTGAAGTCAATGGGAATCAGGGAAAACTCTTTGTTGGTTGGAGTCATAGCTGGCACAAAGGAAGGTGGTTGTGGTGATTGGAGATCTTAGCTCCAGGGCATCTCTGTAGGAGTTCCTCAGGGTAGTGTCCTCGGCGCAACCATCTTCAACTGCTTCATCAATGGCTTCCGTCTATAATGAGGTCAGAAGTGTGGATGTTCAGAGATGACTGCACAACATTCAGCACCATTCACAACTCCTGAACTTCCTGCAGAAGTTCATGACCAAATGCAACAAATCCATGACATAATGCAGACTTGGGCTGACAAGTGGTCAGTAACATTCGCACCACAGAAGTGCAAGGCAAAGACCATCTCTAACGAGAGAGGATCTAACCATTGCCCCATGATAGTCAATGACATAACCTTCACTCCATATCAATATCCTGGGGGTTACATTGACCAGAAACTGACTGGACTAGCCATATAACTACTATGTCTACCAAAGCAGGTCAAAGGCAATGATTCTGCAGGCGAATAACTCACACCCCCCCCCGCCCAAAAGCCTGTCCCCCATCTAAAGGGCACAAGTCAGGCAGTGTGAATGGAGAGTAGGGTTCTTCCCGGAGGTTGATGACAAATGTAGCGGTGCCAGAGAGGCCCGGCCAACCACGCCCACTGTCTGGTCTTGCCCCAGACTTGTGGAGTACTGACAGCCTTCTTCGAGGCTATGTCCCAGTGGTGGGGGTGAGGTGGAGCCATGCCCGATAGTGGCGGTCTTCGGGGTTTCAGACCAGCCAGATCTATTCCTGGGGAGGAGGGGCGGACGCCCTTGCCTTTGCCTCCCTGATTGCCCGCCGTAGAATCCTGTTTGGCTGGCGGTCAGCAGCACCACCCAGAGCTGCAGACTGGCTGTCCGACCTCTCGGAATCTCTCCAAAATGGAGGAAAATCAAATTCGCCATCCGAGGGTCGGACGACGGCTTCCACAGAACGTGGGAGCCATTCATGCAACTGTTCCGGGACCTGTTTGTGGCCAACGTACATGAGGAAGAATAGTCGGGTGGCCAAGAACCAGGGGAAAATGGACGGGAATCGGGGGAAGGTAGCCGGGGGGGGGGGGGGGGGGGGGGGGGGGGTGGGGGGATACGGGCTCGGTATGGGGGTTGATGGCAAGCCAAGGCCCAAAACCAAACTATAAATAAATGCCTATAAACATGTGCCTCGGCCATATTGGGGAATGTAAAATATGTATGCTGGCTAAAGGGGGTGGCCACAATTATTGTTATGAAGATGCTTACCTGTAAATATTCATGTTAATTTTTGTGTTTTCCTTTTTTTTCTTCTCTCTCTCTAATAACTTGTAATTGTCATATATAAAATAGAAAACTCAATAAAAAAAAACATTTATAAAAAAAAAGGAGTGTGATGGAATACTCTCGCCTTTCCTGTTTGAGTGCAGCTCCAACACACTTAAGAAGCTCAACACCATCCAGGACAAAGCATCCCATTTAAAATTGGTAACCCTTCCATCAACATTCATCCCTTCATCCTGACAAACGTGGCAGCCGTATGTCCCATCTTCAGGATACACTGCAGGAACTCAAAGGTTCCATAGACAGCACCTTACATTCCCAGCACCATATCTAGAATGACGAGAGCAGCAGATACCTGGGAACACCACCACCTTGAGCTCTCCCTCCAAGTTACTCACTATCCTGACTTGGAAATATATCGCTGTTCCTTCACAGTCGCAGGGTAAAAGTCCTGGAATTCCAATCCTAACAGCACTATAATGAGTGTACAGGTCTACACATCAGGGGCTGCAGCTGTTCAAGAAGCCAACTCACCACCATCTTCTGAAGGGCAAATAGGGATGTACATTAAATCCTGGCTAAGCCAGCGATGCCCATATCCTGTAAATTGAATTTTTTTCAAAATTTGGATCTTTTATGCTTAAATAACAACTATGTTTTTTTCAACAGCATACAATCTCTTTTATTACTCAAATTTGCAATGTTTGCATGTGTACTTTGATCTGCCTTGAAAAGAGTTTTTATTTTGTTCTTAATTCTAATGCGGTAATTATCCCCTGCAGGTGCCACAAGTACGACAGTACTGAAGAGCTCTGGGATTATTTTAGAGCCTTCTGGTGTTGTTCAACCATCTGCCTCTTGTCAACAGCAAATTCAAAATAATGTATTTGATTTACGGAGGAATATTCTTGACCTGCGTCTGCAACTTCAACATTTGAGACAGTCGCAGGTATCTGATCAGTTTCTGTCCGGATAAATGTTACCATGCTACAATGTATAAAATTTTTGGTTGCAACGAGATTATGGTTTGACCATTACAATTGAAACTGTGCCTGTATTCACTTTGGATGGTAAAGTAGCAATAATTTAGCAATAAATGTTGTCTGGTGATGCTGTGGCAAGCTGCTTGATTACTGAAGATTGTGGCATATAAATCGACCCAGTGTGTAAGACGACCCCTTTTTTTCTGGTGAAAAGATTCTATTTTTGTATAATCGCGGTATATAGGTTTACCTCCCTTTCCAACCATAGCATGTTTCGCTGACAGTAGTCGGCCTGAACTTTCCATCACAAAAATGCATATTTTACTTATCTGATAGGGGCTGGTTTAGCACACTGGGCTAAATAGCTGGCTTTTAAAGCATACCAAGGCAGGCCAGCAGTGCAGGTTCAATTCCTGTACCAGCCTCCCCGAACAGACGCCGGAATGTGGCGACTAGGGGCTTTTCACAGTAACTTCATTTGAACCCTACCTGTGACAATAAGCGATTTTCATTTTCATTTTAATAACTGGTTGCACGAAATCAAGCTGTATTGCAAAGGTGCGCACGAGTTTGGCAAGCCCAGACAGAGCAAACCCTACAAGGCGAACAAAGAGTGAATCAGCCTTCCAGCAAAACAAACTAACTATGAAGTGGCTTCAAGCTAAAAGTTGGAACATTTGCATCAATAACTGTGCTGCAATGAGGGAATTTGGTGTAGGTGGAAAACCTTTGCAAGAAGGGAAGAAGGACAATGCTCAAGACCAAATGTGTCAAGAGGGCAGGGCCCATCTACTGGCCTTATCTTGAGAAACATGCATTGGAATAGGTCCTTGAAAATGGTCAGAATGGTTAGATCACCACCACAAATGCCATATGTATACACACACTTCAGTGGACCAAATCAATCCCCAAGTTGTGCAAAGATTTCAGTAAAATGCTAGTTTGTGCAGCCACTTAATGGAACAAAAATGTGTTGCAGCAGAAGACCGAGAGTTGGAGACGACCAAAATACTTTGATGTTGAAACTATAAATTTTGCGTGGATCATCATCAGAATGTGGCAAAAACATGAGTACCCATGATGCGACACCAGCAATATGGATGAAGTGTGCTTTAATTTTGAAATGCCCAACAACTGTACTATAGAAAATAGAAACAGGAGGAGGCCATTTGGCTCTTCTCGCCTGCTCCGCCATTGATGATCATGGTTGATCATCAAATTCAATACTGAATCTACCCTGTCTAATCATGTTAGCATTTTGTACGTTTCTATAATCCCCTCTCGCTTCTCGAAACTCCAATGAATATAACCTGCCCGTTCACCGTTCAGACCCCTTATACAACGTGAGTCGCATTAAATAGCTGTGTGTTTCTCAGCAGTGCGAACGTTAGGAAACACGCGGTTAAACACGCCCGCTAGCAGACTTTGTTCCCTTTTGGGAGAATCGCACCCAAGGATTGTCAGGATTGGGGAGGTCATGTCTAACAAATTTGATTGAATTTTTTGAAGAGACCATCAGCTGTGTAGATGATGGTTGTGCAGTTGATGTAGTCTACATGGACTTCAGTATGACGTTTGATAAGGTCCCCTAAAGGAAACTGAGCCAGAAGGTAAGGGTCCATGGGAACCAGAGAAATGTGGAACCAAAATTGGCTTAGTGACAGGAGGCAAAGGGTGTTGGTTGAAGGTTGTTTTGGTGACTGGAGACCTGTGTCCAATGTTCTGCAAGGTGCTGCGTCCTTTGCTGTTTGGAGTGTATATTAATGATCTAGACGTGAATGTGGGGGCGGGGTATAAACAGTAAGTTTGCAGATGAGACTACAATTGGTGGTGTGTTAAATAGCAAGGAAGAAAGCCTTAGATTACAGGACGATATAGACAGACTGCTCAGATAGGCAGAACAGTGACAGTTAGAATGTAACCCTGAAAAGTGTGACATGATGCATTTTGTGAGGTCTAACAAGGCATAGGAATACACAATGGTAAGAGGCTAGGGAGTACAGAGGATCAGAAGGACCCTGAGGTGCATGTCCAAAGATCCCTGAAGGCAGCAGGACAGGTAGGTAAGGTGGTTAAGAAGGCATTTTGGATACTTGCCTTCATTAGCTGAGGCATAGACTAGAAGAGCAGGGAGGTTGTGATGGAGTTGTATAACACGTTAGGCCACAACTGCAGCTCTGGTTGCCACACTACACGAGGGATGTGATTGCACTAGAAAACTGGAAGAGGGTTTTCGCCAGGATGTTGCCAGGTCTGGAGCGCCTCAGCTATGAATAGTGGTTGGTTAGGCTGGGAGTTCTTTCCTTGGAGATGAGAAGGCTGAGGGGGAACCTCATCAAGGTGTACAAAATGGTGAAGGTCATAGATAGGGCAGATTGGAATAAACGTTTCCCCTTACTGGGGGGGGGGGGGGGGGTCGGGAGCGGCACGCTGGCACAGTGGTTAGAACTGCTGCCTCACAGCACCAGGGACCCAGGTTCAATTCCATCCAAGGTTAGCTGTCTGTGGCTGCGTGGGTTTCCTCTGGTTTCACCCTGGTGCTCTGGTTTCCTCCCACGGTCGGGATTGTGCAGGTTAGGTGGATTGACCATGATAAAATTGACTCTTAATTAAAAAGTAAAAAAAGTAGAGGAGTCAATAACCAGGGGACAATGAGTTTAGGTAAGGGGTGAAAGATTTAGAGGGGTTTGAGGAAAACCTATTTCACCAAGAGGGTGGTGGGAATCTGGTACTTGCTGCGATGGTGATAGGGCGGGAACTCTTTTCACATTTAAGAAGCATTTAGATGAGCACTTGAAATGCCATAGCATACAGGGTATGGAGCAAGTGCTGGAAAATGGGATTAGAATAGCTGGTGTTTTATGGCCGACACAGACACAATGGGCTGAAGGATCTCTTTCTGTGCTGTTTGACTCTAACATTGCTCGTCAGTTGTGAAGTGATCAGAGGGTTAGATAGGGTGGACAGCGAGAGCCTTCTCCCGCGGATGGAGGTGGCTAGCACGAGGGGACATAGCCTTAAATTGAGGGGTAATAGATATAGGACAGAGGTCAGAGGTGGGTTTTTTACGCAAAGAGTGGTGAGGCCGTGGAATGCCCTACCTGCAACAGTAGTGAACTCGCCAACATTGAGGGCATTTAAAAATTTATTGGATAAGCATATGGATGATAAGGGCATAGTGTAGGTTAGATGGCCTTTAGATTTTTTTTCCATGTCGGTGCAACATCGAGGGCCGAAGGGCCTGTACTGCGCTGTATCGTTCTATGTTCTATGATAAGGTATTTGAGGAAAGATTAAGGAATATTAAGTTTTGTTGTGTGGAAAGAATATGGCGAAGTAGGAACCTCATGGAAGCATATGCAGCACCCACCAGTATTTGCCTCTGTCTTCTCATTGATCTTCAGACTGTCCTTACTCATTCTGGATAATGAACCCTATGGGGAAAAATTTGAAGTTCCAGTTACAGTAAGTCCTCACTTGGTGTTGTAGTGCGTTCCTCAAAATCGTCACTTCAAACAATTTTAAGTGAGCCAACTTTGTTTTTAGTTTTGGTTCGGTTTTATCACAAATTAAGGTAACATAACATACACAGTGTGTGCCCAATAAACTCCGCAGAGAACTAAACATTTTAGAGCAGAGTCAAAAGAGAGAAAGGTCATTATAGTTGAATTCATAATTTAACTATATAGTAATAGTGAATTGGAGTAGGAGTGAATATGATATCCAAACCCTAATTCAAAATGCATTCCAAGTCTACCTAAAAACAGTAAGAAGTCTCTGAACACCAGGTTAAAGTCCAACGGTTTATTTGAAATCACAAGCTTTTGGAACACTGCTCCTTCATCAGGTCAAGGAGCAGTGCCCCGAAAACTTGTGATTTCAAATAAACCATTGGACTTTAATCTGGCGTTCTGAGACTTGTTACTGCGCCCAACCCTGTCTAGCACCGGTACCTCCCCACCATATCTGAAAATAGTGGGAAATCAGCAAGGTAAAAATGTGTTGTTTTCTCATTGAGAGAGTGTAAAATAGAAGAAGGTTGCACCATTGCAAGCACTTAAAGTGAGAAGAGAAGAAATAATGCAAATGGTCGAAAAATAATAATAAAGCACTTGTGCTGTCTGAGTCGTGCTCTAAACGCTCTTCCTTTTGTGCTTTCCTTGATTGTAGGCTGTAGATGGATTTAGTTTTCGGTATATAATTATGAATAGTCCTCAATAAAGTGGTATGCATTTATTGTAAAGTTAGTCTGTATTTGAAAGTAAGAACATTAACCTTGCCCTACGTAATGTGCTATAAATTGCAGTGAAAATCAATAACCAAATGATGCTATGGTCTGTGTTCCAAAATTAGCTTTGCTGTCTGTTGCAGTAAATGTTAACCATCCTTTGAAATGTTTGCTGAAATAATTGAATGTCAAGTCTTTGTGAGATTTTCATCTATGGCCATTAGGAGAGAAATAATCACTGCAATAACTCTTAATTAACAACTGTTATTTTGAGTTGTGATCCAACTGCATTGGCAGCATGATTAAAGGCAGGTTACAAATTTGAAAGCAATCCAATTTTTAAACTGGTTACCTTTTTGAGTACAGGTGGAGATTTATCCTTTGATCAATATGGGACTATGGAGTTGAGACTCTCCACCACTTTCTCAAGGGCAATTTGAAATATGCAACAAAGCGATGAGCAGGTCAGGTGAAAGAATAAAATAAATATTGAATTGAAGTGCAGAGACCACAAATGTAGAGCAAGCAGCTGTATTGAAAAATGCAATTGCACTTTATCGAGTTAAATTAGGACAAAATAACTTGTTCAGCATCTTTTATGTCCTCAGAATAGTGTAAAATTATTATATTTTGAGAGTACTGTTTTGTGGGAAAAGCCGTAATGGGTCCCAGTCCAGCAACACATCGGTTTTGAAGTGCTCATGCTTGTATTTAATTCCCTCCATGGCTTTGCCCCTTCTTATTTGTAGCCTGCTCCAACTGTACACACCCACAACATTGCATCCAATTCTGGCCTGATGCACATTCCTGATTTTATTTGTTCCACCATTGATGGCTATGCCTTCAACTGCTGAAGCTCCTAAACCCACAGCCTAAACCACTTTGCCTCTCCATCCTCCATCTTTTTTAATCCTCCTTTAAAACCACCTGTTGCGTTACAGCATCGAATCTGAATTATCCACAAAGTGGCGGAAGGTGTCACTTATAATACTATCAAAGAGCACTTAGCAATAACCTGCTCAGCAATGCTCAATTTGGGTTTCTGCCAGGGACACCATAAGACCATAATAAGAGCATAATACATAGGAGCAGAATTAAGCCATCGGCCCATCGAGTCTGCTCCGCCATTCAATCATGGCTGATATTTTCTCATCCCCATTCTCCTGCCTTCTCCCCATAACCCCTGATCCCCTTATTAATCAAGAACCTATCTATCTCTGTCTTAAAGACACTCAGTGATTTGGCCTCCACAGCCTTCTGTGGCAAAGTGTTCCACAGATTCACCACCCTCTGGCTGAAGAAATTCCTCCTCATCTCTGTTTTAAAAGATCGTCCGTTTAGTCTGAGATGGTGACTTCTGGTTCTAGTTTCTCCTACAAGTGGAAACATCCTCTCCACGTCAACTCTATCCAGGCCTCGCCTGTAAGTTTCAATAAGATCCCCCCATATCCTTCTAAACTCCAACGAGTACAGGCCCAGAGTCCTCAACCGTTCCTCATACAACAAGTTCTTCATTCCAGTTTTCATTCTTGTGAACCTCCTCTGGACCCTTTCCAAGGCCAGCACATCCTTCCTTAGATACGGGGCCCAAAACTGCTCACAATACTCCAAATGGTGTCTGACCAGAGCCTTATACAGCTTCAGAAGTACCTCCCTGGTCTTGTATTCTAGCCTTCTTGACAGGAAGGCTAACATTGCATTTGCCTTAACTGCCGACTAAACCTGCACGTTCCTGCATACTGCTGCAGACCTAGTTACAACCTTGGTTCAAACATGGATAGTGGACTTGACCTCAAGAGGTGAGGTGAGAGTGATGCCCGTGGCATCAAGGCAGGATTTGACTATCAAAATTTTATTCAATGAGAATCTTGGTGGTGGTGGGGGTGATTCTCCACTGGTTGGAGTCATACCTAGCACAAAAGAAGATGATTGTGGGATGCCAATCATCTCACCCTCGGACATTGCTGCAGAATTACGTCACCATCGTGTCCTGGACCCAAGCTTCTTCACCTGCTTCATAAATGACCGTCCCTGAATTATATGATCAAAGGGATATTTTTGCTGACAATTGCCAAGTTTCCCGCCTTAATACAGTCAGTTGTTTTGAATTCCATTGCTGGTAGCCACTGGGATCTGCTGTCAGGTAACCAAAACGGCTCCTCTCCAACGACAGAGAGGGCAGCCCCTGTGTCTACCTCCATTTCCAATGGGTGACCGTTTATAATTGTAAAATTTGGTGTTCCGCAACAACCTCGTTTTCAATAAAAAATCGCTCTTAAATTGGATCTTTTTTGAAAGGATTATAGAAACAGCTGGCTGAAGGGTTCAGCAATTTAATTTTGTTTAGCTTGCTGCTTTACGAATGATAGCTTTGTTAGTGTGATTAGGGATTTAATTGGGTTGGTCCGGAATTTGCGGCAATAGTGAAATTAGTGACAAACAACGTAAGTTATTATTCCTCATCCTTCACTGTGCAATTTGCCAGAGCAATTATTAGAATACACCTCAGTTAACATAGTGGCAAGACTGGAACAGGGTGACATATTGGTGGTTAAATATTTGTTTTAATTGTCGATATGTATTTAAATCTCAACCTATAAATGGTAAAATTGCACACTCCATGGGACTGTAATGTTAATTATACTTTATACAAACCCAGTTAATCCCTAATTATAACACACTGTTTGTCTTCAAAATAGAGCTAACTGAGATGATTATAAAAGTTGCAGTTTATTTCTGCTGACCAAATTGTTACTAAGATCATTCAGGGATTCATGAAAACACAAGTGCCAAGATTGGGCGACACAGTGGTTAGCACTGCTGCCTCACAGCTCCAGGGTCCCGGGTTCAATTCCAGCCTTGGGTGACCGTCTGTGTGGAGTTTTCACTTTCTCCCCATGTCTGCGTGGGTTTCTTTCGGGTACTCCAAAGATGTGCAGGTTAGGTGGTGTTACTGAGTTACGGAGAGGGGTTGGAGGTGAGCTTAAGTAGGGTGCTCTTTGCAAGGGCCGGTGCAGATGCAATGGGCCAAATGGCCCCATTTTGCTCTGTAGGGATTCTATGATTCAACGCTGCCTCCAGCCAATGTTCATTTATGAACAGCAGTAAAATTATTGAAATAAGTAAGCAGACAACAATTGAATAATTCACTATCCCAAGGCTTATTGCTTGGGGGATTGGAATTTAAGAGAAATTATGTACTTGATCGATGTCAAAAGATTTCAGAAACCATGCAGGGAAAAAAATACCAGAAAACACAATTAAATTTAACATTTCCACGATATTAAGTGTTTAAAATCATGGTCTTTGTTTGATCAGTTTGATGAAAAATAAAATGTAGAATTCCAATAGCAGCTGTATTTATAATGTCCAGAAGTCTTGTACCTTTTATAAAAATGTTCTTCTGCTGATTCTTACACATTCCCCACACCAGCATTATCCTGTAATAGTCTTAAGAGGCAGTCATGATTCAGTAGCATTCATTCAGCAATCTCAGTCTCCCTGCTGATTTTAATGGGTGTGGTGAGGAGCCAGATGCTTTACAATTTCAACGAGGGAAAGGGTGGATAGTACATATTGTCGTGGAATAAATGATGGCCTGTTTCTCGTGCCATAATTTCTTGGAAATGTTAATAATGTGTGCCGTAGCTGCAGTTTGCAGTGAATTCTGGCTAGTTTTTGCTCAACTGTTCCTCTTTATTAGCCACTTTTAACACCTTTACAGTTGGGTATTTGGTAACTGAATGGATAAGATGTTATTTGAATCAATTGTGGCACTTTTTGTCCCTTGACGCTGTAGTGCTGTGACTCGATGCCCTGGGGCGTTTTTTTTGGAAAAAATGTTATTGAAGCATTTGTAATTTTCACAGTTTTAACAATTTAACTTTTCTTAAATAACCGAGTGGGTCGACACATGCAACAACATTAAAATAACATACCCTACTACCGCCCCCCCGCCCTATTTCCTGATTACCCGTACATTAAGTTCCCTATTCTTGTCTTACAATACCATGCCTCCCATATTTCCTCCTCCCCCCCCCCCCCCCCCCCCCTTCCTGCTGACGTTCAATTTCCCTTAAAGAAGTCGATGAACGGCTGTCACTTCCAGGTGAACCCCTGGGTTGAACCTATCAAGGCGAACTTAATTTTTTCCAGACTGAGAAACCCTGCCATGTCGCTAACCCATACACCTGACTTTGGAGGCTCCAAGTCCCTCCATCCCAGCAAAATCTGCCTCCACGCCACCAGGGAGGAAAAGGCCAGTACATCTCCTCCTCCCGCCCCCGGACCTTCCAGTACCCCGAATATTCCCACTTCCGGACTCTGAATCACCCTCCCTTCCAGGACCTCTGACATGACATCCGCAAATCCCTGGTAAAATCTCCTCAACTTCGGACACGCCCAGAACATATGTACATGATTTGCCGGGCTTCCCCCACAGCGTCCGCATCTATCCTCCACTTCCTCAAAATACCTACTCATCCGGGCCACAGTAATAAGAACATAAGAAGTAGGAGCAGGAGTAGGCCATCTGGCCCCTCGAGCCTGCTCTGTCATTCAATGAGATCATGGCTGATCTTTTGTGAACTCAGCTCCACTTTCCGGCCCAAACACCATAACCCTTAATCCCTTTATTCTTCAAAAAACTATCTATCTTTACCTTAAAAACATGTAATGAAGGAGCCTCAACTGCTTCACTGGCCAGGAATTCCATAGATTCACAACCCTTTGGGTGAAGAAGTTCCTCCTAAGCTCAGTCCTAAATCTACTTCCCCTTATTTTGAGGCTATGCCCCCTAGTTCTGCTTTCACCCACCAGTGGAAACAACCTGCCCGCATCTATCCTATCTATTCCCTTCATAATTTTAAATGTTTCTATAAGATCTCCCCGCATCCTTCTAAATTCTAACGAGTACAGTCCCAGTCTACTCAACCTCTCGTCGTAATCCAACCCCTTTAGCTCTGGGATTAACCTAGTGAATCTCCTCTGCACACGCTCCAGCGCCAGTACGTCCTTTATCGGGTAAGGAGACAAAACTGAGCACAATACTCCAGGTATGGCCTCACTAACACCTTATACAACTGCAGCATAATCTCCCTAGTCTTAAACTCCATCCCTCTAGCAATGAAGGACAAAATTCCATTTGCCTTCTTAATCACCTGTTGCACCTGTAAACCAACTTTTTGCGACTCATGCACTCGCACACCCAGGTCTCTCTGCACAGCAGCTTGTTTTAATATTTTATCATTTAAATAATAATCCCTTTTTGCTGTTATTCCTACCAAAATGGATAATCTCACGTTGGTCAACATTGTATTCCGTCTGCCAGACCCAGCACATTCACTCAACCTATCCAAATCCCTTTGCAGACTTCCGGTATCCTCTGCATTTTTTGCTTTACCACTCATCTTAGTTTCGTCTGCAAACAACACTATGAGCCCGATGAACCACCTTGAATTGGATCAGGCTAAGCCTGGCACACAACGAGGATGAATTAACCCTCCTCAATGCCTTTTCCCATGGTCCAACTTCCAACTCCCCTCCGAGCTCCTCCTCCCACTTCCTCTTCACCTCCCCGATTGGGACCCTTTCCCACTCCATCAATTCTTTGTATAACTCCGAGACCCTCCCCTCCCAACTCACGTTTGTGACATCACCTTATCCTGTAGTCCCCTCAGCGGGAGGCGAGGAAAGCTTGGAACCTGCCCCCGAACAAAGTCCCGTACCTGCAGGTACCAAAATCCGTTCCCACCCAGCAACTCAAACTCCTCCTCCAATGACTCCAGGCTTGGGAAACCCTCCTCAATGAAGAGATCCCTAAATCTCTCAATCCTGCCAGCTGCCACCTCCTAAAGCCCCATCCAGCCCTGCCCGGAACAAAACGGTGATTATCACAAATCGGTGACCACACTGACCTCCCCTCCAATCCCATTGTGCGGTCTCCATTGCTCCCATACCCTCAGGGCTGCCACCACCACCGGGCTTGTGGAGTACCGAGCCGGCGAGAACGGCAGGGGAGTCGTTAATAAAGCCTCCAAGCTCGTGCCCTTACAAGATGCCGCCTCTACCTGCTCCCAAACCGACCCCTCCCCCACTACCCACTTCCTGACCATCGATATGTTTGCCGACCAGTAATAGTTAATCAAACTTGGGAGGGCCAAGCAACCCCCCCCCCCCCCACCCCCCCGCGACCCCGTTCCAGGCGGTCGTCTTCACTCTCGGGGTTTTACCAGCCCACACAAAACCCAAGATCACCGCATTAATTTCCTTAAAAAAGGCCTTTGGGACAAAAATCGGGAGACATTGAAAGAAGAACAGCAGTCTCGGGAGGACTGTCAGCTTCACCGTCTGCACCCTCCCCGCCAGTGTCAGCCGGAGCATGTCCCACCTGCGGAAATCCATTTTCATTTGATCGACCGCTCCACCCAAATTTCACTTGTGAAGCTGCCCCCAATCCTTAGCTATTTGAATCCTCAAATACCTGAAACTCCTCCCCACCACTTTAAAAGGTAACTTGAATCGTAAACACCTCGCTCTTTTCCATATTTAGCTTGTAGCCTGAAAACCGCCCCAGTTATTCGAGTGCTTCCATAATTCCAGCCATCCCCCGCAATGGGTCTGTGATATAAAGGAGTAAATCTTACGCGTAGAGCGACATCCTGTTCTGTTATGATATTTCGGATAACACAGGCTGCTACTTGATGCAGTCTTAACTCAAGGATGCTCCAGACTCTGAAATAAGTTCAACATGTTTATTGAACTATTAACACAGTTCTCAAATGAGTTCGACTCTCTGCTAATCTAACTGTAGTAATTCAGTCTAACTGTACCAGCTTGCTCGAAGCCACGTGCTGGTGTGTGATGCTGCTGATCAACCCTGTCTAACTCTCTAGATGTCTGTCTGTCGAAAGAGGCAGGGTGTGAGTGCCTCATCCCTTTTATATTGTTTATGCCATGCCCCCTTGTGGTGATGCCACCCCTGAGTGTCCTGACTGCCTATTGGTTGTGTCCCATTCTGAGTGTTCGTTGGTTGCATGTTTGCATATCATGACATCTCTCCCTTTTATTTTTTGTGTTTTTTTAGATGTATGTACATGTGAATGTATCTGTCTAATGTGACTGACTGAGGAATACAGAACAGAACAAACAAAACAAATGCTCACAAGTTCAGTCTCTGAGGCTTGCGTCTGATCCTCGTCGGCCGCCGGAAAGGTGGTGGAGGGGATGACGGTGTCTTGATAGGCGAGTGGGAGGCACGACTGGTGATGCAGATCTGCACAGGGCTGCATAGTGGTTTGGTTTCCCACAATTTAAACAGCGTTTGCCTCTTGCAGGGCAGTTTTTTAAAAAATGGGTGGGCGTCAGGCCTCGGGAAGAGCGTGCAAAATGGCCGCTTTCGTCAATGTGGAGGCGCTGCATCCAGGAGATGGCCCGAAAACTCTCCACCTCGTGGGAAACTTGTTTTTCATTTTCTGCTGTTTTGTACTGTGAATAGCGATTTTTAAAGTGCTCATGCACAGTACACGTTTCAATCGCGACTGGCAGGGCCATGTGCTTGATTTTCAACAATAGCTCTCGCAGAGGATCAGTGTGGACTCCAAAAACGATTTGGTCTCTGATCATGGAGTCAGTGATATACCGAAGTTGCAGGAATGCACTAGCAGTCTAAGGTTAGTTAGATAGGAGTTGAAGGATTCCTCTTTACCTTGCATCCCGTGTCGTTGCTCTTTATGTACCCTCGGGTGGCCTCCCTCATCTGCTCACAGATCTCATCTGCTAGCAGCCCTACATCTAACCAACATTGCGGACGCTGTGTCTTTCCTGTGCTCACTCGTAGGTCTATCCAGTGTGGGACGTGATTCGACACCACGATTGCTGAATATTCAGTGCCCGCCACTCCAGCTAACAGCGTTTTGTCCAGTACGAAAAAGTCTATCCTGGAATACACCTTGTGCACATGGGAGTAAAATGAATACTCCTTGCCCCTTGGCCTTCCGAATCTCCACGGATCCACCCTTCCATGTGCTCCATGAACCCCTTCAGCTCTTTCGCCATTGCTGACGCCTTTCCCAACCTGGAACTCAACCGGTCCAGTCTCGGATCTAGAACCGTGTTAAAATCTCCCCCCATCCGGTGCGAGTCCAGATCCAAAATCTTCCCCAGCACCCTCCTGACAAATGTGACATCATCGCAGTTTGGGGCGTATATATTCACCAACACCACAGTCATTCCCCCCAGCTTCCCACTAAACATAATAAATCTACCCCCTGACTCTGCCTCTATCTTTCCCATCTTGAATGCCACCTTTTTGTTAACCAGAACTGTCACCCCCCCCCCTTGTTTTAAAGTCCAATCCCGAAAGAAACACCTGCCCGACCCATCCCTTCTTCAGTCTAACTTGGACTCCCAGCTTCAAGTGCGTCTCTTGTAACATGGCCACGTCCGCCTTCAGCAGCCTCAGGTGTGCAAACACACGGGCCCTTTTGACCGGCCCATTCAGCCCACGTATGTTCCACGTGACCAACCTGGTCAGGGGGCGCTCTATCCCACTCCCCTGACGATCAGCCATGACCTTTCCTAGGCCAGCCCATGCCCCGCACCTCACCTGGCCCGTCCCCCGACAGCTGCCATCATCCACTTTCCTCCTCCAACACCTTGAAAGTCCCCTCCTCGTCGGCAGTCTGCTCCCCCATTCCTCGCGTTACATTGATCTTCAGCTCACCCCCCACTAGCCTGGCAGCTCCTGCCCCTGGCGCATAGCATCCTACCACCTGCTGGTTCTCCCCCCCCCCCCCCCCCCCCCCCCCCCCCCCCCTCCACTCTTAGGATAAGTTCCCAGAACAATGGCAAAAAGCAAATAAACAATCCCTCCCAAGTTCCGAGCAAAAAGGCCCACCCCTCCTCCCTTAACAAAATCTTATCTAGTCAAACACCTTCAAACAGAACCAAATGAAAAAGACCGGAGAAAAGAAAAAGAATTATACATGCAGAATCTCAAACATCTTTTCAAACATCGCCAAGATGTTCAAACAAGATGCCCTCGTACGAACGGGATATGGCACTCGACTCAACGATCAACAGTTCCAACGCGCCACAGCAAAAAACCCCACCGACCTCCTCAGAAGACAAACACGGGACACAACCGACAGAGTACCCTTTGTCATCCAGTACTTCCCTGGAGCGGAGAAACTACGACATCTTCTTCACAGCCTTCAACACGTCATCGATGAAGATGAACATCTTGCCAAGGTCATCCCCACACCCCCACTACTTGCCTTCAAATAACCGCTTAACCTCAAACAAACCATTCTTTGCAGCAAACTACCCAGCCTTCAGAACAGTGACAAGGACACCACACAACCCTGCCGTGGCAATCTCTGCAAGACATGCCAGATCATCGACATGGATACCACCATTACACGTGAGAACACCACCCACCAGGTACGCTGTACGTACTCGTGCGACTCGGCCAACGTTGTCTACCGCATACGCTGCAGGAAAGGATGTCCCGAAGCGTGGTACATTGGCGAGACCATGCAGATGCTGCGACAACGAATGAACGGACATCACGCGACAATCACCAGGCAAGAATGTTCCCTTCCAGTCGGTGAACACTTCAGCAGTCAAGGGCATTCAGCCTCTGATCTCAGAGTAAGCGTTCTCCAAGGCGGCCTTCAGGATGCGCGACAACGCAGAATCGCCGAGCAGAAACCTATAGCCAAGTTCTGCACACATATGTGTGTGGCCTCAACCGGGACCTGGGATTCACGTCACATTACATTCATCCTCCACCATCTGGCCTGGGCTTGCGAAATCCTACCAACTGTCCTGGCTTGAGACAATTCACACCTCTTTAACCTGGGGTTACCCCTATCTCTGGATCTGTAAATACTTAATTACCAGCTAATGCTCGCATTCGAAGCATTGTCTGGCATCTTTGAATTTAGCTATATATATGCTTCTGGAACATACCTCTTCATTCACCTGAGGAAGGAGCAGTGCTTCGAAAGCTAGTGTTTGAAACAAACCTGTTGGACTTTAACCTGGTGTTGTAAGACTTCGTATTTACTCACTCCTGTCCAATGCCGCCATCTCCACATCATTTGTATTTAAGTCAAATGTAGTGATGCAAATCTCCTCGAAAGCTACTCCATTAAGACTAACAAAATTACTCATGATTTGAACCATTAGAGCAGTGCTGATCAGAAAGTTATGTTCTGCGTGCTTTTTGTAATAAGCTGGGTCTTGAGTACTGTGCCAATGTTCTGAGGTTTAGAGCAGCATGTTGAAATATTGGGGCCGTTTGAAACACAACATTCGAGGAATCCATGTTTGATAATTTAAAAGTGCGGTTTTATCACTATTGCTTTAAAGACTGAATACAAATGATTTCCCATCTGCTGTGGTTAAATCTTGTTAACTAACAGGTGATCTGTCGATATGTTTGCTTGAGAATTAAGCCTTTAATTGATATTTGGAGCCAAGTTTTTTAAAAATTGGGGACCTTGGTTGGAAGTTGGGCAGAATAGCTGAAGAAAGCGGTTTTCTCAATGCTCAATGAGTATACTTATCTAAGATTGGACTCCTTTCCCATCAGCGCACCCACAACAACTGAGATTAAATTGATCCATTTGACAAGAGATTTCATCATTTGAATAATGGAGTAGAATTACAGGTGTCAACTTTAATTACCTTTGCTAATAGAGAAATACAGCACAGAACAGGCCCTTCGGCCCACGATGTTGCGCCGAACTTTTGTCCTAGGTTAATCATAGAATTTTGGACAATTTGTCATGGCCAATCCACCCAACCTGCACATCTTTGGACTGTGGGAGGAAACCGGAGTACCCGGAGGAAACCCACGCAGTCACGGGGAGGATGTGCAGACTCCACACAGACAGTGACCCAAGTCGAAATCGAACTTGGGACCCTGGAGCTGTGAAGCAATTGTGCTATCCACAATGCTACCGTGCTGCCCTTAAGAAGTTAACCTACACTCCCTTATTCTACCCTAATCCAAGTACCTATCCAATAGCCGTTTGAAGGTCCATAAATTTTCCGTCTCAACTACTACCACAGGCAGTGCATTCCATGCCCCCACTACTCTCTGGGTAAAGAACCTACCTCTGACATCCCCTCTATATCTTCCACCATTTATCTTAAATTTATGTCCCCTTGTAATGGTGTGTTCCACCCGGGGAAAAAGTCTCTGACTATCTACTCTATCTATTCCCCTGATCATCTTATAAACCTCTATCAAGTCGCCCCTCATCCTTCTCCGTTCCAATGAGAAAAGGCCCAGCACCCTCAATCTTTCCTCGTATGACCTACTCTCCATTCCAGGCAACATCCTGGTAAATCTCCTCTGCACCTTTTCCAAAGCTTCCACATCCTTCCTAAAATGAGGTGACCAGAACTGCACACAGTACTCCAAATGTGGCCTAACCAAGGTTTTGTACAGCTGCATCATCACCTCACGGCTCTTAAATTCAATCCCTCTGCTAATGAACGCTAGCACACCATAGGCCTTCTTCACAGCTCTATCCACTTGAGTGGCAACTTTCAAAGAACAATGAACATAGACCCCAAGATCTCTCTGCTCCTCCACATTGCCAAGAACCCTACCATTAACCCTGTATTCCGCATTCAGATTTGTCCTTCCAAAATGGACAACCTCACACTTGTCAGGGTTAAACTCCATCTGCCACTTCTCAGCCCAGCTCTGCATTCTATCTATGTCTCTTTGAAGCCGACAACAGCCCTCCTCACTGTCCACAACTCCACCAATCTTCGTATCATCTGCAAATTTACTGACCCACCCTTCAACTCCCTCATCCAAGTCGTTAATGAAAATCACAAACAGCAGAGGACCCAGAACTGATCCCTGCGGTACGCCACTGATAACTGGGCTCCAGGCTGAATATTTGCCATCCACCACAACTCTCTGTCTTCTATCGGTTAGCCAGTTTGTTATCCAACTGGCCAAATTTCCCACTATCCCATGCCTCCTTACTTTCTGCATAAGCCTACCATGGGGAACCTTATCAAATGCCTTACTAAAAAGGCATTTATGACAATATGACAATTTGAAAATAATCTGTGACAATTGTTCCATTGGCTCTCACCAGTGAAGTGGCCACGTGGCTTCTGGCTTAGTTGAGTTTGATTATATTTTTTATTCATTCTTGGGATGTGGGCATTGCTGGCTGGACCAGTATTTGTTGTCCATCCCTACTTGCCCTTGAACTGAGTGGCTTGTTAGGCCATTTCAGTGGGGGGTAGTTAAGAGAGAACCACATTGCTGTGGGGATGTGGATTCTGGAGTCACATGTAGGTGAGGGGCGGGATTCGCCCCCCAGGACCCCGGGGCCCGCTCGCGCCGCCGATCCTGCCGCCACCAGAGGTGGTTCAAACCTCGGCAGCGGGAGAGGCCTCCCAGCGGCGGGACTTCGGCTCATCCGGGCCGGAGAATCACCGCAGGGGCCTCGCCAATCGGAGTGGCGAGATTCCTGCCACCGCCACTTCCCGGGTGGTGGAGAATCTCTGCCACGGTGGGGGCGGGATTTTCGACGGCCCCAGGCGATTCTCTAACCCTGCTGGGTTTTTACGACAATTGGCAATGGTTTTATGATCATTAGACTTTTAATTCCAGAATTTTATTGAATTCAAATTTCACCATCTGCATTACCCTGGGTCTCTGGATTATGAATGCAATGACAATACAACTGCCTCCCCATGACACCTCTATGGAATAAAGGTTGAGTCAAGATAAGATTCAGCTATGAGGGTGCTCGTTAGGACTGGATTGTGGGGGCAGCTAAGCAATTCAGTTGTCAGGGATGCTCGGTAGGCAGAGAAAATTGAGCCTGAATTCTTTTCTACTGACAGCTCGAGAATCAGGAGACGCTCAAAGCCATGTTCAAGAAAGCTGAGTTGGAAATCAACGGCAGAGTTGTTGAAGCATTGAAGCGAACAGAGGACCCGCTGCAGCGACAGCGCACGCTGGTGGAAGATGAGAGACAGAAGTACTTGGTCGATGAGGAGAAAATAGTACAGCAACTATGGTATGTCAGTTGACTGTTGGTCATATATAATTGCGTTGTTTTTTCGGATGCTTCTTCATTTATTTTACCTATTCCTTTATTGAAGAGATTGTTTTTCTTTCTTTGCCCTTTGTTGGTTTGGATGTATTTTGTTCTCTCTGCGTTCAGATTGCATATTAATACAGTTGATTCAAATTCATTAATGTTCTAATTTTCGTTGAAGAAGTATGTTACTGTAGTGGTGAAACTGAGAAAGTAGTGGAAAGCATTCATGCTTCAGCGGTTGAGTGCACTGACCAATGTGGAACTCGAGCCATTGAAAGCAAGAATGTTCCTGTTCAGTACCTGGGTCTGTGCCTCGTTATCTAATTTGATGATGGGCCAGCAGTGGCAGTGCAGGTGCTTTGTCTCGTCGTCTTGTGCTGGGCTAAGGTGAAATATACCTGTGTTTTTGCTCCATTGATGACTGTTGAAAGTGCGTTTTTGGATTTCGGATGGGAATTTTTTCAAAACCTGCATTTATATTTCACTTTTCATGACTGCTGAACATCTCAAAGCACTTTAGAACTAATGAAGCACTTTTGAAGTGTAGTCACTGTCGCAATATAGGAAACACAGCAGCCATTTTCAGCCAAGCTCCTACAAACAGCAATGTAATTATAACCAGGTAATATGTTTTTGTAATGTTGATGTGGCTATCAATTCACTAGAGACACGATTGGAAGTAAACTGTGGTTTTAATAGTCTTACAACTGAGCCTGCCTGCGACCAGAAGAACGTGAGCCGGCTTACGGCTGCAGCACTTTATGCGTCCGGTAGTGCGAGGGGCCATGGACGGAGCCAAGGGTGGAGCCCTGTACAAGCTCCTCATCTCCCCCTATGGTCAGAGCCGCGCAACGGCTCATATACAGAGCCCACAAGGACATAATATAATGCAATGCAATACAGTGTGAATTACAATACAGTATGAATTCACCACAGATGTCGATTGAGGGACAAATATTAGCCAGGAGACCAGGGATAGCTCTGCTGCTCTCCTATGAAACAGTGCCATGGAATATTTTATATTCATCCGAGGAGGCAAATGTGGCTTTGGTTTAATACCTCATCCAAAAATAGCACCTCCAATGGTATGCCACACTCTCAGTAATGTACTGGAATGTCAGCCTTGACTTTTTTTGTGCTTAAACCTTAGAGCGGGCTTTGAACTCAGAACCTTGGGGGTTGTGTTATGCGTTTCCATTTTTGAACATACGTGCAAGGAGCGGGGGTCGGCTATTCCCTCCTTGAGCCTGCTCCACCATTTAATAAGATAATGCCTGGCATTCTTGGCCATTGGGATTTTCTTTTTCTGCTGGCAGCACTCCCCTGGGTTTCCTGGTGGCGTGGAGTGGTTTCAATGGGAAATCCCATTGACAAGCGGCAGCAGTAGAGAATCCTGCCAGCAGCGAACAACGTATTGCTGAGAAACACGCGGCTGGGGGAAAGGAGAATCCAGTCCAATGTCTGATCTGATAGTAGCCTCAAGGCACCCTGCCTTCCTCCAATGCAATCATCCCCTTGCTTACCAACCATCTCTGCCTTAAGAATATTCATAGACTCTGCTTCCACCACCTTTTTAAGGACAACTCCAAAAACTCTCAACTCTGAGTAAAAAAAAAATTCACTTCATTACCATTTCACTTCACTTCACCCCCATTTAATTTTTAAACAGTGAGCCCTAGTTCTTGATTCTTCCACAAGAGAAAACATCCATCCATATCCACCCCAACAGCATCTTATATGTGTATTTGTAGTTGAACAGTCTAATGTGATGTTTGGGTAACTACCAAAAAGCTGCCAGTGCACATGGAACCATATCCAAGAATGAATCACGAAGGGGAGAAAACTAGGGAGTAGGTGAGGGGGAATGAAACTGAAACTCCCACACATCAGAATAGGATTTAGATCACACGTTTTACAGCTAAACAGTTTACAGAATTCATTACTTTTTTCTGGTCATCAGCCACAAGCAGTTGAGAACTTGCTATGTGCACTACAGAAGTTGTTCAAAACTGAACAAACCTATGTATTTTTATTAACAAACATTTTATTGAGGTATTTTTGGTTTTACAACACCAACAAAATAAACAATGTACATGAATCTATAAACATAATCCCAAGAGCCATCTCCCTCCCCTTACAAGTCCCACCTTTATTAACCCCCTACTCTAATCTAAACTAACCCCCCCCCCGCTTTCTGCTGACGATTAATTTTCCGCAAAGAAGTCAACGAACAGTTGTCACCTCTGGGCGAACCCTAACGTTGACCCTCTCGAGGCAAACTTGATTTTCTCCAAACAGAGAAAGCTAGCCATGTCAGATAGCCAGGTCTCCGATGTTCGGGGCTTTACGTACCTCCAAGCTAATAATATCCGTCTCCAGGCTACCAGGGAAGCAAAGGCCAGAACGTCTGCCTCTTTTTCCTCCTGAATTCCCGAGTCTTCCGACACCCCGAAAATCGGCACCTCTGGACTCGGTGCCACCCTTGTTTTTAACACCGTGGACATGACATCTGCAAACCCCTGCCAGAATCCTCTAAGCTTTTGACATGTCCAGAACATATGGACATGGTTCGCTGGCCCTCCCGCACACTTTGCGCACCTATCTTCTACCCCAAAGAATCTGCTCATCCGGGCCACTGTCATGTGAATTGAATTGTATCAGGCTGAGCCTGGCACATGTTGTGGACGCATTGACTCTACTCAACGCATCCGCCCAGAGACCATCCTCTATCTCTCCTCCCAGCTCCTCTTCTCACTTGCGCTTCAGCTCCTCAGTCTGCGTCTCCTCTGAGTCCATATGTTCCTTGTAAATGTCAGAGACCCTCCCTTCTCCTACCCACCCTCTGGAAACTACCCTGTCCTGTATCTCCCTTGGTGATAGGAGTGGGAAGATTAAAACCTGCATACGTAGGAAGTCTCGCACCTGCAGGTACCTGAATTTGTTTCTCCTCGCCAATCCAAATTTCTCCTCCAGCTCCCTCAAGCTAGGAAAGCGCCTCTCTATAAACATATCCCCCATCCTCTCAATTCCTGCCCTCTGGCATCTCCGAAACCCCCCATCCATCCTTCCCGGAGCAAACTGGTGATTATTACAGATTGGAGACCAAACCGATGCTCCCACATGCCTCCTCCATTGCTCCCAGTCCCTCAGGGCCGCCACCACCACAGAGCTCGTGGAGTACCGTGCCGGCAGGAACGGCAGAGGTGCCGTTATCAACGCCCCTAAGCTGGTGCCCTTACGTGAAGCCGTCTCCACACGCTCCCATGCCAACCCTCCCCCACTTCCTAATCATGGCTATATTCGCCGCCCAATAGTAGTTACTGAAGTTTGGCAGCGCCAGCCTGCCCTCTCCCTGGCTCTGCTCAAGCATCCCCTTCTTTACCTGCCCGCCCATACAAAGCCAGTGATTACCTTATTGACCCGTTTAAAAAGGGACCGTGGAATAAAGATGGGGAGACACTGAAACACAAAGAGGAATCTCGGGAAGACTGTCATCTTCACCGTCTGCACCCTTCCAGCTAGTGACGAAGGGAGACGGGAGCGCGTCCCACCTCCAAAAATCATCCTTCATTTGGTCTACTAGACGAGCCAGATTTAGTTTGTGCAGCCGTTCCAATTCCCACGCCACTTGGATGCCACTCTAAACGGCAGCTCCCCCTGTCATCGCTCCTGTCCCCTCGCCAGGACCGCAAACATCTCACTTTTCCCCATATTTAGTTTATACCCCAAAAACCGGACAAATTCCCCCAGAATCCTCATGATTTCTTCCATCTCCCCTGCTGCGTCTGATACACACAGGAGCAGGTCGTCTGCGTAAAGCGAGACTCTGTGCTCCACCTCCCACCGGACCTGCCCCCTCCAGCCCCTTGAGGCCCTCAATGCAATTGCCAGTGGCTCTATGCCTAACACGAACAACAGTGGGGAGAGGGGGCATCCCTGTCTCGTCCCCCAATGCAGCCTAAAATAGTCCGATGTTGTCCTATTCGTCCTTAACACTCGCCACAGGAGCCTGATACAGCAATCTGACCCAGTCAATAAAGTCCCGCCCAAATCCGAACCGTCCCAGTACCTCCCACAGATATTCCCATTCTACTCAATCAAAAGCCGCCTCTGCGGCCATTGGAACCACTACCTCCACGTCCCTACCTTCCAGGGGGCATCATGATCACCTTTAATAGCCTTCTTACATTGGCCACCAACTGCCTTCACTTAACAAACCCTGTCTGGTCCTCCCCAATAACAATCCGAGAGGACAAAATTTTGGCCAGCAATTTGGTGTCAACATTCAATAGGGATATCGGCCTGAAGGACCCACACAGCTCCGGGGTCTTGTCCCGATTCAGGATCAGCGAAATTGTGGCCTGTGACATCGTCGGGGGAAGCACTGTGCTCTCCCTTGCCCCATTGAATGTCCTCATCAATAACGGCCCCAATATCCCAGAGAATGTTTTACAGAACTCAACTGGGTACCCGTCCGGCCCCAGGGCTTTACCCGACTGCATGGCCTTCAGACCCTCCACTAACTCCTTCATCCCTATCGGGGCCCCCAGCCCTTCTACTAGCTCCCCATCCACCTTTGGGAAATTCAGACCCCTAGGAAGTGCCTCATCCCCTCCGTCCAGTTCGGGGTTCCGACCCATACAGCCGACTATAAAACTCCTTAAACATAGATACATAGAAGATAGGAGCAGGAGCAGGCCTTTTGGTCCTTCAAGCCCGCTCCACCATTAATCACGATCATGGCTGATCATCCAACTCAATAGCCTAATCCTGCTTTCTCCCCATAGCCTTTGATCCCATTCTCCCCAAGTGCTGTATCCAACCGCCTCTTGAATCTATTCAAAGTTTTAGCGTCAACTACTCCCTGCGGTAATGAATTCCACAGGCTCACCACTCTTTGTGTGAAGAAATGTCTCCTTATCTCTGTCCGAAATGGTTTACCCTGAATCCTCAGGCTGTGACCACTGGTTCTGGACACATCCATCATTGGTAACATCTTCCCTGCATCTACCCTGTCTAGACTTGTGAGAATTTTATGAGTCTCTATGAGATCCCCCCACATTCTTCTGAACTCCAGCAAAAACAATCCCAACCTAGTCAATCTCTCCTCATATGACAGTCCCGCCATCCCTGGAATCAGTCTGGTAAACCTTCGCTGCACTCCCTCGAGAGCAAGAACATCCTTCTTCAGAGAAAGAGACCAAAGTTGCACACAAATATGCCAAGTATGGCCTCACCAAGGCCCTGTACAATTGCAGCAACACATCCCTGCTTCTATACTCAAAACCTCTTGCAATGAAGGCCAACATACCATTAACCTTCGTTGCCGCCTGCTCCACCTGCATGCTTATCTTCAGCGAATGGTGCACAAGAACACCCAGGTCCCATTGCACACTTCCCTGTCCCAATTTACAACCATTCAGGTCGTAATCTGCCTTCCTGTTTTTGCTTCCAAAGTGAATAAACTTATCCAAATTATATTGCATCTGCCATTGGTTGCCCACTCGCCCAACCTGTCCAGATCTTGCTGTAGGATCCCTGCATCCACGTCACAATTCACCCTCCCACCTAATTTGGTATCATCTGCAAACTTTGAGATGTTACATTTTGTTCCCTCATCCAAATCATTCATATATATTGTGAATAGCTGGGGTCCCAGCACCGATCCCTGTTATACCCCACTGGTTACTGCCTGCCAATTTGAAAAAGACCCATTAATCCCTACGCTTTGTTTCCTCTCTGCCAATCAGTTTTCTATCCACCTCAATACATTTCCCCCAAACTTATACGCTTTAATCTCTGATGCGGGACTTTGTCAAATGCCTTCTGAAAGTCCAAATATACCACATC
Organism: Scyliorhinus canicula; assembly: GCF_902713615.1. Classification (NCBI taxonomy): domain Eukaryota; kingdom Metazoa; phylum Chordata; class Chondrichthyes; order Carcharhiniformes; family Scyliorhinidae; genus Scyliorhinus; species Scyliorhinus canicula. Next base: position 176,210,055 of record NC_052150.1, read on the forward strand.
GACTGGCTCGCCCTTGTCCACAGTACTGGTTACCTCTTCAAAGAATTCCAACAGATTTGTCAAGCATGATTTTCCCTTCATAAATCCATGCTGACTCTGGCTGATCCTGCCACTGCTTTCTAATTGTTCCGGTATAAAGTCCTTGATAATGGATTCAAGCATTTTCCCCATTACCGATGTTAGGCTTGCTGGTCTATAATTCCCTGCTTTCTCTCTACCTCCCTTTTTGAATATCGGAGTGACGTGAGCTACCCTCCAATCTGCAGGGACAGTTACAGAGTCTATAGAATCCCGGAAGATGACCACCAATGCATCCACTATTTCCAGAGCCACCTCCATAAGCACTCTGGGATGCAGATTCTCAGGGCCTGGGGATTTATCCACATTCAATCCCATCAGTTTTCCCAGCACCATTTCTCTACTAATGTTGATCTCCCTCAGTTCTTCCCTCTCACTAAACCTTTCATTCTCCAACATTTCTGGGATCTGATTTGTGTCCTCATTTGTGAAGACAGAACCAAAGAATGTATTCAATTGCTCAGCCATTTCTTTGTCCCTTATTATGCATTCGCCTGTTTCTGTCTGTAGTGAGCCTACATTTTTCTTTACCAATCTCTTTCTCTTCACATATCTGCAGAAACTCTTAGTATCAGTCTTTACGTTCCTGCAAGCTTCCTTTCATACTGTACTTTCCCCTTCTTAATCAACCCCTTTGTCCTTCTTTGCAAAATTGTAAACTGCTCCCAATCCTCAGACCTATTATTTTTCTTGGCCAATCTGTATGCTTCTTCCTTGTGTCGGATACTATTTTAAATTTGCTTTGTAAGCCATGGATTGGCCCTCTTACCCCCTTTGCTTTTCTGCCAGACAGGAATGAACAGTTACTGTATTTTCGCCATGCGTTCTTTGAATGTTTGCCATTGTTGATCCACTGTCATCCTTTAAGTAACTTCCCCAATCTATTAAGGCCAACTTACGCCTCATATCCTCTTAGTTCCCTTTATTAAGATTCAGCACCCTAGTCTCCGAATCAACTACTTCACTCTCCATCTTGATAAAAAATTCTATCATGTTATGGTCGCTCATCCCCAAGGGGTCTCGCAAAGCCAGATTGGAAAAAATTCCCTTCTCATTACACAGTACCCAGCCTAAGATGGCCTGCTCTCTAATTGGTTCCTCCACATATTGGTCAAGAAAACCATCCCGTTTACACTCCAGGTATTCCTCCTGTACGGCATTGTGGCTAATTTGATTTACCCAATCTACGTGAAGATTAAAATCACCCATGGTCACCTATATTCCTTTAATAGGGCATAAATATGCCCATTATGGAACAATGACTTCAACCTTTCTCGCATCTGCTGTTTGCAGCTATAAAAAGCCACAGAACTTCCTTCAAGAATTAATTGCAGTGATAAAGTCTTATAACAATATAATCTGATCTGTTATCCAGAAATCTAATCTTGATGTTTTGCTGATGCAGTTTGATGATACCAAAATTCTAATGTTTGACATAATGGGTGAGATATTGCTGGAGTGAGGTGTCTTCAGACATGTTTGCTGCACACATTTAGGTTTTAAATGTTTTGCCAATGAAATTTCAGGAAATGCAAACAGATGATGGTGCAAAAATAGCATGAAATTGAGGCCACCACTTTATTTATCTTATTCATATCTTAGATGCATCTCATGGCTGTTAGAAAGCTTACAAGCCTTTTTTAAGGAAGAAAACATGGGTCTTTCGTAACTTTTCTTCACTCTTAGTATATTTGACAAACTGACATCTCATGAACTTGATCTTTACACGTCTGAATTGTCCTCCATTAGATAGGACAGCTACTCTCCTACCCAATTGTTTCTACTCGATTCATTCATCCAAGAGGCAATTCTTCTAATTGAAGCACATCTATACAATAAACATTCGGTGTAGGTGATGAGCTTGAATGGAGACAACTTTGTGGAGCTCCAAACCATGATGAACCTCGATAAATTAGTTGTGTTTTAGGTCTCTGCCCATTTGTCAAATCCTGATTTTACTAAATGCCATACAACTGTGCTGCCTGAAAGCTTTTGAATGTTTTGTATTCAGATAATTAAATTAATCAATCTAAATATCTCTCTTTTTGGGGATTGTGGGGGACAGAATCATAGTAATCCTACAGTGGGGAATTGCAGTGGTAGTCATGAGCTCAGCGGTCGCACGAAAGGTGGCTCTCTTTGGCAACTTCTTACCCAGGCCCTTTTAACCTGTCATACGGATATAAAACCACCACAAAATCCCCCCAGTCTCATCCCCAACTAATACCCAACCGACCTGTTATAACCCGACCAGAGGCTAGAGGGTCTGCAACTTCAGAGTCCCTGTGGCCTGACCGTTGTACGATCGTCCTGGATGAAGGGCCAGAGCTAGACACTTAATCCAAGGGCCTTATGGGACATAAATAACCCGGCCCAAGTGTGGGAGACCCACCGGGGAGTAGGAGTTGTAATATAGTAGGTGAAATAAACTTGAGTTTTTCTTACAGTCATTGTTTCCGTGTGGCTACTCACCTGGAACTTTACACGACCAAAATGCCATTGAACCACCCATGGAGCCAAAAAAAACAGCAAATTTCAAAAAAGGAAAATCCCAACCTCAGAACGAGGGGACACGCGGGGTGAAGCAGAGCGGAGCATGGCGGACCGAGCAGGATCGCCAACTCAAACGCTGGCCCACCCGTCGATGGAACGATTGATGAAGCTTCACCTGATAGAGCTTCAGAAACACAGAGACTCAGTAAAAGAGGACTTTATGTCGGCCATGAGATTGACAATAGAAACCGCACTGGCCTCCATAGAGGCAATAGACAGAACGGAATGGAGACTGGAGACCAGGAAGTGACGGTGTGGGCGAGTGAATCACCTTGCTCAAAGCTGAGGTAGTAGCAAGGTTCATTTGTTCCTTAAACCTACATAATAATAATAATAATAATCGCTTATTGTCACAAGTAGCCTTCAATAAAGTTATTGTGAAAAGCCCCTAGTCGCCACATTCCGGCGCTTGTTCGGAGAGGCTGGTATGGGAATTGAACCCACACTGCTGGCCTTGTTCTGCATTGCAAGCCAGCTGTTTAGCCCACTGTGCTAAACCAGTCCCTGACATGATCGGGGGGGGGCGCGCGGAAAGAGGGCAATTGTACTGAGATGAGAATGGGGGGGGGGGGGTGGAATGGAGAGCCCAAACGTGCCAGGGACAAAACGAACTGCTCCCATGGTGCCATGGTCCTGGAGAAGGCTCTGGCGAGGCGCCTGGAGGTAGTCGTCAAAGATCAGACGGACTTTGTCAAGGGCAGACAGCTAACAGCAAACATCCCACGCCTGCTGAACGGGATTATGACCCCACAGGTCGCAGAGAAGGCCTTCGACAGAGTCGAATAGAGGTACCTCATGGAGATGCTGGGCTTGGGCCAGGGTTCACCTCATGGGTGAAATTACTGTACAGCTTCGGATTTTGTGTGGGTTGGTAAAACACCAAGGGTGAAGAAGGCACTCCTGGAACGGGACCGCGGGGAGGGGGGCTTGGCCCTCCCGAGTTTTATTAATTATTACAGGGTGGTCAACATATCAGGAAGTGGGTAATGGGGGAAGGGTCAGTTTGGGAGTGAGTAGAGGCAGCATCCTGTAAGTGTACGAGTTTGGAGGCTTTATTGATGGCGCCCCTGCCGATACTCCACAAGCCCAGTGGTAGTGGCAGCCCTGAGGGTGTGGGGACAATGAAGACAGCACATGTGACTGGAGGGGGCGTGAGTGTGGTCACCGATATGTGACAATCATTGTTTTGTTCCGGTAGGGCAGGACGAGGGCTTTAGGAGCTGGCAGAGGAGGAGTTTGAGTTGCCAGATGGGAAAGGGTTTTGGTACCTGCAGGTACGGGACTTTGTCCGGAGGCAGGTTCCAAGCTTTCCTCGCCTCCCTCTGAGGGGACTACAGGATAAGGTGATGTCAAAACAGTGGTTGGGGAGGGGAGGGTCTGGGAGATATATTAGGAGTTGATGGAGTGGGAAGGAGCCCCTATTGGGGAGGTGAAGAGGAAGTGGGAAGAGGAGCTGGGAGGAGAGTTGGAAATCGAACTATGGGAAAAGGCTTTGAAGAAAGTTAACTCATCCTCATCTTGTGCCAGACTTAGTCTGATCCAGTTCAAGGTGGTTCATAGGGCCCACATGACAGTATCCCGGATGAGGTTTTGTGAGGAAGTGGAGCATAGGTGTGGACGCTGTAGGGGAAGCCCGGCGAATCATGTACATATGTTCTGGGCGTGTCCGAAATTGATGGGGTATCGGAAGATCCGGGGGCCAAGGAGGGGTGGGAGGCCGATGTTCTGGCCTTCTCCTCCCTGGTGGCCTGGAGACGGATTTTGCTGGGATGGAGGGACCCAGAACGCCCAAAGTCAGGAGCATGGGTCAGTGACATGGCGGGGTTTCTCAGGCTGGAAAACATTAAGTTCACCATGATAGGATCAATTCAGGGGTTCGCCCAGAGGTGACAGCCGTTCATCGATTTCTTCAAGGAAAATTGAATGTCAGCAGTAAGTGGGGAGGGTGGGGAGGGGGGCGGGGGAGGAAAATAGGAGACATGGTAGTGTAAGCCAAGGACAGGGAACTTAATACACAGGTAATTAGGAAATAGGGCGGGGGTAGTAGGGGACGTTGTTTTTAGGTTTCTTGCGTGTGTTGGCTCGCGCGGTTGTTTTAAGGAGAGTTAAAGGGCGGAATTCTCCGCTCCCGGGAAAAATCCCGAGCTTCACGACGGCCGCTCCTCTCACCGTATTCACCCCCACCCGGGGGGCTAGGAGCGGCGCTCCGTTATTCTCGGCGGCCGGGCCTTGACACTTGCGTCAAGGCGGCGCGCCAAGAATGACGCGACGGCGGCGCCTATGTGCCGTCAGCCGCGCATCCGCAGGTTGGCCGGCTCTAACCCGCGCATGCGAGGCTGACGTCACGATGGCTGATGGCTCAAACCCGCGCATGCGCGGTGGCCGTCTTCCCCTCCGCTGCCCCACAAGACGTGGTGGCTTGATCTTGCGGGGCGGCGGAGGGGAAAGAGTGCGTCGCTTTGAGACGCCGGCCCGCCGATCGGTGGGCACCGATCGCGGGCCAGTCCCCTCCCGAGTATGCCCGTGGTGCTCACTCCCCTCTCCGCCCCCCACAAGCTTCAAACGGGCCTTTGGCACCCATGTTCACGACGGCAGCGGCCTGGTGTGGTTGACGCCGTCGTGAAACGGTTGCGAACTGCAGGCCGCTCGGCCCATCCGGGTCGGAGAATCGCCGGTCGCCATGAAAAACGGCGAGCGGCGATTCTTCTGAGCGGGGGGTGGGAGAGTCGCGGGGGGGCGTGAAATGAGTCGCCTGGCCCTCCCGCGATTCTCTCACCCGTCGTGGGGAGCGGAGAATCGCGCCTAACGTGTTTAACTGTAAACTGTGAAAATTACAAATGCTTCAATGAAATATTTTCTGAAAAAAAAGAAATTACTGTACAGCGCTTCCATGGCAATCGTGCGGACAAATGCTACCAGCTCTGAGTACTTCCGGCTGCATAGAGGCACGAGGCAGGGATGCCCATTGTCCCTGCTGCTTGTTGCCATGGCAATCAATGCACTGGCCATTACCCTGGGGTCGTTGAAGGGGTAGAAAGGCATCCAAAGGGAAAACAGAGAGCACACAATCTAACTGTATGCGGATGACCTGCTCCTCTTTGTCTCAGGTTCGATCCCAGCTCTGGGTCACTGTCCGTGTGGAGTTTGCACATTCTCCCTGTGTTTGCTTGGGTTTCGCCCTCACAACCCAAAGATGTTTAGGGTAGGTGGACTGGCCACGCTAAATTGCCCCTTAATTGGAAAAAATGAATTGGGTACTCTAAAATTATATTTTGTTTAAAAAAGAACCTGTCTACATCCTCCCCCACAAAGCCTCTGTCTCCCTACTCCAACCCCACACCTCCGCATTTGCCGCCCAGTAATAGTGCAAGTTTGGAAGGCCCAACCCTGCGCGCACCCCCCCCCCCCCCCCCCCCCCCCCCCCCACTCCCCCAACTATCGCCCTCCATTTACCTGAGTACCTCAATGCTATGGCCAAGGACTCTAACTGTATCGACAGCACAAACATGGCGCATCCCTGCCTCGAACCTCTGTGCAACGGAAAGTACCCTGAATTCATTTCATTTGTTCGCGTTCACACTATTGGATCCTTATGCAATAATTTCACCTATGTCACAAACTTAGGCCCAATCCCATGTCTCTTCAAATCTGCAGGTAGCTCCACTCCAACTGATCAAATGCCGCCTCTGCATCCAGCGCCACCTTCAACTCTCCTCTCTCTCTTCTCCCCCTCCACCCCCTCCCATCCCACCAGAGAAAGGTCCACATTCAGCAGCTGCAGCACATTCGAGGGTGACTGCCTTCCCTTTAGGAACTCTGCCTGATCCTCCCCAATCATCTTCGGAAGGCACTCTTCCAACCTAAGCGCCATTTCTTTTTTTTTTTTAATAAACAATTTTATTGAGGTAGTTTTTGGCTTTATAAACAGTTACAGACATCATCAGAAAGGAAGCAAAAAAGGCAAAAATGTGCAAACATCCACGTACTTTCAATACTTCCATCGTAACATATTGCACAAGCCCGCTCCCCTCCCACCCGTACTACCCGCCATATTTTCCCTCCTACTCTACTCTACCCCCCCCCCTCCCCCCACCCCCCTGCTGACGCTCACTCTCCCGCAAAGAAGTCAATAAATGGTTGCCACCTCCGGGTGAACCCCTGCACAGATCCCCTCAAGACGAACTTAATTTTTTCCATCCCCAGGAAACTTGACATGTCCGCAAGCCACCACTCAGTCTTCGGGGGCTTTGAGTCCCTCCACGCCAATAATATTCGTCGCCGGGCTATCAGGGAAGCAAAGGCCAGCACATCGGCCGCTTTCTCCCCCTGGACGCCCGGGTCTTCCGAAACCCCAAAAATTGCCACCCCTGGACTCATCACCACCCTTGTTTTTAGCACCTGGGACATGACCCCCGCAAATCCCTCCCAGTACCCCCTCAGCTCAGGGCATGCCCAAAACATGTGCACATGGTTCGCTGGTCCTCCCGCGCACCTAGCGCATTTGTCCTCTATCCCGAAAAATTTGCTCATCCGAGCCACCGTCATATGGGCCCGGTGAACGACCTTAAATTGGATCAGCCCGAGCCTTGCACATGTCGCGGTCGAGTTTACCCTACTCAGGGCCTCTGCCCACAGCCCATCCTCCATTTCCCCGCCTAGCTCCTCCTCCCATTTAAGTTTCAGTTCCTCTGTCTGGGACCCTTCCTCCCTCATGAGCACCTTATAAATACCCGAGACTCTACCCTCCCCTTCGTCCCTCCCAGAGACTATTCTGTCTAGGATCCCCATTGGCGGGAGGCGCGGGAAAGATGGGACCTGTCTACGAACAAAGTCCCGCAGCTGTAGGTATCTAAAATCATTTCCCCCTACCAACCCAAATTTCTCCTCCAAGCTCCTCAAACTCGCGAAGCTCCCTTCCAGGAACATATCACCCACCCTTCCCGCCCCTGCTCGCCGCCATACTCGGAACCCCCCATCCATACTGCCGGGGGCAAACCGATGGTTGTCGCAGATTGGCGCCCAGACAGACGCCCCCATCTCCCCCACATGCCTCCTCCACTGGCCCCATATCCGCAGGGTCGCCACCACTACCGGGCTGGTGGTGTACTTGGCCGGCGGCAGCGGTAGAGGAGCCGTGACCAGGGCTTCCAAACTGGAGCCCCTGCACGAAGCCGCCTCCACTCGCTCCCAAATAGACCCCGTACCCACCATCCACTTCCTTATCATAGCGATGTTGGCCGCCCAGTAATAATTGACCAGACTCGGCAACGCCAGCCCCCCCTCGCTGCGGTTCCTCTCCAACATTGCCTTCTTCACCCGCGGAGACTTTCCCGCCCAGACAAAGCTCATGATCAGCCCGTTAACTCTTTTGAAGAAGGACTGTGGGATAAAGATCGGGAGGCACTGAAAAATAAACAAAAATCGAGGGAGGATTGTCATCTTTACAGTCTGCACCCTCCCTGCCAGCGACAGCGGGAGTGCATCCCATCTCCGAAACTCTCCCTTCATTTGCTCCACCACCCTGGCCAAATTTAACTTATGCAGCCTGCCCCAGTCTCGTGCCACCTGGATTCCCAAATACCGGAAATTTTCCTCAACTAACCTAAACGGTAGCCCTCTCAATCTGTTCTCCTGGCCCCTTGCCTGTACCACAAACATTTCACTCTTGACCGTATTTAATTTGTATCCTGAGAACTGGCCGAACTCCCTCAGCATTCCCAGTATAGTTCCCATCCCGGCCACTGGGTCCGACACGTACAGGAGCAGGTCGTCTGCATAAAGAGAAACCCTATGTTCAACCCCGCCCCTCACCATCCCCTTCCAACCCTCTGCGGCTCTCAGCGCAATCGCCAGCGGCTCTATGGCCAGCGCAAACAGCAGCGGGGAGAGCGGGCAGCCCTGCCTGGTCCCTCGGTACAACCTAAAGTACTCCGACACTTCTCTGTGGTCCTGACGCTGGCCCTCGGGGCCTGATATAATAATTTGATCCAATCCACCAATCCCTCCCCGAACCCAAACCGTCCGAGCACCTCCCATAGATATTCCCACTCCACCCGGTCAAAGGCCTTCTCGGCGTCCATAGCCACCACTACCTCCACCTCTCTACCCGCCGGGGGCATCATTATCACATTAAGCAATCTCCTCAGATTGGCCGCCAGCTGCCTACCTTTCACGAACCCCGTTTGATCCTCCCCAATCACCTCCGGTACACAGTCCTCCATTCTACCCGCCAGTACCTTTGCCAGGAGCTTGGCATCTACATTAATCAGGGAGATTGGCCTATAGGACCCGCACACCTCCGGGTCTTTACCCCGCTTTAATATCAGAGATATGGTGGCTTGTGACATTGTCGGCGGCAGGGTCCCTCTGTCCCTTGCCTCATTGAAAACCCTCGCCAAGACCGGGCCCACCAGCTCAGAGAACTTCCTATAAAACTCTACTGGGTATCCATCCGGCCCCGGGGACTTCCCCGACTGCATGGCCTTTAGGCCCCCCAATACCTCCTCTACTCTAATCGGGGCCCCCAGCTCTTCCACTCGCCCCCCCCCCAACTGTTGGGAATGTTAACCCATCCAGAAACCTTTTCATCCCCTCCGGTTCTTCTGGCGGCTCCGAAGTATACAGCTTACGATAGAAGTCCCGGAATACCCTATTCAATTCTGCCGGATCCTCCACTTTGTGCCCCCCCTCGTCCCTCACTCTACCTATTTCCCTGGCCGCCTCCCTCCTCCTAAGTTGCTGCGCTAACAGTCTGCTAGCCTTTTCCCCATACTCGTACACCACTCCCCTCGCCTTCCTAAGCTGTTCCACGGCCCTGCTCGTGGATAGTGCCCCCAGTTCCGCCTGTAGCCTCTGCCTTCCCCTGAGTAAAACCTCCCCCGGGGACTCCGCGTACTCTTCATCTATCCGGCCCATTTCCCTGACCAATCTATCCATCTCTGCCCGGTCTGCCTTGGCTCTATGGGCCCCAATTGAAATCAGCTCCCCCCGCACTACTGCCTTTAGCGCCTCCCACACGGTCGCCGCTGAGACCTCCCCAGTGTCATTCACCTGCAGGTAATTTTTTATACATTTCCGAAGCCTCTCGCAGATCCCCTCCTCCGACAGCAGTCCCACATCTAGCCTCCATTGCGGGCGTTGATAACTCGCTCCCCCGAACTGCAGGTCCACCCAATGCGGGGCATGGTCTGAAATAGTAATTGCTGAGTATTCCGTGTTCTTTACCTCCCCCCTACAGTCCCTGCTTAGCACAAAGAAATCTATCCTGGAATATACTTTGTGGACGTGCGAGTAGAACGAGTAGCCCCTTCCTGTTGGCTGTCCCTCCCTCCAGGGGTCCACTGCCCCCATTTGCTCCATAAACCCTTTCAGCTCCCTTGCCATTGCTGAGAGGTCTACCCGTTCTGGGACACGACCGATCCAAAGTCGGGTCAAGGACCATGTTAAAGTCCCCTCCCATTATTAGCCTGCGAGAATCCAAGTCCGGGATCTTCCCCAGCACTCTTTTAATGAAGTCCACGTCATCCCAGTTCGGGGCATATATATTCACCAGCACCACTCTTCTCCCCTCCAGCCTGCCCCGTACCATCAGGTATCTGCCCCCCCTGTCTGCGGATATGCCCTCTGCCTCAAATTGCACACGCTTGTTGATCATGATTGCCACCCCTCTGGACTTCGAGTCCAAGTCCGAGTGGAAGACCTGGCTAATCCAGCCCTTCCTTAGCCTGGTCTGGTCTGACACTTTCAGATGTGTCTCCTGCAACATAATTACGTCAACCTCAGGGCCCGCAAGTGCGCGAACACCCGCGCCCTCTTAACCGGCCCATTCAGTCCCTTGACGTTCCAGGTGATCAGCCTGGTTGGGGGGCACATCCCACCCCCCCCCACCCCGCCGGTCCGCCATAGCCTTTCTCGGGCCAGCCCCTGACCCGTGCGTCGCGCCCTTCCTGGCCCGCCCTATAGCTGCCTCCACCCTCGACCTCCTTTCCAGTGCCTATTTCAAGTCCCTCTCCCGTCAGCAGAACAACCCCCCCCTCCCCTAACCCCATCCCCCGATACCCCCACCCCTGCCATCTACTGGCTGTAGCTTTCCCCCCCATCTGACTTCCTTGACTAGCCAATCTGCTAGCCCGGTGACTCAACACTCCGGCGCCTTCCTGTCCCATTCCCCTTGTTTCCCCGCCCTCCTCCCCACCCACTGGGGCAAGCCGGCTCCAGTGTCTTCCGCGAGCTGCACAAAAGCCCAAACCGAAAAGAAAAAAAAAAGGGAAAAAACATAGAAAAAAGAGAAAAAGCACATAAATGTCCATGAACAAAGGAAAGAGTCTCAAATGTTCCGCTTGGCCCCATTGGCCCAGCAAACCGTTGAGCAGCAGTCCAGGCACATTCGGCGTTCCTCCCCACAGAAATCCTCGGGCCCTAATTCGCGTCCTTGGGGCCTCCTTTCGAGACCAGCCCCAGGTCCCTCACAAAATCCATCGCTTCTTCGGGCTCGGAAAAATAGTGGTGTTGACCCTGGTGCGTGACCCATAGCCGAGCTGGGAACAGCAGACCAAACTTCACGTGCTTCTTGAACAGCACCTCCTTGACATTCTTAAAGGCTGCTCGCCGCCGAGCCACCTCCTGGCTTAGGTCCTGATAGATGCGGAGCACACTGTTATTCCACGTGCTGCTCCTGGCGCTCTTTGCCCACTGCAGCACCCGCTCCTTGTCCACGAACCTGTGGAACCTAATCACCATCGGGCGGGGGGGTCCGCCCAGCCGCCCCTGTCTTGCCTGCACCCTGTGTGCCCCCTCCAGCTCCAGCGGTCGCGGAAAGGCTTCGGCCCCCATCAGCTGCTTCAGCAGGTCTGCTACAAACGCTGCAGCATCAGCTCCCTCCGCCCCCTCCGGGAGGCCGACCATCCTCAGATTGTTCCTGCGGACTCTATTCTCCAGCTCCTCCACTCTGTCCAGCAGTCTTCTCTGCCGCTCTTTCAGGCCGTCCACTTCTAGCGCTGCAACCGTTTGCGCATCCGCCTGCTCCTCCACCGCTTCTCCTAGCTCCTTAACTTTAACATCCTGGGCGTCCAGCCTCTGGTTCAGCTGATCCACCGCTTTCTGGATTGGGTCCAAGCTGTCCCGCTTCAGCGCTTCAAAACTGGACTTCATTACCTGGAGCATGTTATCCAGCGCCAGCTGGATTGCTGAGTCCGGGTTCCGTGTGTCCGCCATCTTAGGTCCCAGGTAATTTTCTTCCGGTCCTTGTCTCTGTCCCTTTTTCTCCTTCTTCTTCTGCTTTCTGGAATCCCGCTGTTCCATATGCCGCAGCCCGCTCCTCAACGCCTCCGCTGCCGCTTTCCTTCGCCCAGCTCCTTCAATTTTACCTCTTGGGCATCTGAAGTGGGTCCAAGCTGTCCCTCCTCAGCAACTCCACACTTTTTCTTTTTCCCTTTGTCCTGGAGGAAGGAAGGTCCGTGGGTCCGCCATCTTACCCTGCAGGTCAGCTTCCTCCTTCTCTCTCTCTCTCCTTCTTCCTCACCTGCTGGCCTCCCACACTTACATCATCTGCAGCCCGCTCTCCTCCTCTGTTCCAGGCAGCCTTTCTGCCGCCTCCGTAGTCCCGCTATCGCGGGGAAACAGCTGTTCCAGCCGGCCGGAGTGAGAGCCCACCGAATGTGCGGCTCACTCGGACATCGCCGCCACCGGAAGTCCCTAAGCGCCATTTCTGACCCAAACAATCTCTCTCGCAGCTGCCTGCTGGCGGGGCTATCCCGTCAACTAGTGGCTGGCCTTCTCCTGATCGGGATATACACTTCCCCTTGCTTGCCTCAGCTGCCAACCACCTTTCTCATGGACAGGTGATCTAACTTTGCCTGTAGCTCCTTCCTCCTCACCATCGGATCCTCCACATACTTTCCATCTCCCTCCAAAATCTCCTCTGTCAACTGCTGCCATTCCTCCCAAGCCTCCCTATCCATCTGTGCCTTAAACAAGATGACATTGCCCCTCACTACCGCCTTCAACACTTCCCATACCACTGACAGTGAGACCTCCCTATTCTTGCTGAAACCTACATAATCCATGTGGTGATATAACCACTGTAGTGATGTGTACTTGCAGTAGGGGGATGTATGCCTGTACCTGTAATACAGGTTCCTCTGGTAAGCCCCTGCCGGCTAGCTCCGCCCACAGGGAGCTTGTGTATAAATATGCGTGTGAGTCACTCAGACCCTAGTTTACAGTTGCAGATGGAGGAATAGCATCGCACAGCAATAAAGCCTCTATTGTACTACTCTCTCGTCTTTGAGTATAATTGTTAGCGCTACAATTTATTGCTGTGCGATGCTATTCCTCCATCCACAATCCTCAATCACCTGCTCCATTTTGGTGCAAAGATTTGGGCCTACCAACAGTCCCACATCGACCCTCCACGCCGCCCTCTGAACTGACACCTCCTCCATGGCCACGCCCACCCAGTGTGGCGCATGGTCCGAAATAACGATCACAGAATACTCTGCCTTCCTCACCACAGCGAACAGTGCCTTCCCCATTACAAAAAATAACAATTCGCGATTACAGATTATGTGCTGGGGAAAAAAATGAATACTCCCTGTCCCAGGTCCACCCCTCCCATCTCTTTCATAAACACGGCCAACAGAACTCAGCTTCGATCTGTCCCCCTTCGGATCCAACACTAATCAAGCCTCCTCCCAGTATTTAACTGGTGTGTATCCAAATTCAGAATGACAGCCAACATCTTTTTCATAAATCCCAGGTCGTTCCAATTTGGGGCATATATGCTAACCAACACCACCAAACCTCCCTTCTGATGCACCCATCACTATTGCGTACCTTTCCCCCTGGTCAGCCACCACCTTCTCCATCTGAAGTCTCACCCTCTTACCAGAATCACCACCCCCGGCCCTGCTGTCAATGACTGGGTGGAACACCTGACACATCCAGCCCCCTTCCTAAGTCTTTCACCCTCAAACAGGTCTCATGCAACAGCAACGCCTTTCAAGCTCTTCAAATGCAAGAAAACTCTTGTTGGCTTCACCTGTTTCTCTACTCCACCCCCCCCCCCCCCCTCCCCACAAAGCCTTTGCACGTTGCGAGGGGGGTGGGGGGAAAGAGAAACAGGTGAAGCCAACACCCCCCTGCCCCCCCATCAGTCATAACAGTTACTCCTGGCCCCGCTCAGCAGGCAGACCGAGCCCTATCCTTAATCAGCCCCCTACCCCTCCCCCTTTCCCAGAAACCCACATCCACTCAAGAACACCTTCCCTCGTATCAGTCCCATGCCCCCAACCTTCATACCATCCAAGTCCATCGAAACCAGTCCATACAAGATCCAATGACCGCAGCACCCCCACACCACCTCGTTCCTGTTACTAGCCAACTTGCGTTTGTTAGCCATAGCCCCATGCCCCACACAGAAAACCAAATCTTCACTTTCCAAACTCCCCACCCAATAATCCCTCAGACCCCCAAAGAATCAAGTACTGGCTGATCATTACCAACCCTCAAACCATCCCGACCCCATGACAACCTTAAGCATAAGTAAGAACAAAAAATTAGAAAATAAGTGAGATGCATTTTTTAAAAAAAGAAAAGAGGAAAGGTCAACACCATCGAAGTCCAAACTAATTTTAGTCCCAGTCCTCTGCTTTCGTGAATCCCTCTGCCTTCCCCGCTGTCTCAAAGTAGAAGTTTTAGAGTGTTGAGTCACCCTCGACAGCGCCGAGTAGACCACCCCAAACCTCGCGCTACTCTTGTATGATGTCGCCTTCGTCCTGCCAGAGCCCACTCGCCTCTCCAACGTGACATCATGGTATATCCAAATACCAACGCCTTCCCACCTCATCTCTCGATTTGTCCATCTCATCACCTCCTTCACCTGGTAACTGTGGAGACATACTACACATCCCTCGGTGGCTCATTCGTCTTTGGCTTCGGCCGGAGCGACTGGTGGGGACTGTCCAACTCGGAGAGGGAGGTGTCCTTCTCCTCCCCCATCAACTTAACGATCATCTCCATACTCAATTGGTTTCCAGCCGTCCACGCCCTCCGGCAGTCGCATGAACCTTGGATTCTGCCTTTGTGACCTGTTCTCTAGGGCTTCCACTTTGGCTGTCAGCCGTTTATTGCTCTCCGTCACCCTCCGCAGCTCCTCACCTATCAAGGTGACCTGGCTGCTGTGCTGCGACAATGCCGTCCCCACCCCCTTCAATGCCTCACCTCGCTCCCATACCGCCATCGACGTCTTAACCAAAGCCCACTTTACTGTGGCAAGAGTCTCCCCCACCCACTCCTTGAGCGAGGCCATCATCTCGGTAGCATGGTGGTTAGCATCAATGCTTCACAGCTCCAGGGTCCCAGGTTCGATTCCCGGCTGGGTCACTGTCTGTGTGGAGTCTGCACGTCCTCCCCGTGTGTGCGTGGGTTTCCTCCGGGTGCTCCGGTTTCCTCCCACAGTCCAAAGATGTGCGGGTTAGGTGGATTGGCCATGCTAAATTGCCCGTAGTGTAAGGTTAATGGGGGGATTGTTGGGATACGGGTTACGTGGGTTTACGTAGGGTGATCATTGTTCGGCACAACATCGAGGGCCGAAGGGCCTGTTCTGTGCTGTACTGTTCTATGTTCTATCTCTTTCTGATGCATATAAAAATGCTGAGAGAACAGCCACTTAAACTCCCCCGCCATCATTTCGGCCAGCTTATCCACCATAATGGCGGGCTCCACTCAGCATGCTTGCATCCGCCATCTTTCCTCCTGCTGGCCTCACAGCCAAAATCGGCAGTGGATTTTAACAGGCCTCCTCCTTCCCCTGATTATTTTTCTGGAACTTCGACATCCTACGACCGTCACACTTTTCAACATCCAGATCATCCAAAATTGCCCCCAAAAAACTGGGTGTAAAGGACCTAAAACCAGAAAATCTAGCAGGAGCCACCCGACGTGCGATCTCCACCTACATGTCACCACAGGAAGTTGCATGTATGTAACCAATCATTTAGATTTTACATTTTATATGCCTCGTCTTCCGCTATATTTTTTATGGTGTTTTAATCTTTTCTTTTTTTGTTATAAATACAAATGAAAATCAATAATAATACTTTTTTTTAAAAACCTACAGTACATAGAGGACCCATCGAGTACATCGACCCTTCGAAAGACCATCCTAGCTAGGCCCAATCCCCCACCCTATTCCTGTAACTCCACCCAACCTTTGGACACCAAGGGGCATTTTAGCATGGCCAATCCCCCGAACCTGCACATGTCTGGGCTGAGAGGAAACGGGCGCATCCAGAGGAAACTCCCACAGATACTGGAAGAATGTGCAAACACCAGACAGTCACCTGAGGTCAGAATCGAACCCAGGTCCCCGGCGCTGTGAGGCAGCAATGCTGACCACTGCCACCGCGCCACCCCGGCTGGTCAGCTTAGTAGCATGTGCTTTCACCAATCATGGAATATAAAGGGAGTTTGCTTTCAAGAGCAGTTTTCTTGCAGTAATTGTATAATACTGAATTGTTTTATAACCTGTTTGGATTATCTACTTTCTGAATGTCAGTTTTGTTTGGTTGATTTATGGGATTTCCTGCGGGTAATCCACATTCCTGTTTGGGCCATAACATAATATCCTTTGTTTTTTTTGGAGGCTTAAAACACCACTGTCCCTGTTCAGTCATCTCACGACATATATTTTGATATTTTGAGTTTGAACAAAGCTTGAAGCACTTCTGTCTGTCTCACTTCCTGGTCACACACCAATTTCATTACGAGCAGCATTCTACCAGTCTCATAAAGAAACCACATTCATTGTATTCATTAGATTGACCAATCTCTTCCCAATATGTTGACCAAGCTACTATATTGGAGTTGACCAGCTATGAAAGAGAACTCGGGGGCCCTACCTTTGCAAAACCATGCACTATAATGGTCATCTGAAAAGTGGAGCTCTAATTGTTCCCATGTCACTGTTAAAGCAGTGTAAGGGGATCATTACTCTGGTTACTAGATAGGAAGTTTGGAGAGTTCAATGTAAATGCTACAGATCATTTAATTTAATTTAAAAACACAATGTTGGAAGCACTCAGCACAGCTCAGCAGCATCTTTGGAGAGAGAAACAGAGTTAATGTTACAAATCAATGACCTCTCACAGGAACATTAATTGTTTCAAAGCAAGTAGAGTTTGCTTTTGTTCACAATTTATTTTCATAGAATCCCACAGTGCAGAAGGAGGACATTCGGCCCATCGAGTAAGCACCAACTCTCTGAAAGGGCATCCTACCTCGGCCCACTCTCCCAGCTAACCTTTTAATAAATATTTTTATTCAAATTTTCAGTTTACAAACATATGAAATATTAAACCAGATTCATAGTGTACAAAAATATCTCCCAATGCCCAACCTGCCCCCCCAATTAAAAAAAAATTTAGTTAACAATTTTCTAGAATAATACCAATAATGTCATTTATGTACAACAGTTGGCTCCCCACAAACCCAAAATAAGCAACAACTAATGCTCTCCCTTCTCATCCCCCCCCCCCCCCCCCCAAACCCGGCACCCAACATCTGATGGCGACCAACTCTCTGAAAAAGGAAATAAGCAGCTGCCACCCGAGGTAGAATCTTTCAGCCGACTCTCTCATGAGGTACTTGATATTTTTCTAAGAGTAAAAGGCTTGTCAGGTCTCTGAGCCAAGCTGCAGCACTGGGTGGGGACGAGGACCTCCAGCCAAACAAGATTCGCCGAGGAGCTATCAGGGAAGTATTGGCCTTCGCCCCTGTCTGTAACTCCGACAAGTTTGAGATCCCAAAAATGACCACCAAAGGGCGTGGCTCCAAGTCGGCCCCAAGAATACCCGACAAGTTGCTGAAGAAGGAGACCCAAACGTTCATGAGCCCAGGGCAGGATCAGAACATCTGTGTGTGATGGGCTGGGCTCCCAGAGCACTGCTCACACTTAACCCTTACATCTCAAAAAAACACACACATTCGGGCCCTGGTAGAATGCACCCAATGCACTACCTTGAATTGTATCAGGTTGAGCCGAGCACACAAAGAGGCAGAGTTGACTCTGTATCGATCCTCATTCCACTCCCCATGCTCAGTTTCCTGGCGCAATTCCTCCTCCCAATTTATGTTCCCGTAACAGCCTCCCTGAACAGGAGCCGGAATGTGGCAACTAGGGGCTTTTCACAGTAACTTCATTTGAAGCCTACTCGTGACAATAAGCGATTTTCATTTAATTTTATTTCATTCATTTTAAATTTGTCCAACAGGATTTGAACCGTCGACATCAGCTGATCGTAGATCTCTGACAGCCCTCACTCCCCTACACTTGAGCCAAATGAATTTTGACCAGCAGCGAGGGAGAGTGGTGGGGCCAAAGGGAAGCAAGCAGTCTCCTTGCATGCAAAGTTTCGTACTTGGTAATATAAAAACTGGTTAGCTCTTGAGGGCTTACCCCTCCCCAGCTACTCCACAAAACCCAGGAACTTACGATCAACAAACAAAACCCCGAACCTTTCCAAGCCCCCCTCCCCCCCAAACTCTGAAAGACAAATCCAAAACCACCAGCACAAAACGATGGATCCCATAGATTGGGCCGACATTGACAAAGCACCCAGTTTGCAATGTTGTCTAAATTGTCCCCATATTTTCAAGGTGGCCACCACCACCAGATTGGTAATCCCTTTCATTGAGGAAACTAGAAGGGGAGCGGTAACCAATTCCCTCAGGCTGGTACCTTACAGTCATTCCTCTCCATCGCCCACATGGACTCTGTCCCTCTATGCCACCCTCGCACCTTTTCAATACTCGTCGCCCAATAATAAAACCGGTTGGATAACGCAAGACAGCCTGATTGTGTATTCCTTAGTAAAACAAACCCTATGGATCCACAGGGTCCAACCCGCCCAAATAAAAGACAAGATCATCTTATTAACTCCTGTAAAAAAAAACACTGAAAGGAAAACTAGAAGGCACTGAAACAAAAACAGGAATCTGGGAGGTTATTAATTTTAATCGATTGGATCCTTCCAGCCAAAGCCAGTGGGAGACTATCCCATCTCTTCAAGCCTCCCTTCACCGCTCTAACCAGGAGCCCTCCCTTCACCGCTCTAACCAGGAGCCCTCCCTTCACCGCTCTAACCAGGAGCCCTCCCTTCACCGCTCTAACCAGGAGCCCTCCCTTCACCGCTCTAACCAGGAGCCCTCCCTTCACCGCTCTAACCAGGAGCCCTCCCTTCACCGCTCTAACCAGGAGCCCTCCCTTCACCGCTCTAACCAGGAGCCCTCCCTTCACCGCTCTAACCAGGAGCCCTCCCTTCACCGCTCTAACCAGGAGCCCTCCCTTCACCGCTCTAACCAGGAGCCCTCCCTTCACCGCTCTAACCAGGAGCCCTCCCTTCACCGCTCTAACCAGGAGCCCTCCCTTCACCGCTCTAACCAGGAGCCCTCCCTTCACCGCTCTAACCAGGAGCCCACCATTTAGCTTCTGTAATGAGACCCAGTCGTGGGAATTCTGGACTCCGAGATAACGAAAGTTGGACCTGGCCAGGCAAAAAGGCAACTTCCTCAGGTCGGCTCCCCTTCCTGGGGGATTCACCAGAAAGCAATCGCGTCGTGACCCTCCCGACACCCATCGGATGGGTAACAATCCGCACTTTGAAAAACCCTGCATTCAGATGCCTCGAAATGACAGACAACTGGTTCAAACTGATATTTGTTTCTGAGAAGGGGGTCTTGTTGAGTCAGATGTCTGCTGTTTTTTTAAAGTTCCAGGGAAACAGTTATTTCCTTAAGCCTTCATGGAACTAAATAGAAGACTCATTGAGTGCCAGATTCCAAGATGGTCCAGATAGTGGATTTAGTCATCAGTATAATGGAAGGA
Source organism: Scyliorhinus canicula (assembly GCF_902713615.1). Classification (NCBI taxonomy): domain Eukaryota; kingdom Metazoa; phylum Chordata; class Chondrichthyes; order Carcharhiniformes; family Scyliorhinidae; genus Scyliorhinus; species Scyliorhinus canicula. The sequence goes on from NC_052150.1 coordinate 176,229,568, forward strand.
TTAAAGATATGCAGACGGAGGATGAAAACACCTTGAGCATATCTGACTATTGCAGCAGATCATGGAAACAAAAATGATATGCAAATGAATCCCAAGGATGCCCAAGGACTCGCTCATTTGTGCTTCAAGTGTAACTGCCCAGAGCAAAGAGGCAAAGTCCTTGAAGGATGATATGAAAATAATTTTGAGGAAGACAAAGAAGATAATGATTAATCTGAACAAATTATACTGGTCTCAGGGTGTTTTAGCCCTCGAACGAATTTGTTAGTCATGTACCCCTTTAACTGTGATAGATTGTATGTGTACTCCAACTGTATATGGGGCAGATTGGTTAAAATAAAGGAAAGTTCCAGGCATCTTTATGATGCATGTTGGTGATTTCTTGCAGGGCGGTATTATGGAATTTGAGAAGTGTGCCCTTATTCCAATTAGAGTAAAACTTCAAATTGGGAGTTAGGCTTTGGGACTTTTGGTTTAAATGTTAAACAAAGTTGGTCTGGTAAAACTTTAAACCAGCAATCTTTTTAACAAGTGTTAGTCCAATCAAATTTAATTGGACCGGCTCATCACAGAAAGACCAACTGTGAAGCTTGATTGGGCAGTTCAACTGGTTGTGGAGTCGAACTAAGCCAAATCCTGATTTTGATGCGTTGCTGTTAAGCATTCTGATGAAACATTCTAATGTAAAGAACATTTGAAGTGAAAATAAATATTAAGGAAGGTAAATCTGAATAAATGTGTTCATAAGTCCCATCCTTGAATGATCCGAAGGACATGAAATTGGTCACGTCTGGTGGTGCTTCACGTGCAGTTGGTTTCGGGTAGTTCTGGTGCAGTTGGTTTCATGATCTTTCTCATGGGTGAGAATGGAAATGTTGTTTTGTGTGGGAAGCTCAGAAAATTAAAGAAAAAGATTGTTTTTTTAAAAATTTAGAGTTTCCAATTAATTTTTTCCAATTAAGCGGCAATTTAGCGTGGCCAATCCACCTACCCTGCACATCTTTGGGTTGTGGGGGTGAAACCCACACAAACACGGGGAGAATGTGCAAACTCCACACAGACAGTGACCCAGAGCCGAGATCGAACCTGGGACCTCAGCGCCGTGAGGCAGCAGTGCTAACCACTGTGCCACCGTGCTGCCTGAAGAAAAAGATTGTTGAAAATGATTTACCTACAGAAACGCAGGCGGGGGGAAGTGGATATACCATAATATCCTGGTTCGCCAGCATCACATTTGGGGGGCACCCCAATGATGCACTGGGGAATCCCTCTTGGAAGTTCCCACATAAGGGTTTACCTGACAATTCCCCAGAAGTGTGTCTTCCTCTGGACAATTGTGCTGGACTGGGAACCATCCGGAAGAAGCGGTTTAAATTGCTAACTTCAGATAGTTCTGTCAGATTTGACCCGATAGTTACTCTGAAAGAGTTAGAGGAAGAAAATTGCTTCTAACTCCAGAGTAACTTGCACAGAACCGCCTTCCCAACTGACCCCCCCCCCCCCCACCCCATCCTCCCTCAATAATTGTTGAACCACTTACTTTTTCAATCGTTCCTTCAAACACCTCCTTTATAGAAGCTAGCTGGCTTAAAACAAACGCTATAGCGATAGGTAGAGTTAGAGAATCACTAAAATTAATGGTTTTTTCCCCAAGTTATCAACTTTTGATTGTTTTATGAAAAGAAATGCATATATGAAGTAATTGTTAAGGGTCTTAGAAGAGATATATTTCACAATATAATGCTTGTTCAGAAAGGGAGACATTTGATTTTCTTTGTTTTGAAATTTTGCTTTTTTAATTTAAAGAGTGGGAGGTCATTCCGTTAATTGTATCTCAATTGTATTTAGTTGAATGTAAATGTTAGACATTAACTATGGATTCACTTGTATTCCTAAAAATAGGAACAGACTGTGGCTGTTGAGTTAGGTAGGGCCTCTTCTAATTAAATGCTGATAAAAGTCTGTAAAGATTGGCTCCAGGTCTATCCTTCACCAGCTGGCTTCCAGGATTATAACAGTCTCCCCATGTGTGAGTGCTTATCTTTGCAGAAAACTGCTGTATCAAGCCTATTATTTATTTATCAGTTCTAAAAGCAATGAAAATGACCTAAAATTGTTGTGGGATGAGACAGGATCTTGATGGAACTTCAAAAAAACTAATGTTGATGTTATTCGCAGCCAGAACTAAATCTCACTGAGGCATTTGAGGGTAAGATCAGTATTTCTTTCAGTGGATTCGATGTGTGGGGTTCAGCAGACTTCCCAGACTCTTTGTTCTCTGCGCTGCCAGTTGATTCATTCCATCTTGCTTTGAAGTGAATTACTAGGTTTGAAATTTACACGATCAGTCATCTCTTCCTCGCTGTCTCTGTTGAGTCATGCAGTCCTGACTGGTTTGTTTTCTTTGTGATAGTGCGTGTACCTGAGAAGCCATAATTACATGGTATCTTTTCACCCCATTGATCTGAGTTAATCTTTCAGACCGACAGCATCTGCTTTGGTTGCGTTTTATATTCTCCCCGCCCCTAATTTACTCCTATTCCCTCAGCCCCTGACTGCGCCTGCTCAAGGATGATTGTGGCATTTCTAGCAGTTCACCCCCAAATAGCCATTATTTGTGAAGAACCCTGCAGTGCGAATACTGGCAGGCTATTGTACTATGGGAGGCATCACTCAGTTCAATCCTGTCCTCGCCCCCATACACATGTTCACACAGTCGTCACTGATCCGGGACTGGAAACTTTGGGCGGAATTTACTGTCCACGCTGGTGGGATATTCCGATCCTACCGACGGCGCATGGGTTTCCCAGTGACGGGACCAAAAACATCCCGCTGGCCGCCTCACCAGCGAAAAACATGCAGCCAGTAGCTCAGTAAATTCTGCCTTCTGCATCTGTATATTGAGGCCAATTGGAGTGCTCCATGGCTATTAGAACATAGAACATAGAACAGTACAGCACAGAACAGGCCCTTCGGCCCTCGATGTTGTGCCGAGCAATGATCACCCTACTTAAACCCACGTAACCTGTATACCCGTAACCCAACAATCCCCCCATTAACCTTACACTACGGGCAATTTAGCATGGCCAATCAACCTAACCCGCACATCTTTGGACTGTGGGAGGAAACCGGAGCACCCGGAGGAAACCCACGCACACACAGGGAGGACGTGCAGACTCCACACAGACAGTGACCCAGCCGGGAATCGAACCTGGGACCCTGGCGCTGTGAAGCATTGATGCTAACCACCATGCTACCGTGAGGCCCCTATTCCACCTGTGATTTGCAAATTCAGTGAAAATCAGAGCCTGACCTCGAGTTCTTCCTGACCTGTTTCTAAATCTTGTTGGACAGTTAATTTACCCATTGTTGCATTGAGATACCTGGGAAGTGTTTTCTTAAACACATTTTTAAAGATCCTGGCAGTTTCAGAAACTTTTATTCTGAGGTTAATATTTTCAAATGAGAAACAATTTAAATTTCCTGCATTCAGCAATTGAGACATAAATTGTAACGGAAGCATCTGTTACCTCAAATCTTAGCCTATCTGCATAGGTAGTCTCTCTGATTTTACTTCACTCAAGAAATAAAATCAGTCGGCTTGAATTTATTTTTTCCCCCATGCTCTTCCACACATCAGAACCATGTGTACATTGTGGCTTGTAACTTGGAATTCTTGGAAAGGAGGTCGATGGGGGTCAGGGAATTCAAACTGAGGACACTAAGGCTGTTTAGCATTAAACGACCAGGCCAAGCCTCAGCTTGTTTCTAAACTAACCCATCTGGTCGAGGGCATTAACACCATTTTGACTTTTGCAACCTTTTGAATGTCATCTGCATGATGGACGGATGCTCCTGATGGTAAAAGGTTTTCTCAGCTGAGGAGAACAGCTGGAAACCGGACACAAATATCAGCCAGACAAATCCAAAAGACAAGTGGAACTTGGGGTTTAAAAACATTTTAGTTGGCCATCAGTGAGACAGGCAGCAGATAGCATTTAAGTGGAGGACATTAGTGAGAGTTTTGTGGGGGAAAAGTCATACGGAATTAAAATTGCAAAAGGGTATATCCAAAGGTACAACAGCAAACATGAGGAAGGGACACACTTGAACTTAGTGAGCTTTGCATTTTCTGGAGCTAGCATGTGCGAAGACTTCAGAAAAGTTCTCCTCCTTGCAGTACAATACACACTCACAAAACTCTGCAGAAATGAACTGTCGAGCATTTTCTGTCACGATTCCCTGCAGGATGGCATGTGTGTCAATGTTTCTTGTGCTTGATGATGATCAAACTGCTAGTTGTGTTTGTAAAATGGTTGAGATCGAACCACCGGGAATATGAATTAATGAGGCCCAAATGCGTTTATCATTCAACTGAAAAATATCAGCCACTGTTCAAGCCTGTGGGAGGTCTGGGACCCCATGCCCACTTGTGCTCTACCCAAGGTCCCGGGGAAATCTCGCATGCAGAACCAGCAGTTCATAAAGCTCAAGAAACACTTTGCCACTTCCAGATGTGCTCAGTTTACCCTCCCAGTTCAGCTACTCGAAAACACACTTGAATGTTAGACGTGACCACGCATAGTCGTGTGATGACCCGGTCTACAAAAATGGCATCATAAACTGACTGCTGAGGTGACCTTCGCTTTCCACTGCATCTCTTTTGTGGGGAGATCTTTGTTCAGCGCCTTCCATAGCCACACAGAAATGATTAGGAACCCAGCATGAATATAGCAACCTGTGTTGCTGGAGTGACCATCCCACAGTTCTATAAACAACACTATCAACATCAATGCTTGTTGAGAATAATTTAGTTAAATGTCAAGACAATCTGTCTAAAATTTTTGACAGTGTTCTGTTGTGTTGTTCACATCCATTATTTTCCGCTAAATTGATACGTATTTAAAAATAGTATTTAGCTATCACATTCTGCTTCTCTAACTGCCAGTTCAGATATTTGTTATAAGGTCCCCCTTGGCAGTCTTCCAAGATGATAATCTAGTACGGTTCCAGTGTAATTCCAAAGGGAATTGAGCGGTAACCATGAAGCTTGACAATAATTAGGTTGAGTTGCCCTTTCACCTGTTAATGTACCGTAACCTGCCTTTTTTTTAAATGGTGCTACTAGTTATCAAGTTTTGTTTTCTATATTTTTATATTGGGGCTGGAGATGTCGATGCAAATAAAATGAAATACTTCACTTTTTGGTGACCGTAAGGTCCAGTTTTAACCCAGGCGGGAATGGCTGGGGTCTGAAAGAAAGCACCCATGTGGGTGCCACTGAGGCCGCAGCCAGTTTCCCTCCTGGAAATGATGTGATACCCGAAGGGCAGGAGATTGTGTGGTAGCAGGTCACTGATGGAAACCATGGAAACGGATCCGGCTCAGGAACACTGAACCGCAGAGCCGATACAGTTGTGCTTATGGGGAGGCTGGCAGGGGACAGGGAAAACACAAGGCATTCTCTGCTTCTCCTGGCACTTAGAGTACCTAATTCTTTTTTTCCCAATTAGGGGGCAATTTGGCGTGGCCAATTCACCTACCCTACACATCTTTTGTGGTTCAAGGGGTGGGACCATGCAGACACAGGGAGAATGTGCAGGCTCCACACGGATCTTTTTCCTTTTTAAACAAAAATAATTATAGTTGATTAACTTTGGCCCCCGATCCTGCTTGTGACATCTTTCGCTGATGGCTTTGAGCCTTGACGTTGCAAAGTTATAAGACTCCGGTACCCATGATATATGATTTTTAAGGTGATTAATTAAATGCAAGCCAGCAAGAATAACATGGTAAGTGAGGTTCTCTGAGGTATACTTATCAGGACATTTGGTGGCATTCTAGATCTGACAACCAGTACGCCACTGTGGGGGATAAGTCAAATCCACTAATCTAGATTTACACTTTTGGCCTAAGCCAATCAGTGCATATGAATGTGATAAACTCTCCTAATTTTCTCAATTATTCAGTATATTAAGGCTGGATTTTCTATCTGGGGTCAGGAAACAGAGGTCAGGAATGTTTCTATGCCCTGAACTCACCTCCCAAATGCGAGGGAACAGTCACTCATTGGAATTTTCATGAGATTCTGTTCAACATCCAGTTAAGGACAGCTGGAGAGGCAGACAGAGGCCAACCAATGCAAAAGGAGAAGCAGGTTGGAATGTAAGTAAGAAAGGGACTTGATCTGGAGGTGTGCACTCTCTAACATTTTTAAGCCTTTCTTAAAAAATGGGTTTTACAGCCAGGCTATCAATGTGGGATGGCGGAGGTGTGGAGGATGGTGGGTGGGAAAATGACCCCTTTACAGGGTGACCTGTTATTTTACCTGCACTTGAGCAGGCAGGGTGGGCTCGCCTGCACGTGCCTAACCCGGCCCTCACTGCCTTCAGGAGTTTGAGGCTAACTTGCAAATTCTGTGTGGTCTGAGAATCCAGCCCGTAATACTGACGTACTTATGACCTACCCAGCTCTCTGGATCCGTGCAACCCTGCAATAATGTAAAAACAGTTAATTGCTACCGAGGGCACGCTATGATCCTACTAGACGGATGAAATAAGATTGGCCAAATGGGCTTTTTTATCTGTAATTATCTTGTGATTTTGTATGTTCGTGATCTTGATATGTTCATGACCTTTAATCAATTTACTGTTCTATATTTTGACTGTGGAATTTTCTGAGCAGTGCTGTAAACTATCAGATTTTTCCAGCAAATTGCATCAGCCGAATGGACAGTTACCTGATTAATACCATTGCTTTCTAAGCATATAATCTTGGCAGTCTCTCATGATTTGTTTTTATGTCAGGAACTTCTTTACAACAGGAATATTTTTTGCCAACAATTTTATGTGCATGGTAAGACGAGGATGGGATGCGGAGGGTGGTGTTCCGATTTGAACCGGGCTCCATTTTCAGGCTCAGAATCGTTGCTGTGGAGAAGCATGAACATCAATGGGAGGCCCGAGGCCGAACTGAAATCGTTCCTTTGGATGTCATTTCAGTGATCTGGGCAAACTGCCGGCTAGGTAAACTGGGCCTGCGAGCAGTTGCTCTTGGTTAAATGCCGGGAAACAAACTGATCCATGTTTAGCCTCCATGAAGAACATTCTGGAGCTGGGATGGACACTAATGGTCATCCTGGCTCAACATGTCGTTTTTTAAAAATCGTAGCTTGTTTTTTGCTTGTTAGGCTGCATCTGTGAAAAACCTGACTGATGCAGAGTTCTGGGTTGGGTTTCTCCAAAATCCTGGCTAAGTGTTGACGCTGGCGTAAACACCGGAGTGTTTCACGCTGGTGTCAACAGGCCTCTTGGCCCAGCAATTCAGTGGCCCACATGGGACCAGCATGGCATCGGAGTGCTCCACGCAGCTCTGGCGCCGATACGCGGCCCTGCACTGCCGGCGCAGGTCCGCGCATGCGCGTAGTGGCTGTTTCCGCACCGCCGCTGCGCAACAAGGCGTAGCGACACAGTGGGCCCACGCGGAAGAAGGTAGGCCTCCCCCCCAGATCGTGCGCGTCCGCCAATCGATAGCCCCTGGTCGCGGGCCTGGTGCCACATTGACCACACGCGATTGCCGCCGATTATCCGGTCGTCGGAGCGTTGTGGCGGGAATTTTCGCCGTCAATGCCGATTCTCCGACCGCCGTGGGCTCGGAGAATCCCAGCCCTGGTCTGGATGCAGAAATAGCTGCCCTATTTTTCAATGTATACCTAAAACTGACATTAGGTCCCTCATTAGTATATGAAAAGAGTGGCTGCCTCAGTTGCCTGAAAAATGGCTTTGGACAATTTTCAAGTTTTCCTGGGGCACAGCATAGTCTCCCAAATTTATTTGACCAGAAAAATGGGCACAGCACTAACCATTTGCTACCCAAGTGGATTTTTGGTTTGAAAAGTCCATGTTACTGGGATTTCTGACTTTAAATGAATGGTGTAGGCTACATTATTTATCATTTTCCGACAGTGTTTAATGCCCATGGAATCCTTGACCATTTTGAATTTAGTGGAGGGGGGCTGGTTTAGCACAGTGGGCTAAATAGCTGGCTTGCAATGTAGAACAATTCCCATACTGGCCTCCCCGAACAGGCGCCGGAAAGTGGCGACTAGGGGCTTTTCACATTAACCTCATTGAAGCCTACTTGTGACAATAAGTGATTATTATTACTGTGTTATATGGTGAATGGATGTTTCCCTTTGTAGGAGAGGCTAGAACAAGCAGACACAGCTTTAAAAAAGGGATCTCCCATTTAAGGTAGAGATGAGGAGACAGTTTTTCTCTGAGGGTTGTAAGCCTTTGGAACTCTCTTCCACAGATAGCGGTGGCGGCTGAGATAGATAGATTCGTGACTAACAAGGGAGTCTAAGGCTATCGGGGGTTGGCGGGAATGCGGATTTGGGGCCACGATCTGATCAGCTATGCTCTTATTGAATGTCAGAGCAGGCTCGAAGTACCAAATGGCCTCCTCCTGTTACTAGTTTGGATGGAGAAATAGAACAGATTGTTGTGGTTTCTCACTCACATGTAGTCAATGTCTTATTTTTGAGTAAGCAAAGGTTTAATAGAATCATTAGAATAAAATGGAATCATAGAATCTCTGCAGTGCAGAAGGAGCCCTTTCGGCCCCTCGAGTTCACGACAGCCGAGTTCACGACAGCCTTCCCGATTTTTCGCGGGAGCGGAGAATTCCGCCCTATATCTAGTTTAGGAAACAAGTACGGGCCCAAATAAGCTCATGATTAGTAGCTACCAGGAATTTGAATGATTTCTACATTAATACTTCTTCATTGACTTGCCTTGATTTTTGTTCATCCATGCAGAATTTACTTCCAAACTCCCTCAATTTTGAGACAGCAGAGTCCACATAAAGCACATGGCCTTATTTGCAATTCTTCCAATGCCTCCATTTCTTTATTCCGTCAGAAAGAAGAATTATCAATAAAAGCCCTCCTCCATCACGCTCCTAGGTCTCACCTGGTTTCTGAGCAGAGTTGAGGTCAGCTTCAGGAACAGCCTTGTATTGGTCTGTTTATAGCTTTAACTGAATAAACCTGCTGGTGGACAAACTAGTTGGTGCTCTCTTGTGTTTGAACAGACCTTGTGTATCTAAAGCAACCAAGCACATAAAATAATGAACAATAAATATTTGAACTTAAAGGGTTCTTTCTATCCCTGTCAAAACCAAGTATGCTTTAACTGATGCAACCAATAGAAACCTATCAAACTGCAAATCACAGATACGTTTTACTCTGAATAATGTTTTCTGTTCGCTGTGTTGATTCACCACTCTGATATGGATCCACCCAGAATTGCCATGCCATATGCCACTCATTTATGTTTGAACTTTGACAATGAGTAGGCTGGTTGTTTAGTTGGGCTAGCAGCATTGAACATTACTTTGCCCTTACCTGTATGGATGGAAAGAGGAGAGGGGGCAGTGAAGCCAGTTGCTTTGCCCATCATTGCTAGCTTCGCTTTTGTTACTAGACTCAGCACAAACTGGTGATTGTAGCTGACACTATCTTAGCTGTAAAGCTCAACTTCTCATTGGATAAACTAAAGGAGCAATCGAGTGTGTGTGCTGGTGTTGTTTCACTGTATAAAATCACTTCTCACAACATATTTTGGAACCATTTTTCTTTTAAAAAGGAAGTATTGATTCATAGCAGAGTGGGGACAAAAATGCTTTTCAGCATGCCCACCCCATTGCAGTTCACTAAAGTAACAGGTGCGTGCTACATGAAGCATATTGTAACCTTGTTTGAAGCAGAATTTTAATTAAGCTCAATTGGCATGAACCCCAGATACAGATCCAAGTGAAGAACAACCACAATTATAAGCGGAACATTACTTTTACCGAGGAAATCAGTGCCATCTAAATGTGATGGGAGAATGCTCAGCATGATGCTTTGTTAAAACTGGCAGAAAACAGAATGATCATTGAGTGAAATAAACGTCTGGAAAGGAACTGGTTACTGACCCACCATTGGGAAGTACCAATTTTGAATAATAGTAAATGCTGCAGAATCAAGCTCAAAGGAAAAGCTCAGGAGTTGATGTGAACAAAGTTTGCTTCCACCAGTAGTGATACCGATCAATGTTCGGTCAATAAGTATGAAAAGTATTCCTGTAGTTGAGGAACCAATTGCTGCATTTGTTTGACTGACATATCACACAGTTAATAATGGTAAAAGTTGGTTTTTCAGGTCGAGCTAATCTACACCATTGTCTGGCCTCTTGCTTTATTATGTTAAAATGCAACATTTTGAGTTCATATTTTTTCTGATCAGGTGCTGCCCTCTAGTGTTATATTATTAAAACTCACTTTTGGCTAAGATTTCCTTTTTTCTTGAATTTTCCTCCTCCTTCTCCTCAAGTTGTTACAGATTAATGGACACCAGAACTATGCCATTTCCATGTGGTAAGTCGAGATGCCCTGGGTTAGCACTGCTGCCTCACGGCACTGAGGACCCAGGTTCGAAACTAGCCATGGGTCTGTCGATGTGAAGTTCTTCCCGTGTCTGCATGGTTCTCACCCCCACAACCCAAAGACGTGCAGGGTAGGTGGATTGGCCATGCTAAATTGCCCCTTGATTTAAAAAAAAAATAATTGGGTACTTAACTTCTAAAAAAAGTCACAATGCCCTGTCTGGTAACATCGGGCTTCAATGACCTTAGTGCTAGGATAATCAGGTTCTTTAGGCAAGCAGCAACATGCTATAAGAACCAAAATCAGAAAGTGCTGGAAACACCTAGAAGGTCAGGAAACGCCAGAAGAGAGAAGAAACAAATTAATATTTTAAATATGGACCTTTATCGTTTCGTGTTAGAAGGTTTTTTTATAAACGCATTTTATTCAAACTTGTATCGAAGCAGGCTACAGCAAATAAACACCCCGGGGAAACATTCTTCCCAACAATCAACTGAATAGAAGGTTCTGAATAAGATTTCATTTGATTTGATTTATTGTGACGTTTACCGAAGTACAGTGAAAAGTATTTTTCTGGCAGCACGGCGGTGCAGTGGTTAGCACTGCAGCCTCACGGCGCCGAGGTCCCAGGTTCGATCCCGGCGCTGGGTCACTGTCCGTGTGGAGTTTGCACATTCTTCCCGTGTTTGCGTGGGTGTCGCCCCCACAACCCAAAAAGTGTGCAGGCTAGGTGGATTGGCCACACTAAATTGCCCCTTAATTGGAAAAAATGAATTGGGTACTCTAAATTTAAAAAGAAAAAGAAAAAAAATTAAAGAAGTATTTTTCTGCGGCCGAGGGAACATACACAGTATGTACATAGTAGACCAAAGAATAATCAACAGAGAACATTAACAAACGGTACATCGACAAGCAGTGATTGGTTACAGTGCGGAACAAGGGGCCAAACAAAGCAAATACATGAGCAAGAGCAGCATAGGGCATCGTGAATAGTGTTCTTACAGGGAATAGATCAGTCCGAGGGGGAGTCGTTGAGGAGTCTTGTAGCTGTGGGGAAGAAGCTGTTCCTATGTCTGGATGTGCGAGTCTTCAGACTTCTGTACCTTCTGCCTGATGGAAGGGTCTGGAAGAAGGCAATGTCTGGGTGGGAGGGGTCTCTGATAATGCTGTCTGCCTTCCTGAGGCAACGGGAGGTGGGGATGGCAAATTTGTGTGAGGCATTGGGCTGAGTTCACCAGACTCTGCAGTTTCTTGCGATCTTGGACCGAGCAGTTGCCATACCAGGCTGTGATGCAGCCGGATAGGATGATCTCTATTACACATCTGTAGAAGTTTGTGAGAGTCGATGCAGACATGCCAAATTTCTTTAGCTTCCGTAGGAAGTAGCGATGTTGTTGGGCTTTCTTGACTGTTGCATTAATGTGAGAGGACTAGGACAGACTGTTGGTGATGGTGACCCCCAGGAATTTAAAGCTATCGACCATCTCCACTTCGGAGCCATTGAGGCAGACGGAAGTGTGCTTCATGCTACGCTTCATGAAGTCAATGATCAGTTCCTTGGTCTTTCCAACATTTAGAGAGAGGTTGTTTTCTGTACACCATGCCAGCAAGTGATTTATCTCCCTTCTGTAGTCTGATATGTCGTTGTTTGAGATGCGGCCCACCACAGTCGTATCATCCGCAATCTTATAGATTGAGTTGGAGTTAAATCTTACCACACAGTCATGTGTGTATAGGGAGTACAGTAGAGGACTGAGCACACATCCTTGCGGGGCTCCGGTGTTGAGGACTATTGTGGAGGAGGTGCTGTTGCCTATCCTGACAGATTGCTGTCTGTTGGTGAGGAAGTCGAGGATCCAGCTGCCCAGGGAGGGGTCAAGTCCAAGATTGCGGAGTTTGGTTATTAGTCTTGTTGGGATAATGGTGTTGAAGGCGGAGCTGGAGTCGATGAACAGCAGTCCTACATAGGTATCCTTGTTGTCGAGGTGTTCGAGTGTTGATTGCAGAGCCAGTGAGATAGCATCTGCTGTGGACCGGTTGCGGTGATAAGCAAACTGCAGTGGATCGAGGCCGTCTGGGAGGCTGGCAGTGATCCGTCTCATGACTAGCCACTCGAAGCATTTCATGATAACTGGTCGGTAGTCATTGAGGCAGGCTACCTTGTTCTTCTTGGTACTGGTATTATGATGGTCTTCTTGGGGCCTCAGAGCGGAGGAGTGAGGTGGTGAAGATATCTGCGAATACACTCGCCAGCTGGTCTGCGCAGACTCTGAGTGCTCGCCCAGGGACTCCGTCGGGGCCCGTCGCTTTCCGCGGATTCACTTTCAAGAAAGCAGCTCTTACCTCGGAGGCTGTAATAGTGGGTATGGGTGTGTCCAGGGCTGTTGGGGCGGGTGGCACTGATACATTGGCTGACTGCTCAAAGCGGGCATAGAACTTGTTCAGATGATTGGGTAGGGATACTCCTGCCCCAGATATTCCGCCTGGCCTTGCTTATAGCCTGTGATATTATGTAGCCCCTGCCTAAGTTGTCGTGGTTTAGTATTGTTGGCCTGGGATTCTAGTTTTATGAGATAGTGTCTTTTTGCATCCCTGATGGCTTTCCGTATGTCATACCTGGATTTCTTACATAGGTCAGGGTCGTCAGACTTGAACACCTCCATCCGGAACTTCAGGGAGTGAACCTTTTGGTTGAGCCAGGGTTTCAGATTGGGGAATATCCCTATTGTGTTCTTTGGTACACAGTCCTCTACACACTTACTGATGAAGTCTGTGACGGTGGTTGCATACTCGTCCAGGTTAGCTGCCGCGGTCTTGAATATGGACCAGTCCACAGTCTTCAAGCAGTCGCGGAGGATGTCCTCAGATTCCTCAGACCAGCACTGCACTGTTTTCTTGACTGGCTCAGAACGCTTGAGTTGCTGTTTGTAAGCTGGAAGTAGGAATACCAACTTGTGGTCAGATTTGCCAAAGTGAGGTTGGGGAATGGAGCAGTAGGCTCCTTTGATGCTCGTGAAGTAATTATATAAGAGGAGGAAAATAGTTTTAGTAGGTCAGAACGCTGATAGGAGATAAAAGAAAAGGGATGGGGGAGAGAGCTCGCAGAGTCACCATGCTCCGGCGCAATCTTGGATAGATTTCTGACGGCCCTTCAAAACGCTGATTTTCCACACACATAGTGGGAAGATTCTACAGATGAGTTTCTACAGAAGTAGAACAATGATGAAGTCTTATTGTCAAAAGTTGCAATGGTGTAGCAAAATGACGGCTGCTCTAATCTGGCATGTTCCTTTCTTAATCTACAGTGGGTTAGAAAAATCCATAGATGGTCTGAATAAGGATGCCCCTTCAGCACAACAAATGATCACTTTGAAAGATGTGGAGGAGGGTGCAGTTGCTCTGCGTCAGGTGGGGGAATCGCTGGCTGGTCTGAAAGGTAAGGATCTTCCATTAAACGTGTAAGTACTGAGCAGAACAGTTTGGTAAGGAGTGATGTCCATTAACCACATCATTCGTTGCTGACCTATATTGGCTCCTGATCCGCCAATTTTTCTTATTTAAAATCATCCTTCTGTTTCGATTACTTCATAACTTCCCCGCTGCCCATCTCTGCAACCTCCTGCAGTTTCACAGCCTCCCGTAGATGCGTTCCTCGAACTCCGGCTCTTTATGGCTCACTACCTCCTTTCAATCCAACACTGGAGGTTGTGCATGCAGCTTTTGAGGTTCCATATGCTGGAATTCCTTTTCTATCGCTTTACCGGCTCCTCCGTTGAGGCCTTCCTTCAAACACACCTCTGACCCTCTGGCCATCCTCAGTAATGCGTTGAGGTGTTATTCTATGTCTGTGGCACATTATAAATGCATGTTGTCAATGTCATCACTCTCTCTAAATTACTTTGAGTTTGAAATAGTTGAGCCACAGCATTTGGTTATCTTATTACTTCCACTAATGTGTGTAATTGATGTGTTTTGCTGGTTTTGCCTCTGTTCTTTTCACACACCTTGCATTGGAAAAAAGACCATGAAGGCAAATCTACGAATGATGAAATGAATCCCAGACTGTTGAGTGAGGCAAGGGAGGATTTAGCAGGGCGTTGGCAATAATTTTTAATCCCTCTCTGGCCACAGGCGAGGTGCCGGAGGACTGGAGGATAGTCAATGTGGCACCATTATTCAAGAAGGGAGGAAAGGATCAACCAGAAAACTGGGGCCAGTTTGTCTAACCTCAGTGGTGGGGAAACTATTGGAAACAATTCTGAGAGAGAGAATTAAACTGCATTTGGAGAGGAAGGAATTAATCAGAAACAGATAGCATGGTTGGTTAAGGGAGGTCATGTCTGACCAACATGATTTAATTTTTCAAAGAGGTGATCAGGTGTGTAGATGTGGACAATACATCTGACGTAGTCTACTTGGATTTCAGCAAGACCTTCTGATAGGTCCCACATGGGAGACTTATGGCATAGCTAAGTGCCCAAGGGATCCAAGGAAATTTGAAAAATTAGATCCAGAATTGGCTGAATGGCAGGAGGCAGAGGGTGATGGTTGAGGGGTGTTTTTCTGACTAAACGACTGTACCCAGTGGGGTCCCGTAGGGATCAGTGTTGAGGCCCTTGCTCTTTGTGGTTTATATAAATGATTTAGACATGAAAACAGGAGGGTAGTAAGTTCGCGGATGGTATGGAAATTGGTGGGAAATATTGAGGTGGATAGCCTTAGATACAGGAGCTGGTTAGATGGGCTGATCAGGGACTAATGGAATTCAATCCAGATAAGAGGGAGGTGATGCATTTGGGCAGGACAAACAAGGGAATACATGATGAACGGAAGGACTCTGGGAAGCACCGAGGATCAGAGGGACCTTGGTGTGCATGTACACCGATCGTGTAAGGTAGCAGGGCATGTGAATGCAGTGGTTAAGAAGGCATATGGTATACTTGCCTTTATTAGCTGAGGCGTAGGGTTTAAGAGCAGGGGGGATTATGCTGGAACTGTATAAAACATTGGTTAGACCACAGCTAGAGTATTGTGTGCAGTTCTGGAATCCACATTATAGGAGGGATGTGATAGCACTGGAAAGGGTGCAGAGGTGATTAACCAAGAGTGTTATGAAGAGAGATTGGCTGGACTGAGTTGTTTTTCTTGGAGCAGAGGAGACTGAGGGGGGTCTTGAGTGAGATGTATAAAATTATGAGAGGTATAGATAGAGTAGACAGGAAGAAACTTTTCCCCTTTGTGGAAGGATGAATGACCAGAGTGAATAGATTTAAGGTAAGGAGCAGGAGGTTGAGAGGGGATGTGAGGGAAAATATTTTCACCCAGTGGGTGGTGGGAGTCTGGAACCCACGGACTGAAAGGGTGGTGGAGGTGGAGACCCTCATAAAATTTAAGAAGTATTTAGATGTGAACTTGCAATGCCATGCCAGACATGCAGATGGGCTGTGCTTTAAAATGGGATTAGAATAGTTAGCTGGTTGTTTTAGACTGGCGCAGATGCAATGGGCCAAAGGGCTATTTCTGTGCTGTAGACCTCTACGACTCTATTCAATGACCAGGGGGCATAGATTTAAGGCAAGGGCCAGGAGGTTGAGAGGGTATGTGAGGAAAAACTTTTTCACACAGAGAATGGTGTCACTGCCTGTAAGGGTGGTGGAGGCAGAGAGCCTCATAACATTTAAGAAGTATATAGATGTGCACTTGCGATGCCATGGCATGTAAGACTATGGGCATAGTGCTGGAAAATGGGATTAGAATAGTTGGGTGGTTATTTTTGACCAGTACAAACGCAAAGGACCGAAGGGTAATTTCTGTGCTGTGGACCTCTGAGAATTATTGAGCATTTTGAATCTTCAAATGTCACTTTTTGTTGTAATTTTGTTAGAACCATTGAAACGTGAGTGGTGAAAATAGCTTTCATCTTGGGCTAATTAAATCATACATAGCTGCATGATTCAATTTTATTATCTAGTACTTATAGCACAGAAACAGGTCATTTAGCACAAAAGGTCAATGCAAAGTAGTTGAGGAGAGACAGCCTTTAAAGTTGAGAAGGCAGAAATACTGTTGTACGTATTCCTTTGACTTTATCATTGATTCTGATTGGAGTACAAAAGTTAAGAGTTGCCTGTGTTTCTTCTGTGCACAAGGCTTGAAAGGTTTGGTTTGTATTTATCCCCAGCTGAGTTCCCCACTTTGCAAAATAAGATGCGGGCAGTTCTCCGTGTGGAAGTAGAAGCAGTGAAGTTCTTGAAGGAAGAGCCTCATAAGTTGGAGAGTCTGCTGAAGAGAGTCAAAAGTATGACCGAGATACTCACAGGTTTAAGAAGGTAACGCCCATCAGAGCAAAATCTTTGTATTGTACTTATTTTGTCATCATTGTCACTGTTTTCAACAAGTATTATTTTGCCTGGGAATCATAAATTGAACTAAGACTGAACAATAATAAATCTTTATTAGTGTCAAGTAGGCTTACATTAACACTAGCAATGAAGTTACTGTGAAAATTCCCTGGTCGCCACACTCCGGCGCCAGTTCGGGTACATGGAGGGAGAATTCAGAATGTTCAATTCATCTAACAGCACATCTTTCGGGACTTGTGGGAGGAAACCGGAGCATCCGGAGGAAATCCACGCAGACACGGGGAGGACGTGCAGACTCCGCACACACAGTGACCTAAGCTGGGAATTGAACCTGGGGCCTTGGCGCTGTGAAGCAACAGTGCTAACCCCTGTGCTACCGTGCTGTTTAACGTGAGGATATTTTCTTATTTGTTCATGGGATGTGAGTATCACTGGATAAGCCAGCATTTATTGCCCATCCCTAATTACCTTGAGAGAGTAGCGGTGAGTTTCTGCCTTGAACTGCTGCAGTCCATGTGCTGTTCGAAAGGGACTTCCAGGATTATGATCCAGCTCTAAACTGGAACTCTAAACTGAACGGCGATATAGCTCCAAGTCAGGATGCTGTACAACTTGGAGGGGAAATTGCAAGGAGTGGTTTTCCCATGCATTTGCTGCCCTTGTCCTTCTAGATGGGAGAGGTCACGTGATTGGGTGCTGCCTAACGTGCGTTCCTGCAGTGCATCTCATAGACACAGCTGCCACTGTGCATTAGTGGTGGAGGGAGTGGATGTTTAGCTAAGGGGAAAGCGTATTCCGAAGACTATTCTATTAAATAGGATGTCTCCAACCAAGAGCATCTTTAGTACTTTAAATCATTCAAAAATCTATTTAGTCTTTGATCCCAGTCCCCTTTACCTAACCTAGCAACTTCAAATCTATCCTGTTTGTAGTTATGAAAGCTGATTTTCTTCACCTTAAAATTTCCCATTCTATTCATGGCCAGCAGCGTGTGCTTTTGCTGATCTTTGGTGGTATTCTCCCCTACCCGGCGGGGCGGGAGGTCCCGGCATAGCGGTGTGGCGCCAACCACTCCGGCGTCGGGCCTCCCCAAAGGTGTGGGATTCTCCGCACCTTTAGGGGCTAGGCCTGCGCCGGACTGGCTCCCGCTCCGCCCTTTGGCGCCACGCCAGCCGCCTGCTGACATCACCACCGCCACATGCGCGGTGGAGGGGGTCCCTTCCGCCTCCGTCATGGTGGAGGCCGTGGCGGCGGCGGAAGAAAAAGAGTGCCCCCACGGCATAGGCCCGCCCGCCGATCGGTGGGCCCTGATCATGGGCCAGGCCACCGTGGGGGCACCCGCCAGTGTCCGATCACCCCGCGCCCCCATCCAGGACCCCGGGAACCACTCGCACCGTCTGCTCCCGCCGGCACAGAGGTGGTTCAAACCACGTCGGCGGGAGAGGCCTGACAGCGGCGGGACTTCGGCCCATTGTGGGCCGGAGAATGCTGCGGGGGGCCCCGCAATTCCCGCCCCCGCCGATTCCCGGGTGGCGGAGAATTCCGGCCACGGCGGGAGTGGGATTTACGAAGGCCCCAGGCGATTCCCCGACCCTGCGGGGGGTCGGAGAATTTCACTCCTTGTTTGAATGATGTAGTTTTTGAAAACAGAGATGGGATTTTTGGCAAATCTTCAAAATAGATCTTCATTGTCAAGCATTGTACACTTCAGGATGTATCTATTTCCACAACAATATTGGAAGCAGCAGACTCATCCAATAGTTGGAATTTGGAACATAATCCAGTTGTTATCAGGCAGGCTAGTGAGTTCAGACAAGACAGTGAAACACTCCTAATTTCAGAGGACAGCAATAACACTACTGAATTCATAGAATACTTAACACTGATACCATCCCCTAATTGAATCATGTTCTCCTTCCTCAACCCCGTTTGACCTGTTCTCTCCACGTTTTTCAGTCCCAGTGCTCTATTCCTCCTACTTCCTGTACCAGCCTCCCCGAACAGGCGCCAGAATGTTGCGACTAGGGGCTTTTCACAGTAACTTCATTTGACACCTACTTGTGACAATAAGCGATTTTCATTTCATTTCTGCAAGATTAGCTAATTGCAACTGGTCTGTGTATAAGTGTGCCAGCAGAAACCTCATAAATGAGTAGGCCAGCAATTGTTGCTTATCCCTAATTGCCCTTGGCTCATCATTGCCTTGAACTGCTCCAGTTCATCAGGTGTAGGTGCACCCACGGTGCTGTTAATAAAGGGAATTCCAGGATTTTGACCCAATAACAGGCAAGTGGAGAATATCCTATTATACTCTTGACTTGTGCCTTGTAGATGGTGGACAGGCTTTGGGGAGTAAGAAGGTGAGATACTCACTGCAGGATTCCCAGCCTCTGACCTGTTCTTGTAGCCACAATATATAGTTCAATATCTGGTCAATGGTAACCCAACCAAAGTTGACGATAGTGAGGGTGTCAGAAATGATAATGCCATTGAATGTCAAGGGGCAATGATTAGATTCTCTGTTGTTGATGGTGGCCATTGCCTGGCACTAGAATGGCATGAAAATTACTCGCCACTTATCAGCCCAAACCTGAATTTTGTCCAGATGCTGCTGTATATAGATAATGACTGCTTCGGCTGAGGAGTGGTGAATGGTGCTGAACATTGTGCAGTCATCAGCAAACATTCCCATTTCTGACCTTATGATAGAGGGAAGGTCATTGATGAATCAACTGAAGATAGTTGGGTCTAAGATTGTACCCTGAGGAAATCCAGCAGTTATACCCTGGGACTGCGATGGTTGACTTCCAGAAACCACCACCATCTTCTTTGGAGCTTGGTATGATTCCAATCAGTGGAGCATTTTCTCCCTGACTCTCATTGACTCCAGTTTCGCGAGGGTTCCTTGATGCCACATTCAGTCAATTGTGGTCTTGATGTCAGTGCAGTCATTCTCATCACACCTCTTGAGCTCAGCTCTATTGTCCATGTTTGGACTAAGGCTGTGATAAGGTCAGAAACTGAATAGCACTGGTGGAACCAAAACGGAGTGTCAGTGAGCGGGTTATTGCCGAGTAAGTGCCACCTGGATAGCACTGTGGATGACCCCTTCCATCATTTTTCTGATATGCAAGAGCAGACTGATGGGATGGTAATTGGCCTGGTTGGCTTTTTCCTGCTTTTTGTGAACAGGCAGTCTTCCAAAATGTTGTGGAGATGACAGTGTTGTAGCTGCACTGGTACAGCTTGATTAGGGCATACCTAGTTCTGGAGGTTGGATACTTGAAATTACTGCTGGAATATTTCCAAGCTCCCTTTGTGCTGATACGCGGGCTCTCCCATCAATGAGGATGGTGATACTTGTGGAGCCTTCTTCCCCAGTTAGTTGTTTAATTGTCCATCACAATTCACAACGGTCAGGTTTCGAATAACAGTCCACCAATCATATGGAGAGCTGAAAATATACACTCAAGGAAGCTCCAACATTTGAGTCTAAAGTGGAATTATTTTGAACTTTTGAGAACCAGAAGACATAACTCTATTCCTTAAAAAAAAAATTTTTTTGTTACATAAATATTTACTCTGCCAAATGTATATTCCTTAAAATGTTTCAATTTCTTTACAGGCTCGTGACTGAAGACCTTTTGAGAGGAACAGAATCTACACATCCAGTGCAGAAAAGCACCTCAGCAAATACGATCGCAGTTACAGAGTCTGAAATGTCCAAAGATTCTCCCTTACAAATTCAGGAGCATGCTGCTATTCTCCTTGCAAATCTCCCACAAAATCCCCCAGGTGCATTTCACGAGGTGCAGAATTCTCTGGTGAAGTCAGAGTCACATATGGTTGTCCACCATGTTCAAAGTTCTCCTGTCCTAATTCACCAATCTCATCACTCTTCAGCATTGGTTCATCCTACCCAGAACCCTCTTGTCAATGCTAAACAATCCCAGAATGCATCTGTTCAGCAGGTTCAGTCTTCTCCAGTAACAATGAAACGACCTCAGGAGTTGACAGATGGAATACCGCAAATCCAAAGTGCTCCAAGTCACCAGTTTCAGAGCTTGTCGTCAACCCCCCAGGCTACTCCTGGGCAAAATCTCTTCATTGATGAAATTCATGCTGCAAGTACCAAAAAGGGCATTCACCGAAAAATGACCATCGAGGTACTCGAGTTTACTTTTTGAATTTGTTCTAAAATTTCCTTCACTTTTTGGAGCCTTCTTTCCATTTTAGGGGAATTCTTGTTCATTCTTGACCGAGCTGAGTTGTACGTAAAGCTCAAGATCTAATTTTAAACTTAATTGCAGGCAGCAGAGAGGGAATGGGAAGAAAAAAGACAAAACATGAATCAGTACGACGAGAAGGAATTTGAGCGACTTCTGGTGGAGGCACAGGCAAATATGATGAAAGGAATTCCTAGCCTGGAAGTAGAACCTGAGCAGAAGCCAACTGTAAAACCAGAGGAATCTGATGGGGTAAAGCAACTAGGTATGGAGCAGCTAGTCACAAAGAAATAGTAGGCGCAGGCGTTTTACGTTGACCAACATCAACTCATTGATATGTTAAGTAACTACCATAAAAGATTGAAGTCCTGAGCAGAACAGTAACGTGCTGAGTTATAATAAGGTGTCACTGGATGAAATTAATCTTTTTTTTTTCCTGTGAATTCTCCCTCAGTTAAAATAAATCATAATTTGAAATTACCTTGAGCACCAGCGATAAACTGGATTCATACCAACAGGGCTGCTTAATTGATAATTCGTGAAAGGCTTGAAAAGCAGCAAAAAGAGAGTGTTTTAAGTTCGCTCTTTGCCTGAAGCCTAGATGATGGTTCCTGGACTTGAACCTGCCCCCAATACCTATTGTGTCAGTGTTGATGAGTAATTATTTTGAGTAAAGTACAGTGACACATCCTGCATTGCTTCTTGCAGAGGAGATAACGTTGCCTGAACCAGGAAATGAGAAACCGATGAAATCCCCACCACCACCACCACCTCCTCGCCGGTTTTATCCATCTGGCTCGGGCCTGACAACTACAAGATCTGGAGAAGTGATATTCACAGCAAGGAAAGAAGGCAGCCCTGTTACTGTATGTATTTCATTTGGGAAATAAATGGTTGTGGTAATTAAATTATCAAAGATCAAAGAGCAAGATGTGGGAACTCCCTGATCCTTGCAAGTAATCTCAATCCAGATGTAATGTTTCATTTAAATTCCTGTATTTCACTAAATTAAAAGTAATGAAATAAAGATGAGGTGGTGGCATAATGGCATTGTCACTGAACTAATAATTCAGAGACGCAGGCAATGCTCTGGGGACCCAGGTGCAAAAACCACCACAGCAATTTGAATTTGATATAAATCTGGAATTAAAGTCTAATGGTGACCATTGTCGATTATCATAAAAACCCATCTGGTTCCCTAATGTCTTTTCGGGAAGAAACATGCCATCCTAACTCCAGACCCACAGCAATTAGGGATGGCAACAATACTGGCCGTACCAGCGACGTCCACATCCCAGGAAAAAATGTTTAAAAACTGAAAGAAAGCTCTCTGTGCTTTTCACCTTCAAAACCCATGACCTTCTACCATCTAGAAGGACAAGGGCATCCTGCCTACATGGGAACACCACCACCTGCAAGTGATCAAAATCCTGAAACTCCCTTCTTAACAGCACTGTGGGTGTACCTACACCACATAATAAACTGCAGCAGTTCAAGAAGGCAGTTCACCCCCATCTTCTCGTGGGCAATTTGGAATGGGTAAGAAATGCTGGCCTAGTCAGCGATGTCCATGTCCCTTGAATGAATTAAAAAGATAGTATCTTATGAACTTTTTCCTTGTCACACATTTGAGTTTTCTTATTGGTAACGCATCCTTCATCTTCACAAAATTACCTCTGGCTATCTCTATCCCTCTTCTAACTTCACATGACATCAACCATCTTCTTTCAATTGTCCCAAATAGACAATCCTATCTACTTGTTCCAGTGTGACAACATCCACTTTAATCTTCACTAGTTTCTAATAATGTATTCCTTCTGACCACCAGTGATTTTGTCTTTTTGGTATTCAGATTCAGCCCATATTCTAAACTTCTAGATTTTACTTTTATTTTGTAGAACCTCTTCTGATTCTACAAGTAACGCTATGTTGTCAGCTTACCACAAGTTTATGTTCTTACCTCCAATTATTACCCAAGAATGCCTTGATCCACAGCAGATGCTATCTCCCTGGCCCTACACTCATCCCAGGAACATCCAACAACAAGGACACCTACATCAGACTCCTATGTATTAACTACAGCTCTGCCTTCAACACCATAATCCCAGCCAAGCTCGTATCAAAACTCCAAAACATAGGACTTGGCTCCTCCCTCTGCAACTGGATCCTAGTCTTCTTGACCCATAGATCACAATCAGTGATGATAAGCAACAACACCTTCTCCACAATAGTCTTCAAGACCAGGCCCTGCAAGGCTGCGTACTTAACCCCTACTATACTCTATACACATGACTGTGTGGCAAAATGTGTATTTTATTTTTGTCCTATTATGTATTTTCTTTTCATGTACGGAATGGTCTGTTTGAGCTGCATCCAGAATAATACTTTTGACTGTACCTCGGTACACGTGACAATAAACAAATCCAAACCCAAAATCCAACTCCAGTTTACTGATGACCCGACCGCAGTGGGTTGGATCTCGAACAACGATGAGTCAGAGTACAGGAGGGAGAGAGAGAACCTAGTGGAGTGGTGTAATGACAACAATCTCTCCCTCAATGTCAGTAAAACTTAGGAGCTGGTCATTGTCTTCAGGAAGCAAAATATCGTACATAGGCCTGTCTGCCTCAATGGTGCTGGGGTAGACATGATTGACAGCTTCAAATTCCTGGGTGTGCACATCACCAACCATCTGCCCTGGTCCACCCACATCAACACTATGACCAAGAAAGCACAACACCGCCTATATTGCCTCAGGAAACTGAGGAAATTCACCACGTCCTCATTGACTCTTACTAATTTCTTCGGATGCACCTGTCCGGCTGTATCACAGCCTGGCATGGCAATTGCTCAGCCCAAGACCGTAACAAACTAGAGTCGTGATCACAGTCCAGTCCATCACGCAAAATAGCTTCCCATCCACTGACTCTCCACACCTGCCGCTGCCTTGGGAAAGCAGGCAGCATAATCAAAGACCCCTCCCACCTGGGTTATTCTCTCTTCCAACTTCTTCTATTGGGCAGAAAATACAAAAGCCTGAGATCACGCACTAACAAATTCGAAAACCGTTTCTTCCCCGCTCTTACCAGACTCTTGAATGATCCTCTTAAGGACTGAGCTAATCTCTTCATGCATCTTCTCTACTGAGTAGTACTACTCTCCGTATGCTTCACCCGATGTCGATGTATTTCCATTGTGTATCTATCGAATGTCCTATATTTTTCATATTGTCAGCATTCATAGCCTTTGCAGTATCCAGTGTCTTCACCCATTGCTTGATATCACGTGGAATGAATTATCTTGGCTGAAGAATGGCATCTGTGATGCTGGGGACCTCCGGAGGAAACCTAGATGGATCATCCATTCGGCACTTCTGGCAGAAGATTGTTGTGACTGCTTCATCCTTGTTTTTTGCACAGATGTGCTGAGCTCCTCCATCATCGAGGATGGGGATATATGTGGGGCCTCCTCCTCCAGTGAACTGTTTAATTGTCCACCACCAATCATGGCTTGATGTGGCAGGAATGCAGTGTTTAAGCTTGATGCATTTGTTGTGGAATCACTTAGCTCTGTCACTTGCTCTTTATGCTGTTTGGCACACAAGTAGTCCTGTGTTGTTGCTTCTCTAGGTTGACACCTAATTTTTAGGTATGCCTGGTGTTGCTCCTGTCATGTCCTCCTGCACTCTTCATTGAACCAGGGTTGATGCCCTGGCTTGGTGGTAATGGTAGAGTGGGGGATATGCTGGGCCATGAGGTTGCAGATTGTGGTTGAGTACAATTCTGCTGCTGTTGATGATCCACAGCGCCTCATGGATGCGCAGTATTGAGTTGCGAGATCTGTTCGAAGTCTATTCCATTTAGCATGGTGTTAGTGCCACACAACACGATGTGAAGACAGGACTTTGTCTCCACAAGGACTGCGCAGTGGTCATTTCCATCTGCATCTGCAGCAGGCAGGTTCGTGAGGATGAGGACAATTATGATTTTCCCTCTTGTTGGTTCCCTCACCACCTGCTGCAGTCCCAGTCAAGCAGCTATGTGATCAGCAGGTTTCCTTGCCCATGTTTAACCTGAAGCCATGAGACTTCATGGGGTCCAGAGTTGATGTTGAAGACCTCCAGAGCAACTCTCACCCGACTGTATACCACTGTGCCACCACCTCTGCTGGGTCTGTCTTGCCTGTGAGACAGGACATACCCATGAATCATAATAATGGTGTCTGGGACATTGTCTGTAAGGTATGATGTCAGTCTCTTGCTTGACTAGTCTGTGAGACCGCTCTCTCAACTTTGGCATAAGTCCCCAGATGTTAGTAAGGAGGGCTTTGCAGGGTCGAGCGGGCTGGGTTTGCCGTTGACATTGCCGATGCCTGGGTCGATGTCAGGTGGTCTGCCCGCTTTCATTCCTTTTTTGTGTTTTCGTAGCGGTTGTATACAACTGAGTGGCTTGCTAGGCCATTTCAGAGGCATTTAAGCGTCAACCACATTGCTGTGGGTCTGGAGTCACATGTCGGCCAGACTGGCTAAGGGCAGCAGATTTCCTTCCCTCAAAGACATTAGTGAACCAGATGTTTTTTTAAAAATCACAATTGACAATGGTTTAAGGGTCATCATTAGACTTTTAATTCCAGATATTTTATTGAGTTTAAATTCCAACACTGTGGAGGGATCAAACCCAGATCCACAGATCGTCAGCTCGTGTTTCTGGATTACTAGTCCTGTGTCAATACCACTATGTCCCCCCCACCTCCCCTTCGCACATTTTATCCACTTTCCTGTATGCCACAGAAACCTGAACAATAAGGGAGCAATTAGAGGCCTCTAAAATATGAATGTTAAGATGTTTGCTAAAGTTTCCATATGTGGACCAGAAGACAAATGAGATGAAAGTAGAGGGCAATGAAAAGAGGAGTCGGCCGAGATGTAGTTATATGTCACAGAATGGCTGAAGGCGATCTACAGTGGATCTGTAAGATGCGCTAGACACACATGGCATACTGTGACAGCAGATCTCCTTGCAAGATTAGATTCAAGTAGCAGCAGATCCTCCCAACAATAAGCCATAGCTCTCTCATAAACTTATAAATACTTGACAAGGATGTACTTTCAATCTCCTTGTTAAGAGCTTTTATCTTTTCCTCTTGTTAGCTTTCCCCACAGATAGGATTTTCAGGTAATCTACTTAAACAATTATGTCAATGCTCCTCTTGGCCAGGCTGAAGGGATTCACATGTTCTGTTCCTTGCTCCCTTGTGGAAATAGTTGCTTGAGGATTTGAGAGCTAGTTACATGGGTGCAACATCTGCCATTGCTTACATGCTCTGTCCCAAGATCTGCAGTTTCTGAATTGAAATAATTTGCAATATTTTTATTATAAGTTTTAGGAGTCCATTTACTTATCCAACCTAAATGGGCATATCAGCAGTTTAAGCGGGTATAGGGTTCTCAAAAAATTTAACTCTTCTTGAGTTCCAAAGGAGAGACCAGAAGCTCCTTGGGCCAGCAGCTCCATTTGAGGGAGTGTTTCAGATAACATATTGCTTGGAATGTTAGTTTGTATGAAGCACTGTTATCGGTATTGAAATGAAAATTGCTTATTGTCACGAGTAGGCTTCAATGAAGTTACTGTGAAAAGCCCCTAGTCGCCACATTCCGGCGCCTGTTCGGGGAGGCTGGTACGGGAATTGAACCGTGCTGCTGGCCTGCCTTGGTCGGCTTTAAAAGCCAGCGATTTAGCCCAGTGTGCTAAACCAGCCATCCATTGATATCCATTTGACAGCATCGAAGGATGCATCTAACAAAGTTAGCATTTCAGGTAGATGACCCTAAGGCTAGAATCCTTCTGGCATAAGGTCACTTACCTCAAATATTTACTGTTTTTCTTTCACCACAAATTCTGAGTCTTTCTAGCATTTTCTGTTTGTGTCACTTTGCTAGCATTTGAAGCATTGCTGTTCTTGGTATAGATTTGTTGGATTTTTTAAGCATGTAATATGTACAACAGTTGTATGGCACTGGAATTTTAATTTGAAATATGTTTTCCTTTCTGTATTGTGTGCAATGTAAGGCATCTTGAGCTGGAATAAACAACCGGTTCAGGCATCCAGTGTTGGTATCAAATACACGTGCAATAGAGAATAGTTAGATGAAGAGGAAAACTCCTGCATCTTGCTGTGGTAATATGTGCTTGTGGTCTTACCTCAGAAGTGCAGCACCTACCACATTAATGTGCTTTTTCCATTTTCCTCACCAACCACAAGTGTCTTGGAGCGAGATTAGTAAATAAGCAAGTGTTCCATTATGGATCAATCCCAATCGAATGCTGTCATTTTTGTTTTTTGATAGTCTGAAGAGAATAGTCCAGTGCTCGTAAAGTCACCAAGAAGTCCCATGGAAATGAAAGAGATGGCATCAACATCTGTCCCAGTAGCCACTTCTGCCGTCAAGGAAGATGAAGATGAAGGTGACCGGATAATGGCAGAACTTCAGGTAAATACTAATCATTAATTATAATGAAACAAATTTTAGCTTTCAGCGAAAAGTGCAAATGTTGTCAAATTCCCAGAGGTTATTTACTGAGACACACTGCATTTTATTTCTTCTAATTGAGGTGTGAATGATGATTCTGAGGCCTTAGATATTTTAAACTTTAATGACTAGAACTATCATAGATTCTGATGCTATTTAATCTAAATCTATCGATAGTGTGTTGCAGAATGAAAGCCTTGTGTCTCCAAATTCACAGCGTTAGCTCTGGCTTTGTGGCCTGCACCTGGCAGAAGAGACGAGGCATTGGAATGAGGAATACTGAAGAAAATCAGGGAAAGTTGCCTTGAGGCAGATAATTTAGAAGTCGCATTGACAGAGGGCTGAGAGGTGATCAATCTCAGTTACGTTATGGATTGAGGAGACATACCAGAAACATTTCATTATTACACTTGTGACGAAAGTCAAATATGCAGCTTTTCATTATTGTTTGGAGATGCATGCAGGGTCTTTAGAAGATTAGCAGTAATCTATCCTATTTCAGCATCCCATAATGCTCTTCTTTTACAATAGTGCTTTAGGTCCCAATGTAATGGAAACTGTTCTGTTTTATATTGCACAATGGAATCCATAGTAATGGAGGTTCCAGAAAGTAACTGCATATGTACAGGCTTCCATGTGTGTATTTATCTTGAAATTGGACTTTGTAATTTTGCTTGGGCTGATGAAACCTCTTTCGTGGTTACGGGGTTTAAAATTGAGGAGCTGTGCAGGCAAGTTGGACTGTGCAACCCACTGTCAGCTAGCAAACATGACTACCTCAACATTTGATGACGCCATTCTTATCACTTCAGAAAAAAGGAGGGAAGGGTTGCCTCAATATGTGCCCAGGACCTCCTTTGGATTAGTATCTCAAACTCACTTATTTATTTGCATTGTAATTGGGCGACTATAGTGGAGTAAGTAGTAAATCAGTATTATTTTAATTTTGCCCTCTGGAATGGTGTACATTACTATGAAGCATCACTCTCCTATGTCATTTGTTTTGCTGTACAGCACCACAGAATTGTTATGACGGAGGAGGAAGCCATTTGTCCAATCATGTCTGCACAGGCTCTCCAAGCGTGCTCTCCAAACGTAGAACATAGAACAGTACAGCACAGAACAGGCCCTTCGCCCCTCAATGTTGTGCCGAGCCATGATCACCCTACTCAAACCCACGTATCCACCCTATACCCGTAACCCAACAACCTCCCCCTTAACCCTACTTTTATTAGGACACTACGGGCAATTTAGCATGGCCAATCCACCTAACCCGCACATCTTTGGACTGTGGGAGGAAACCGGAGCACCCAGAGGAAACCCACGCACACAGGGGGAGGACGTGCAGACTCCACACAGACAGTGACCCAGCCGGGAATCGAACCTGGGACCCTGGAGCTGTGAAGCATTTATGCTAACCACCATGCTACCCTGCTGCCCCAAAAAACGTGCGTCCCTGGGTGGGCTCGAACCACCAACCTTTCGGTTAACAGCCGAACGCGCTAACCGATTGCGCCACAGAGACAAGCTAAAAAGTCACGTGCATCGTGACTTTGTGTTTTTCCCCCAACCCCTGTTTCTATTCAAATAATCATCTAATGCCATCTTGAATGCCTCGATTGGACCTGCCTCCACCACACTTCCAGGCAGTGCATTTGAGGCCCGAACAGCTCTGTGTGGAAAAAGCTTTCTCATTTCAGATTTGTTTCTTTTGCAAATCACTTTAAATCTGTGCCCTCTCTTGTACTTGATCCTTTTACAAACGGGAACGTTTTCTCCCTATTCACTCTGTCCAGCCCCCTCATGACTTTGAACAAATCTCCTCTTAGCCTTCTTCTCTCCAAGGAGAACAGTCCCAACCTCTCCAATCTATCCTCATGACTGAAGTTTCTCATGCCTGGAACCATTATTTTAAACCTCTTCTGCACTCTCTGCAACACAAAGACTGCAGGATCAGGAAAGAAACAGACAAAGTAACAAACTGAAGTATGCCAAACACACGCCAATTTATAAATGGCAATTGCAGTGCCGGAGGCAAGCCTTCAGTGTAAATAAACCAATAATAGAGATGTTGAAGGCACCAAAACAGCTCTTAGTGGGCAGCTTTCTAGGATGCTTTTGGCTATTAACTTGTTACAGGCCTGTATGAATAGCTGTGATTAGTGCCACTTAGGCTGGTAGTGAGCCATCTTTCACTGATATTGGGGAATGTGACTGAGCATGTTTATGAAGTCAGAGATCCAGGGCGAAACGTTGTGCAGTGGTTAGCACTGCTGCCTCACAGCGCTGAGGACCCAGGTTCAATCCCGGCCCTGGGTCACTGTCCGTGTGGAGTTTGCACATTCATCCCGTGCCTGCGTTGGTCTGACGCCCACAACCCAAAAATATGTGCAGGGCAGGCTAAATTGCCCCTTAATTGGAAAAATATAATTTGATACTCTAAATTTTAAAAAAATGAAGTCAGAGATCTGGCTTTGTATGCTGGTATGGTTGCTTTGTAACATTCATGCACAACTCATACTTAGTTGCTAAATTTGATCTGCAGCATAAACCATAATTCAGCATTGGGTTTACATTGAATAATAAAACAGATACAGCACAGTTCAATTAGCCCTGCATGTTCGTGATGGCTCTCGACACAAGCTTCTGAACTAGCCCTACTCCCCTGCCCTTTCTCCATAGCTCTGCACTTATTTTCTCTTCAGGTGCTGATCCAGTTCCCGTTTAAAACAACATAGAATCTGCCTCCACCACACTTCCAGGCAGTGCATTGCAATCACGAAAAGTATTTCCTCTTGTGGCAATTTTTTCTTTTGCCAATCACTTTAAATTTTGACCCTTCTGCCAGTAAATAGTTTCTATTGACTCTTCTCGAGACCTCATGGTTTTGAACATATCGAACAAATTTCTCTTGACCTTCTCTCCTGGGAAAATAATTACCTCAGCTTCTCCAATCTATCCACATAACTGAAGTCCCTCATCCATGCAAAGCCCAGAACTGGACACAATCCTTTCGAGACCGAGCTAATGTTTAAAAAGGTTCCATCATCACCTCCTTGCTTTTGTCCTCTTGTGTCCCCTGTAAAGCTCAGGATCCTGAATGCCTATATAGAGCCACTTTCCAATACAAGCTGTTCAGTAATGAAAACGTAAAATAGTAAGGTATTAGCAATGAAAAGGTAGGGAAGAGGGGGAAAAAGTAACTTTCTTGCTGAATCTGTTTTGCGAATCAACAAATTGTTAATATTTATGCCTTTACGTAATCAGACTCTGAAATGGAAATTTGAGAAAAGAAACCAGCTAGTGAACAGGGCTGTTTAAATGCATCTCCGAGTAATGTCAGTGGGTTGAGTAGTCGGTTTTGGTGCAGACAAAATTTAGAGTGGGGCAATTGTATTAGCTAAGCTTTTGAAAGGATGTCCACATCAGAACATGTTTGTCAGCTGGTTATTTGATCGCATTTAATGCAACTTCACCGTGAATTATTCATGGCTGTTTCAGCAAACTCTCCTTTTTGCACTTTGTTATTCTTGCTGGCACATGTGCTGCGATTCGTTTGACAAGTGCCATTTGCTGCTTAACATGACAAGAAAAGCTGGGACTGCCATTTGAATGCAGTATTGTGAAATGCCTGTCAGCCCAATTTACCTGCAGTGGGGTTTTGGTGAATTGGCTAATGTGAATAAGAAGTTGCAGCACCTGTTGTGTTGTGTCCCTTTCTTTACTTTGATGGCGATATTGTTATGCCTGTCTCGCTGATGTGTTTTTTGGATCTGAGTGTACTAGGTACATAATACTTTCATGAAGAAAGCCAAATTGTAGTTTGAATAGTCTCAACTGACTGTTTTGCAATGTATATGGAGGAGCTGCATTGAATTCTTATGGTTGAGTTAATCTAATAAAATGACTCAGTCACCTTTCATTAGCATTGTGCTGCTCCTTTCTATATATGACACAGATATCAAATGATAATGAGGCACATCATTCTAATATGACTTTTGGAGTGATTAGGAACACTGGGATTTTTTTTCCTCTTTTTTTTCTTTTTTTTTATAAATTTAGATTACCCAATTCATTTTTTCCAATTAAGGGGCAATTTAGCATGGTCAATCCACCTAGCCTGCACATCTTTGGGTTGTGGGGGCGAAACCCACACAAACACGGGGAGAATGTGCAAACTCCACACGGACAGTGACCCAGAGCCGGGATCGAACCTGGGACCTTGGCGCCGTGAGGCAGCAGTGCTACTCACTGCGCCACCTTGCTGCCCGGAACACTGGGATTTATGACTGAAATGTGCAGAAATACATCTTGTGACTAGATAAAAGTTTCTCGTCAGATTGAGAAGCTGAGTGTATACAGACTGTGTGGGAACGTTTTTTTTTAAAAAAATGGTCAACATTCATGTCAACATTTGATCAAGGAAACTAAGTTCACCCTCTGCAATGTTTTAACATAAATCATTGAAGAGGGTTTTCTACTCCGTTCCAATTCAGCAGTTAAAACAATTAATTAACCACCACCATATATATACAAAAGGTATTTTTAAAAACTCAATGCAGATTATGTGGCTTAAAAGCATATGGGAGCCATGAAAAATTAAATTGTGATTTGTGAGGAAGGGTATTTCGAGCTTGGCTGTTTATGACATGTTTTGCTTCCACAAAACTTAATTTTAAGATAAAAATTTTAATTTTGGACTGTTGGGACATATAATTTAAAAAACGCATTAGTGAAAACAATCCACATAGTTGGCATTTTTTTTGTGTCAAAATGGTCAAAGGGCAGGTGATTTGCAAATCACAAGAAACATAATTAAAAGCGCAGATAGTCTGCATGGAAGAGTGTCAGCATATAAACAGAATGGGATTTCTCTCAGGAATTTTGGTTTGTTTTTGACATTGTGTAGGCAACAATCGTTGCCTAGAGCGAGCCATTGACTTGAGCATTGACTCTGGAGCAGTTTTGGATGATGCCCAACAACAGATTTACTCAGCTGCCTCATTGCTCTTGGAGACTTGGAGCAGAGTAAAATGGTACCAAACTGAAATGAAAATGGAGTCCAGGTCAGCTTAATAACTTCATAATATTGACTTGATCAAAGCAAAAATGGAGAGAAAGTACTCGGACAAAAACATCACTGACTGGAAACTGGGTTGGTTCTGATTTTAACAGTTTGGATTCAGTTTGGTGGATGGGCAAAATTGATGGAGGCTTGCATTAATCTTTCCCCTCTTAAAAGTAAAATCCTTCCTTTCAAATATTACCATTTTGGTGGAAAATGTTGTCAAGACAGATTTAAAATGCTTCGAGGCAGCTGGGCAAATGTTTGCGGTAAACCTGTTACAATGAGCAGTGTGACCATTAACTAGAATATTGTAATTGTAGACCAAACCTCTCAAGAAATCCCGCTCAGTGCTGTGCAGCATTGTAATCTAATCTTATGATTGTTCAGCTTTCCTGATTTAAGTACGTGTCATGCTGCCACCTTTTGTACTTTCTCTGCTGTAGTACATAAAATAACATTGGTATTTGAATTTATTTTTAAGGTAACGTTTAATTATTTTCTACAGAAGCTATGTTCACAAATATAAATTTCTATTGCCTGAGTACTATGCAGAACAATCTTCCAACTCACAAATATTATACTTCATATTGGATCTGGTGGTAGTTACAATCTTTTACCCAGATAATTTAGACAAGGGACAATGCATTACAGTTAAATTTACCCAATGTGTTTGAAACCACAATTTTTGGTAGGCTCCAATTTCACAAGTCTTATCATTGGAAATAATCCACATAGTTGACATTTTTCACTGTGTCAGAACAGCTAGAGTTTAGAGGAAATTGATATGTTTTTAGTGGCATAGGTTATCCCATTAATCCGTGGCTGTATTTTTCTACTTTATTTTTATAAAAAGAAATCTAGCTTCTTAACCCACTTCTTTCAGCTAATTCTGAAGTCCTTATGAAAAATCTATTTCATTCTTTTTATTAAACTTTGAGAGTCTACACAGATCCTGCATAGAAGCAAATAAATGTACATAAGGAATTTTAGGCCTTCAGGCAATGAATAAATAAATTTATAATTGGGATATTTAACAAATTATCTCAGTGATAGTGTCATGGGATGTAAGAGTCATGCTTACAAGAAGTGTAGACTACATAAAAAAGGCTATCAATTTGTTATGAATTAAACTAGTCTGGTTCAGTGAGGAATGAATTCTAATGAATCCTAAAATGAAACACGTGGGGCGGGTTTCTCCATCCTGCTGCGCCAGATTTCTGGTTCAGAATGCCATCGGGATGTTCTGTTTCGCCAGCTGGTCAATGGGGTTCCCCATTGTGAGGCAGCCCCACGCCGTCGGGACATCCTGGGAAGCCGGCAAAACATAGATCCCAACGGCAGAGAATTCAGCCCCTTATATTAAAGACAGATATTCAGCGTTGGCGGTACGGTAGCACAGTGGTTAGCATTGTTGCTTCACAACGCCAGGGACCCAGGTTCAATTCTCGGCTTGGGTAACTTCCTGTGCGGAGTCTGCACGTTCTCCACCTGTCTGCGTGGGTTACCTCCGGGTGCTCTAGTTGCTCCAAAGACGTGCGGATTAGGTGGATTGGTCATGCTAAATTTCCCAGCAGTGTCCAAAGGTTAGGTGGGGTTGCTGGGTTACCGGGGTAGGGTGGAGGTGTGGGCTTAGGTAAGGTGCTCTTTCAGGGGCCGGTGTAGACTTGGTAGGCTGAATGGCTCCACCTGCACTGTAAATTTTATGATTTGGCACCTGTCTATGGTTTAATGTATTATAAAGAATAAATGGTTTCATGGAAATAATATGTACTATCAGCAGCTTGTGAAGTTCAGAAAGTAATGTTTATGTTCAAATTCAATTGAAATACAAATCTGTTTATAAGGAAGGTGATTTTTTGGCATTCTATCCTATGTAAAATTGATGTTGGTATTTTGAATGCATTAGACTTAGTTGCTGAACTGCAAATAGTAAAAGTTGCCTATTTACATTTAATGCATTTCTTTACTGATTAGTTTTGTGATATCCAGTTATATTGTTTGACAAATTTTGGTTTTGAAGTAAATCTTGGAATTGTCCTATTGTATGCTATGAATTGGAAGCTGACATTCTACCCGTGTCTGTGTGGGTCTCACCCCACAACCCAAAAAAAAGAAGTGCAGGGTAGGTGGATTGGTCATGCTAAATTGCCCCTTAATGGGGGAAAAAAAAAGAATTGGGTACTCTAAAATTATTTACAACAATGAATTGGAAGCTGACCTCTGCCATAAAGAACGAGTTCCATTTATATTGCACCTCACGTGACTTGTGGACACCCCAAGATGATTTACAGCCAATTAAATACTTTGAACTATAATCATTATTGCAATGTAGGTATAGGGAGAGGCGATGGCATACTGGTAATGACACTGAACTAGCAATCCAAATTGCAAATGCGCTGGAAACATGGGTTCAAATCTTGCCATGGCATAAAAAATGGAATTAATAACTAGTCTCCATGGTAGTGGCCATGAAACTATTGTTGATTATCGTACTATCGAAACATCTGGTTCACTAATGCTCTATAGGGAAGGAATTATTACATATGATTCTTAAATGCCCTTTGAAATTATATAGAAAGCGATTCTGTTGTATCAAACTGTTGCTGATGGCTCTCAGCATCCCCATGGATGATTATTTTGAGTTTTTAGATTTGTTTGGAGTTTATCACATTTAGCATGATGGTAGTGCCACACAACATAATGGAGAGTATCCTCAGTGTGAAGATAGAACTTCACTGGGCAAGAAGGTAGCACAGTGGTTAGCACTGTTGCTTCATGGCACCAAGGACCGGGGGTCAATCCTGGGTCGCTGTCTATGTGGAGTTTGCACATTCTCCTCGTGTCTGCATGGTTCTCGCCCCCACAACCCAAGATATACAAGGTAGGTAGATTGGCCACACTAAATTGCCCCTTTATTGGAAAAATTAAACAAGAAGTAACTACGTCTCCACAGGGACAGTGCGGTGGTCACTCCTACCAATACTGTCATGGACAGATCTGTGACAGATAAATTGGTGAGGACAAAGTCAAGTATTTTTTGCTGGTTCCCTCACCCAGTTAAGCCTTTTAGAACTCATCCAGTTTGGTCTGTGGTGGTACTACCAAGCGACTCTGGGCGATGGACATTGAAGTCAGGAAGTCAAGCATTCAGTTGCAGAGGGAGGAGCCAAGTCCTATGTTTTGGACTAACACCACCAGCTCCAAATACCTTCAGCTGCACAGAGGCACAAGGTGGGGATGCCGGCTGCCCCTGCTGCTATTCGCCCTGGCAATCAAGCCACAGTGGTGAAAAACTGGAAGGGAATCCGGAGGGGAGACAGAGCACAGAGTTACTGTATGTGGATGACCTGCTCCTCTGCGTCGCAGACCCCCAAAGCGGTATGTAAGGGATCATGGCGTTCCTGAGTTTGGAGCCTTCTCGGGCTACAAACTCAACCTGAGCAAATGTGGATTTTTTTCCCGGTGAACCCACAGTGGAGAGGGGCAGAGCTGTAGGGACTGCCACTTAAATAAGCCCTTGGGCGGCATGGTAGCACAGTGGTTAGCACTGTTGCTTCATAGCACCAGGGTCCCAGGTTCGATTCCCAGCTTGGGTCACTGTCCGTGTGGCGTCTGCATATTCTCCCTGTGTCTCCGTGGGTTTCCTCCGGGTGCTCCGGTTTCCTCCCACAAGTCCTGAAAGACGTGCTGTTAGGTCATTTGGACATTCTGAATTCCCCCACTGTGTACCCGAACAGGCGCCGGAATGTGGCGATCAGGGGCTTTTCACAGTAACTTCATCGCAGTGTTAATGTACACCTACTTGTGACAATAAATATTATTATTATTCTGTGCCCTTGCCATCCTTGATGTTTCTTTCAAGTGGTGTTCAACGTGGGCGAGTACTGATTCAGCAGTTGAAGGAGGACGGTATATAACAACCATCAGGGGGGTTTCCTTGTCCATGTTTGACATGATGCCATGAGACTTCATGGGGTCCACCATCTATGTTTAGGACTCCCAAGGCCACCTCCCTCCTGTCTGTTTATCACTGTGCCACCCCATCCTTAATTGTGATGGTGGTGTCTTGAACATTGTCTGCAAGGTACCATTCCGTGTGTATGAATATGCCAGGCTGCTGCTCGACTCATCTGTAGACAGCTCTCCCAATTTTAGCACAAGGCCCAGATGTTAGTAAGGAGGACTTTGAAGGGCCGACCAGGCTTGGTGTACCATTGTCATTTACAGTGTCTATGTTGATGTTGGTGAGATGCATGGGAACACCACCATCTGTGAGTTCTGCTTCAAGTCACACATTATCCTGACTTGGAACTGTATTGCTGTTGCTTCACTGTCACTGGATCAAAATCCTGGGACTCCCTCCCTAACAGTGCTGTGGATGTAGCTACACAACATGGACTGCAATGGTTCAAGAAGGTGAGCCACCACTTCTTTCTCAAAGGCAACTAAGGATGGGCAACAAATGCTGGCCCACATCCCATAAATGATTAAAAGAAAATCGCAACAGCCAAATTGTGAAGAGTAAACTCCCACACAAGCAACAATGCGATAATGACCAGTCTTCTTTAGAAGTTCTGGTTGAGATAAACATTGGTCAGGAGGACATGAGAATAACTTCTCTCCTCTCATCATAAAGTCTTTTACATTTTTTAAAACTCGTTCATGGGTTAAAAAATGAATCAGTTAAAAAATCTCGTCACTGGCCAGCATTTATTGCCCACCCCAAGGGGAAAAAGAGTCAACCACATTGCTGTGGATCTGGAGTCACATGGAGGCCAGACCAGGTAAGGACAGCAGATTTCCTTCCCTAAAAGTCATTAGTGAACCAGGTCAGGTTTTACAACAATCGACAATGGTTTTGTGGTCATCATTAGACTTTTAATTCCAGATTTCTTATTGAATTCAAATTTCACCATTTGCCGTGGTGGGATTCGAGAGTCTCTGGATTACTAGTCCAGCAACAATATCACTGAACCACCGCCTCCCCTGCCTGAAGGGACAACCTGGGGCTCCATTTTCTCTCTTACCTAAAGGACAACACCTCTGACAGAGCAACTCCATCAATACTGCTCTCGAGTGTCAGCCGAGACCTTGTGCTCACCCTTTGGAGTTGGATTTGAACCCTTGACCTTGTGAGTCAGAGGTGAGAGCGCTCCTAACTGACCCACCCACAGCTGACAACTATTTGGACAACTAAACAGAATCCTCAACAAATTGCAGAATTTTCCGGCATCCAGTAAACTCAAAACAGCTATCTTTGCATTTAAGTTCTTCAAAGACATTGTTAGTGATGAAGCTGAGCAGTTAGCTGTTGAATTAGTAATAATCCGCCGAAGGCCAATTCATCGATTAACTGTTGAGGTCAAAATATTTTCTTTTTAATCTCAAGAGACAGAAAGCATTTGACAGTGCTTTTTTTAAAAAATGTGTTTTTTTTCTCCCCCCCCCCCGCCGTGTAAACTCTGATGTTGTGTCTTGGCTTCATAAAATGAAATTGCTGGACTCTGCAGTAAGCTGATATGTGGTTGATTTTTTTTTTGGCTAACATCCTGTACTTTAATCTTTCAGGCTTTCCAAAAATGTTCAGTTATGGATGTAAGTTCAAAAACAGTTGTGGAACAGCCGAAAGTTGAAATGCAAGCCAGAGATGTAAGGTCCACAGCCTTATTGTCAGCCAAAGAAAAGAAGGTAACATCTATGGTATCAAATGTGAGCTTGCTGTATCATAATCTTTTCCGCTTCAATACTACCCAATACTACTCTCTATTTTAATTTCTATTGCTCTATGAAACCTACATGCTTTCCAAATAATTCCTTATTAAAAGTGTAACCGAAAATTCAGTTTGCAGGATTAGATTAAATATTAAACCAAACTAATCTTGATTACTTTTTCTTTTCTTTTGAAAACTTGCTTGTTACACATTTTCAAAACAGTGGCACAGAATAGACTCACTGAGAGTACAGGCATTTGGCCTGTCTGTGCTCGCTCTTTGGAAAAAGCTACCCAATTCACCTCGCATCACTGCTCTTCCCCGGCAGCACTGAAATCTCCTCCCCCTTTCATTCAGCGCCACTTTGATTTATCAGTATTGTCAAACATGTAAAGTAAATAATACTTGCCTAGCATTGCTACATGTCGGTAAGACAACTATCATCCCACTTTCATTGATCTTGAACTCCCATTTAGTAACTCATTGTGGGGTGACTGTAAAATGGAACCTACAGGTTGTCCCAGATTTATAGATATGTTGTACCACCACGCTTTCCAATAGTCCTGAACATGTTCCTGCATTTAGTTTCTTCACAACCTACCCCATTCTGAAAAGTGAAAAAAAGCCATCAGGATCTTATCTCTACAAGGAAGGAGGCCAGTCGGCCAGCGAGTCTGTAACCCAATAACCTAACCTGCACACCTTTGGACTGTGGAAGTACACCGGAGAACCAGGAGGAAACTCATGCAGATACTGGAAAAACGTGCAAACTCCACACAGACAGCTACCCAAGGCTGGAAATGAACGTCGGTCCCTGGCGCAGTGAGGCAGCAGTGCTAACCAATGAGCCACCCTAGTATGTATATGGCTGTAATCTCGTGTGGATAGTTTTGTTGCACATCATGGGCGGAATTCTCCGCTCCCGCGATAAATCGGGAAGGCCGTCGTGAACGCGGCCGAGTTTCACGACGGCTTTACACGGCCCGTTTCCCGAACGATTCTGGCCCCGGAAATGGGGCCGCGGGAACCACGTGGGGAATGACGGCAAAAGCCCGCGACCCCCGAATGACGCCAGAATGGCGCCCGAGTGATGCCGCTCCGCGTCGTAAAAGGGCGCGAGCGACCAAAACCAGTGAGGGCCTGACAATGACGGAGCCACGGAGGGCCGCGCCGAGGTTCGGGGAGACTGACCTCGAGACCCTCCTCGATGAGGTGGAGCAACGGAGGGGCATCATCTGCCCTAGAAGAGGGCATCGCCACCCTGCCAGCGTTGTGCGATGGGCCTGGCGTGAGGTAGGCACGGCAGTGAGTCCTGTGGGGCAGACCCCTTGGTCTGGGGAGCAGTGCCACAAGAAGCTCCACGACCTCACCAGGGCTGCCAGGGTAAGTGCCAAGAGGGTGCCCCCGTGTCACAACAATCCCCCCCCCCCCCCCCCAATGTCCCTCATCACCCACCTCCCCCCCCGGCGAGAGTGAGTGGAGGGTGGTTAACCAAGTTGTCACAGATACACATGAGCGCTGTGACCCCCTGGAGAGATGCCATAGTGTAGCTGCAACTTTCCCCCCAACCTGTGCCAATATCTGAACGCCCTGATGTTCCCTGCCGAATTGTGATGATCTATCTATGCCCCCCCCAACAACAGGACAAGACTGCTCACAACAACCGGGAGCGGAACAGGACCAGAGGGGGTTCACCCTTCATGCACTCCCTGACAGTCTTTGAAGAGAGGGCACTGGACCTTGCTGGGGGACCTGGCACCCGGGAGGTCGCGCAATGCGAGGTTGGAGGTGCAGAACCAAGTGAGACAACCCTGCATGACAACCACCCCCACCCCACAGCCCATCCTCTGTCCCCTCACACTTTACCCACTGGACCCCCCATCCTCTGTCCCCTCCATCCTCTGTCCCCTCACACTCTACCCACTGGACCATCCTACGCCCGGCCGAGCGTGTCTAACTAATCCCGTATTATCCTGTTCCCTAGGGCGTGCTCACGAATGTCCAGGGCCGTCTGGTGCCACACACTGGCGCCCATCTGCCACGACCACCGCACCCACGGCCGCACGCCAGATGGTGGCAGGAGGTCAGCCAGGAGTGCCATCCTCCCAACCCCGGAATCCCGAGCAGGACGCACAAAGGACGGCGACACACTCAACAGAGTCACCTGAGGGAGAACCAGACATGGGCCGCGTGCAGCCTGCGCTCGAATATGACTTGAACGAGGACACAGCTGATTTTATGACGGACGAGGACCTAGAGCTTGCGGCACTGCTGTCTCCCACACCATCCACCATCCCAGAGAAACTCACTTCGGTTGGGCAATTAAGTGATGAGTCTCCTGGGTCACGGTCTGGTGTGCACCACACAGCTGAGCCGGTACAGCAGGTGGAGGTCGGAGCAGCCGAGGGGCTGGACGGTCAGAGGGCAGCCCAGGCCCAGCATTCAGCTGGCTCCCAGACGTTTCCCGGGTTCCTGGATTTACTCGACCCATGTGGACAGCTGATGTATTTCAAAACCCAGGGACAGAATGACAGGATGAGGGCCGTCTTCCAGCAGCTGCAGACGCAGTTAGAGGAGTCAAACCGCGTCCAGCGGTCGAGGCAATGGATGAAATAGTTTCGGCCATGGGTCAGGTTCTGCAAGACGTTGGGCTTCACGTGCACGTGTCATCCATGGCCCTGGAGAGGGCTGCCCTCTCACAGGCAGCAATGCGCCACAGCCAACATGACATTGCCGGCGCACCCTGGCCGAGTCTCACCAGGTCATGGCCGAGTCTCACCAGGTCATGGCCCAGTCCCAGCACGCCATGGCAGAGTCCCAGCAGTCAGTCGGGGAGAGCATCAACCGCTTGACACACGTGCTGGATGGCGTCACGCACTCACAGGTTGAGGTCGCACAGTCCCTGGCGAGAATGTCTAACTCCCTGGACTCCGTCTCAGCGAACCTTCGGACCCTGGTCGATACTGTTGCAGGCCTCCAGGACTGGCAGGTGTCGGTGGGGCGATGGGGCACCTCCCCCCTCGCACCTCCCTCCCACAGTGAGGCCCGGGGGCCACCGGGCTCCCCGAGGGAGGAGGCGGTTCTGGGGCCCATCCCATTAACTCCATCACGGGACTTCCCTGAACGCTCGGCCTCTCCCTGTCCCATCCCTGGTGCATTGGGTGGGCAGCGGGCAGAGTAGGGTGGCACCACATCATCCGAAAAGCCCATGGAGCAGCCTGGCCCATCAAGGCCGGGTCGCCCCAGGAAACGAGTGCCGACGGGGAGACATGTCGCAGGGGGTGATTCTCAGCAGCCCGCCTCCACTCCTGCTGTATCACCTGGGGATTCACTTAGACATAGTGGTAGGGTCCGTAAGGCAATGGAGAGGGACACATAGTAAGTTGGCACGGGTGAAGGGCACAGTTTAGTTGTAGGGGCTCGGGCATCTGTGCATAATATTCACCATTAAACGCACTGTTGCACCTAACATGTAAGTGTGATTTTTCCGTTGACACAGGGATCGTGATGGTGACTGAGTGTCGCTGGGGTTGAGGAGCGGTGAAACTTCGGTGCCGGATGTGCAGTCCCTTCCCCCCCACCCCCTCCCACAGCTACCCCATGCGGGCACGTGATGGAGTGTCCCTGACGAACTCAGCGACCACCGAGATGGATGGTTCAGCTATTGCCATGTGTCAGACTTTGTCTAACGATTCTGAGCTCACAGCTCATCGCAGAGCGGGCTGTCATCATTCAACATGGCACTGATCACACCCCCTGACACAGCCTTCAGTGTTGTGCCATACCGTCTGGCTGCAGTGGTAAGGGTGGTTTAGAACTGGAGCAGTGTACGCAGAGCGGGGGTGCGTGGGGGGTGGTGGTGGTGGTGGTGGTGGTGGTGGCAGTTGTGTGCTGACCGTCTGTATGACTGGCGATCCAGGTGGTAGTGTTGGTGTTCAGCGGGGCCGTCGCACGCGGCGTGAGAATCTTGCTGCCACCAACGCATCGCGTGCCCACTGTCCTCGCCGGAGCCGTCGTACAGCCTCCTGGGCATTACCAGCACCCGGGTCGTGTCTGCGTGCTGCGCCTGACGCACCACCAACCTCCTCCTCCTCCTCCGTCTCCGTGTTGGCACCACTGCCAGTGGCTTCTCCCTCCGACTCCTCCACCAGGGCATCTCCCCTCTGCATCGCGATGTTGTGCAGCGCACAGCAGACCACTACAATGCGAGCGACCCTCTCGGGCTGGTACTGCAGGGCCCCTCCGGAGCGGTCCAGGCACCTGAATCCCATTTTCAACAGGCCGAAGCAGCGCTCCACCACACCCCTGGTTGCTGCATGGGCCTCATTGTAAAGGTTCTCCGGGTTGGTCTGAGGCCTCCGTATAGGCGTCATCAGCCAAGACCTCAGTGGATAACCCCTGTCGCCCAGCCCCTCAGCCGGGGGGGCCGTCCCTCAAACATATCAGGGATGAATGACTGCGCAAGAATGTACGCATCATGCACACTCCCAGGGAACCTTGCGCACACGTGCATG
The DNA here is from genome assembly GCF_902713615.1 of Scyliorhinus canicula. NCBI lineage: Eukaryota > Metazoa > Chordata > Chondrichthyes > Carcharhiniformes > Scyliorhinidae > Scyliorhinus > Scyliorhinus canicula. The sequence continues at coordinate 176,272,406 of NC_052150.1, forward strand.
ATCTTCATGTGGGGGTCTCATACCACCTGGATATTCATCGAGTATGTCCCCCTCCTGTTTGTGAACATGTCCCTGTCCCCTGCAGGCGGGCGCATGGGGCCGTGAACACAATCAATGAGACCCTGGACCATCGGTATCCCGGCCACGCTGGCAAATGCACTGGCTTGTGCGTCTTGACTTGCTTGGTCCTCGGTAAAGGTGATGTAGCGGTCGGCGATGGCAAACAGGGCTTCGGTCACATCCCGGATGCACTTGTGGACCGATGACTGCGAGATCCCGGATAGGTCCCCGCTCGGAGACTGGAAGGAGCCGGTCGCATAAAAGTTAAGTGCCACCGTCACCTTGACGGCAACCGGGATCGCGTGTCCTCCTCCCGTTCCACGTGGGGTGAGGTGCACCACGAGGTGACAGATATGTGTCACCGTCTCTCTGCTCAACCGGAGTCTCCTCCTGCAGGTAATGTTCGGCATTGTCTCGAAAGAGACCCGGCCACGGTACACCCTCGGCCTTGGTCGTCACCTCTGGCACCTTGGCTCCACCATCAATGCCTCCTCCTCCTCCTCCTCCTCCTCCTCCCCCCCCCCCCCCCCATGCTGCTCAGCGACGGGCAGCTCCTTGGCCCTTCCCTCTGCTGCTGCAGCTGGCCCTGCATCCACAATGGGATGTGGTTGTGGACGTTGCTCGATCTCCAACTGCTGTGCAGCGGCCCCAACCACTGCGCCGAACATAGCCGTTCTGTTCGAATACATTATGGTCACCTACAGAAGGGTGCTGGGGGGCAGAGAAACGACATGTTAGATGGAGGTTATTCGACACCTCGGCAGCTGCCTGCCACGGGATACCACCGTGCGTCAGTGGGCTGTGCCCATCAGCCACAGGGGAACCAGCGGCCGTGTCCTCGTGACCATCCTGGCAGGGCGGCTGACATGCTGCATCTGGGGGTGGACGACCCACTCCACTCTCTCCCTCTCCCCCCTCCCACCCCTCCCTCCCTCTCCCCTCCTCCCTCTCCCCACCTCCCCTCTTCCCCCCCCACTTCTCCCTCTCCCCCCCACTTCTTCCTCTCCCACCCACTTCTCCCTCTCACCCCCCACTTCTCCCTCTCCCCCCCACTTCTCCCTCTCCCCCCCACTTCTCCCTCTCCCCCACCACTTCTCTCTCCCTCCCACTTCTCCCTCTCCCCCCACTTCTCCCTCTCCCCCCCCACTTCTCCCTCTCCCCCCCACTTCTCCCTCTCCCCCCCACTTTTCCCTCTCCCCCCCACTTCTCCCTCTCTCCCCCCACTTCTCCCTCCCCCCCCACTTCTCTCTCTCCCCCCCCACTTCTCCCTCTCCCCCCCACTTCTCCCTCTTCCCCCCCACTTCTCCCTCTCCCCCCCACTTCTCCCTCTCCCCCCCACTTCTCCCTCTCCCCCCCACTTCTCCCTCTCCCCCCCCACTTCTCCCTCACCCCCCACTTCTCCCTCTCCCCCCCACTTCTCCCTCTCCCCCCCACTTCTCCCTCTCCCCCCCCACTTCTCCCTCTCCCCCCACTTCTCCCTCTCCCCCCCACTTCTCCCTCTCCCCCCCCCCCCACTTCTCCCTCTCTCCCCCCCCCACTTCTCCCTCTCTCCCCCCACTTCCCCTCTCCCCCCCCACTTCTCTCTCCCTCTCCCACTTCTCCCTCTCCCCCCCACTTCTCCCTCACCCCCCTCTTCTCCCTCTCCCCCCACTTCTCCCTCTCCCCCCCACTTCTCCCTCTCCCCCCCACTTCTCTCTCCCCCCCCTCTTCTCCCTCTCCCCCCCCCCACTTCTCCCTCTCCCCCCCCACTTCTCCCTCTCCCTCCCCCACTTCTCCCTCTCCCCCCCACTTCTCCCTCTCCCCCCCCACTTCTCCCTCTCCCCGCCACTTCTCTCTCTCCCCCCCCCACTTCTCCCTCTCCCCCCCACTTCTCCCTCTTCCCCCCCACTTCTCCCTCTCCCCCCCACTTCTCCCTCTCCCCCCCCACTTCTCTCTCCCTCCCCCACTTCTCCCTCTCCCACCCACTTCTCCCTCTCCCCCCCCCCACATCTCCCTCTCCCCCCCCCCACTTCTCCCTCCCCCCCCTCTTCTCCCTCTCCCCCCACTTCTCCCTCTCCCCCCCACTTCTCCCTCTCCCCCCCCACTTCTCTCTCCCCCCCACTTCTCCCTCTCCCCCCCACTTCTTTCTCCCCCCCACTTCTTTCTCCCCCCCACTTCTCTCTCCCCCCCCACTTCTCTCTCCCCCCACTTCTCTCTCCCCCCCACTTCTCCCTCTCCCCCCCCACTTCTCCCTCTCCCCCCCCACTTCTCCCTCTCCCCCCCACTTCTCTCTCCCCCCCCACTTCTCTCTCCCTCCCACTTCTCCCTCTCACCCCCACTTCTCCCTCTCCCCCCCACTTCTCCCTCTCTCCCCCACTTCTCTCTCTCCCCCTCCCCCCCACTTCTCCCTCTCCCCCCCCACTTCTCCCTCTCCCCCCCCACTTCTCCCTCTCCCCCCCACTTCTCCCTCTCCCCCCCCACTTCTCCCGCTCCCCCCCCCACTTCTCCCTCTCCCCCCCCACTTCTCCCTCCTCCCCCCCCACTTCTCTCTCCCCCCCCACTTCTCTCTCCCTCCCACTTCTCCCTCTCCCCCCCCACTTCTCCCTCTCACCCCACTTCTCCCCTCTCCCCCCCACTTCTCCCTCTCCCCCTCCCCCCCACTTCTCCCTCTCCCCCCCACTTCTCCCTCTCCCCCCCCACTTCTCCCTCTCCCCCCCACTTCTCCCTCTCCCCCCCCACTTCTCCCTCTCCCCCCCCACTTCTCCCTCTCCCCCCCACTTCTCCCTCTCACCCCCCACTTCTCCCTCTCCCCCTCCCCCCCACTTCTCCCTCTCCCCCCCACTTCTCCCTCTCCCCCCCACTTCTCCCTCTCCCCCCCACTTCTCCCTCTCCCCCCCACTTCTCCCTCTCCCCCCCCACTTCTCCCTCTTCCCCCCCCCCCCCACTTCCCCCCCCCCCCACTTCTCCCTCTTTCCCCCCCCCCCACTTATCCCTCTCCCCCCACTTCTCCCTCTCCCCCCCCCCCCCCACCACCACTGGCCGCTGTGTTCTCGGGGATGCCTTCCCCAGTTTGCCGAGACTCTGGGACGGTCCGCTCATCTCCTCACACCTCGTCAGCCAGCACGACTGGCTGGTGACTTTAAAAAGCAGGTGTGAACGGCGACATACTTACCGTGCATCAAGACGTCGGCCCATCCAGCCCGGAGAATAGCGGATGTGCCGGGGAAGCGACTTTTTGCCTGCATCGGGCGAGTCGCCGTGGTTTTGCGCGCGATGCACGATTCCAAAAATTTGGCCGGTTGGGAGAATAGAGGGAGCGCATCGGACCAGCGTCACGGGAAAAAACGGCGCGGCCCGCTATTCTCCCAACCGGCGTGGTGTCAGAGAATCGCGCCCCATGTGTATCTCATCAAAAAGAAAGTTGTCTTTATAGTTTGGTAACCAGGAAGATGGAGTTCTTTAACATTTAGAAACAAAAGTTCAATTAGAAGTGAAATGATAAATTCAAACTGCAGAGATCTTATTTCAAAATGACCCCTTCTTTGGCAAGATAAAGTTCTAAAAAAGATCATGATCTTGCTTTACCCAAAGAGTTCTGATTACTTCATTTGCTGGGCATTGACACTCTTTAAACATGAAGGCTGCTGTTGCCAGTGGATAAAACTTTTGTTTCATTTGCTTGAAAAAAAATTCTGATTACTGTAATTTTTTGCAGTCTTTCCAGCTGTCTACTATAATCCAGTTAAATTGGTGAAGGACAGCAAAACATCAAAAGCGTGTTTTACTTTGAAATTTTGGATAGTTTTGAAACTGAACTAAAATACATGTATTTCCTGAGAATGGATAAAATTATTCTGCTAAATCATAACCATAGGATTGAAGGAAACCTCAAAATACTCAGAAATCTGACCATGTAAGACAACACTTTGTTACAAGCAGTAAGGGTGTGTGGGGGTGGGGGGGGGGGGGTTGGGAAGTTATCTAAACAGCCCTGATTTCTCCTCTCTCAACCCGTCCGTAAACAGAAAGATGTTTTCAATTTGCTTCTTTCTTTATAAGCATTAGGGTATTTCCCAAACACTCAGTTGTGGTGTGATCAGATTTCTATTAATAACCTCACAAGTCCATTTTGGGGTGAACTCAAAGGGTTAGTTTATATGCACACACTCAGTGCAGGGAGAGGGCCCCCACATACCCCCTTGTGCACTCGTACCGTAAAAGGGAGATGGAGAAAAGAAATATTTACAGGGCAAAGGCCACAGAGGGGAATTATCATTTCACATGTGTCCAAAATCAAAGTCCAATGAGGTATTCCTTTTGAGAGGTTGGCAGGTTGAAAACGAATGCTGTATAATTCAGTTTCACAGTGGAGTTGACTTCACACAAGGAGTTAGGCACGCAGAGATGAATCAGGCTTGTATGCGATATACAGAGCTTCCAGCAGAAACAGTGTAGATGGCGCCAAGTGTTCAATTTGGGCAGGACTCTTCTGTGCTGCTGCTTGTAGATGGTAAAATAGCACACTGAAGTTTTTTTCAGTACAGCAGGGCAATATTCCTGGTTGCACAAGCCAGAGGATTCTGTATCACGTGACTCATACCACTTCACAGTATATTTGATAAAAGGTGTAAATTCCTCCGTCTGGGTTCCCGAGATGGTTAAATAGGAATTTTCCATTCTGGGGACCAGTCGAAAGATGTGTAAATTTGGTGGATTGGCCATGCTAAATTGCCCCCCTTAGGCTGGGGTTACATGGAGGAGGATTGAGCTTAGGTCAGGTGGTCTTTTGAATGGTCGGTGCAAACCTGATGGCTTCTGTGCTGTAGAGATTTTATGAAATGAAAAATGAAATGAAAATCGCTTATTGTCACGAGTAGGCTTCAATGAAGTTACTGTGAAAAGCCCCTAGTCGCCACATTCCGGCGCCTGTCCGGGGAGGCTGGTACGGGAATCGAGCCGTGCTGCTGGCCTGCTTGGTCTGCTTTAAAAGCCAGCGATTTAGCCTGGTGAGCTAAACCAGCCCCTAAGGGCTGCAGGTTGCAGGGTCCTTTATCCTACCTGATGATTAGGCTCCAGCTGACCAGACTAGTTTATGAAATGCAAAAGGACTCTTTGTTCTCTTTGAATTTGGTCTCTGCAGCCTCCAGGGGGCCATTATTGTCTCTTCAGAGTTAAGCGGCTGCAAGTGTCATGATTGCTCCTTTTGTTCAGGATAGGTATAGATTCAACCATTTTAAAGGTCTTTGTCTAGTTTTAGAAATTAGCCACAAAATCTTCTGTCTTTGTTCATGGCTGGGATTTTCTGGTGCCAATGAGAGTGAATGGCGTTTTGGCTGGAATGCCAAATTTTCTGTTCCCGCTCGCAACAGTTCCACCACAGATGAAACCAGAGAGTCTCTCACAATGTGTGAGGTCTTAGTTTCCTGAAAAATGGCCATTTTCTCTGGCCATCTTTAATATGAATACTTTAATTTAAGTTAGCCTAAAATATCATTGTGCTTATTCGAGGCACTTCAATTGCTCGAGCTGACCACTCCTTGACTGGAATAATACCCTATTTTTCTTTTTTCAAAAAATATATTTAATTCCAGACACAATCAATAAATCAAACAATCAATAGAAGATGCAGCCAATTTGCAAACAGTTTGTCATTTTCTCCTCTTAACCAACACAAACACCACACCCCATTCACTGGCGACAAACAGATCCTTGAATGGAGACAGAAAGAGCCTCCATCTTACATAAAATCCTTCTTCTGACCCTCGAGAGCAAACTTAATTTTCTCCAATTGTAAGAACTCTGCCATATACCCCAAGCAAGCCGACACCTTCGGCAGCGCAACATCCCAGTAGGATTTACCGCCCTGCAATCAGAGTGGCGAAGGCCACAACATCGGCCCCTTCCTCTCTAGCAGCTCTGAAACACTCAAAATCTCCACCAATAAGCACGGTGCAATTCTCACCCCCACGATCTCCAAACGTGTATTGAAAATTGATACCAAGAATTTCCCCAAATTCGGGCAAGACCAGAACATAGGGACATAATTCACAGGCTCCCTTGTGCACCCCTCCATTTGTCCTGTAGCTCAGGGAATAACCCACTCATACAAACCTGAGTCATATGAGCCCTGTGCACCACCTTAAACTAAATCATCCTCGTACATGATGTCAAATTCACCCGGTGCATAATCTCACTCCAGAGCCCCTCCCTCAGGGTCTATGCCCAGCTCCTACTCCCTTTTCCGTCTTATCTCCTCCACTGGCGCTTTCTCCGTTTCCAACAACCACCCGTAAATATTCACAACCTTCCCTTTCCCCAGCTATCCTGAGTTAGCAACCTCTCCAGTAGAGTATACTTTGGCAGCTAAGGAAATGAGGGGAGCTCCTTACTTCCATAATCCCACAACGTACCCAAATTCACTCCCCCTTGGCAGATGGAATTTCCCTCGCAACTCTTCCAGCCTCTCGAACCACCCTTTTAAGAACAGATCCCTTCCCGCTCTACCCCTTCCTATGCCAGCTCGTGTACGTTGTGTCTGTACCTGCTGGTATGAATCTATGATTCCTGCATATTGGGGCCAATACCGACATGGCCCCTACTCCAAAGTGCTGCCTCAGCTGGTTCCATATCATGAGGGATGACACCACGACTAGGCTACTGAGAACTGGAGGGGGGTCGTCACCAGAGCCTTAATCACACCACCACACAGGAGCCCTCCTCCACCTGCACCCACTCCTCCCCCCACCACTCCCGCTCCTTCTCCACATTTACCGCCCAATAGTAATGAAGCAGATTTGGCAGCGCCTGCCCCCCACAGGTAATCTTCTCTGCAAAAAATCTCTCTGGATCCTGACCATCACATCTGCCCAAAACATGCCCAAACATGTTGAGATTAATGAGAAAATGCTGGAAAATCTCAGCAGGTCTGACAGCATCTGTAGGGAGAGAAAAGAGCTAACGTTTCGAGTCCAGGTGACCCTTGCCCTCCGAAAGAATAACTTTGGAAGAATATCGGAAGGGACAGGAAAACAAATAGAAACCTCAGGAGAATGTTCATCTTTACGGTCTGCATCCTTCCTGCCAAGGACAGTGGCAGGGCATCCCACCACTTCGAATCCACTTTTGTGGTGATATGCATCACTGTAGATACACAAGGGATTAATGTAAGTAATCGTAGACTAGCTAGACACTAGAGGGAGCACCAGAGACATGACACACAGACATTCAACCAATAGGTCAGTAAGATAGGACACGACCAATGGGCATTCACGATACATACAGAGGTGACACTACCACAGGAGGGCATTACACCAACCCATATATAAAGGACACAGCACACATGATCTTCCTCTTTCCAGTGGAGACACTCAGTGCGTACAGACACAGGGTTGATTCAATATCACACCCACCACGTGGATTGTAGCAGACAGGTTAGTCAGTCTGAGTAGCTATAGAAGGATTAACAGTAGAGGCGAATCAGAGTAGGAGTATTGTAAATAGTTTAATAAACGTGTTGAAGTTATCTCCACGTCTGAACCTTCCTTTGTCAGAGTGTACATCAAGGAAGCGGCTTATGTCACGCCAAGAGCATAACAAGACGTGGTACCAGCGAGTGACCGTTTCCTTTATCATCGAGGCCACCTTCTTGCAGAACATCTTGTCTGCGAGGAGTGCCAAATCAAAGCACCACCGGGCTGTCACTATCCTCACCGGGGGGGTTCTGCCCCCCCCACCCCCGCCCCCGCCGTATATAAAGATCGGCCATCCCAACCTGACTCTCCCTACCTCCAAGTTTCCCTCTTGTCCAAGGCCAACCAAAATGGCCGCCCACTCCATACATTCCTGCACCCAGCCACAAAGTCAACTTAGTCGCCATTGCATTCCCCTCACACCCTCATTCCCCACCCCAAACCCTTCCTCCTCTCCCCTTAGTCCCCTCCCTCACATTGCTTCTGTTTACTAGCATCACTGCTCGTATGGCAACTCCCATCTGGAGATGTACACAAAGGACCCCCCGCCCCAAACCACCCCTCCCTCCCCCCACTCCGCTTCCCCCACCTCCATCCTTCGTAAAGCCCCAACCCAGAGTGTCGTTCCCCCCCCCCCCCCCCCCCCCCCCACCCCGGCCCTCTGGACCCTTTTGTATCTCTCCCCTCTTACCTTAAACCTATCCCTTCTAGTTTTAGACTCCCCTCCCTTTGGGGAAAGATGTTGACTATCTACCTCAACTATGCCCCTCATTAATTTATAGACTTCTATAAGATCACCCCTATGCCCCCTACACTTCAGGAAAAAAAGTCCCAGTCTATCCAGCCTCCCCTTATAACTCAAACCATCAAGTCCCAGTAGTATCCTCGTAAATGTTGTCTGTCCGCTTTCTAGTTTAATAATATCCTTTCTATAATAGGTGACCAGAACTGTACACAGTACAGTAAGTACCAATGAGAAATATTAATTTAGGATCTCACCCATCTCTTGTGGCTCTGCACATAGATGACCTTGTAGATCCTTAAGAGGCCCTACTCTCCCTTGTTCCTCTTTTGCCCTTTATGTATTTGTAGAAGTTCTCTGAATTCTCCTTTGCCTTATCTGCCAAAGCAATCTCATGTCCCCTTTTTTCTCTCTTAACACTACTCCGACAATCTCTCTACTCTTCAAGCGATCCACTTGATCCCAGCTGCTGATGCATGTCATATGTCTTCTTCTTTTTGACCAGTGCCTCAATATCCCGAGTCATCCAGGGTTACCTACTTCTACCTGCCTTGCCTTCACTCTAAATGGAATTTGCTTAACCTGAAGCCTGGTTAACACACTTTTGAAAGCCGGACACTTACCAGCTGTCCCTTTGCCTGCCAACAGTCTCTCTCGATCAACTTTTGAAAGTTCCTGTCTAATACCATCAAAACTGGCCTTGCCCCAATTTAGAATTTTAACTTTTGGGCCAGACCTACCATTCTCCATAGCTATCTTAAAACTAATGGAATTATGGTCACAGGTCCAAAAGTGATCCCTCACTAACACTTCTATCACCTGCCCTTCCTTATTTCCCAAGTGAAGGTCAAGTTTTGCCCCCTCTCTAGTTGGACCATCCATATACTGAATGAGAAATTCCTCCTGAATACACTCAGTACGTTTCTCCAATGCTAGGAAAGTTAAAGTCCCCAACTATCACCATCCTATTTTCCTTGCAGCCATTTGTATTCTCCTTACATATTTGCTCCTCAATTTCCCACTGACTATTTGGGGGTCAATAGTACAATCCTATCAAAGTGACCTCTCCCTTCTTATTTTTCAGTTCTACCCATATAGACTCAGTGGGCGAACCCTCAGATATATCCCCTCTCAGTACTGACTGGTATTGTCCCTAATCAAAAATTCATCTCTCCCTCCTCTCTTACCTCCTGTTCTATCTTTCTTAGAGCATTTGTACCCTGGAACATTGAGCTGCCAGTCCTGCCTCTCCCTTAGCCATGTTTCAATAATAGCTATAATATCCCAGTCCCATGTACCCATCCACGCCCTGAGTTCATCTGCCTTGCCCATCAGGCCTCTTGCATTTAAATAACTGCAGTTTAATGTAGACTTCCCTTGCTCTCTGCCCTGTTTTCTCAGACCATCCGTCCGGTCATGTTTTGTACACTCTCCCTATGTTTTATTTCTGTTAGACTTACTGGTCCCATTCACCGAGTTCCTCACAGTCTGTACTCTGTACTGTGGCCCTTTTTAATTTTTGACTTTGGTTTCTCTGCCTTTCACTTTTCCCCTTACTGCCTTGTGTTTCTGTCCCCACTTTACTTCCCTGCGACTTCCTGCATCGGTTCCCATTACCCGCCATATTAGCTTAAACCCTCCCCAGCAGCACTAGCAAACACTCTCCCTTGGACATTGGTTCCAGTTCTGCACAGGTGCAGACCGTCCAGTTTGTACTGGTTCCACCTCCCCAGAATCGGTTCCAATGTCCCAGGAATTTGAATCCCTCCCTCTTGCACCATCTCTCAAGCCACGTAGTCATCTTATCTATCCTGACATTCCTAATCTGACTAGCTCGTGGCACTGGTAGCAATCCTGAGATTGCTACCTTTGAGATCCTACTTTTTGGTTTTAACTCCTAACTCCCTAAATTCAGCTTGTCGGACTTCATCATGTGTTTTACCTATATCGTTGATGCCTATATGCACCATGACAGCTGACGGTTCACTTTCCCCCTCCAGAATGTCCTGTAGCCACCCCGAGACATCCTTGACCCTTGCACCAGGGAGGCAACATGCCATCCTGGAGTCTCGTTTGCGTCCTCAGAAACACCTGTCTATTTCTCTTAACATTGAGCCTCCTATCACTATAGCTCTGCCACTGTTTTTCCTGCCCTCCTGTACAGTAGTGTCAGCCATGGTACCATGAACCTGGCTGCTGCCACCTTCCCCTGGTGAGCCATCTGCCCCAACAGTATCCAAAACGGTATATCTGCTTTGGAGGGAGATGGCTGCAGGAAACCCCTGCACTGCCTTTTTACTCTTCCTCTGTCTGGGGGTCACCCATTTTTAACTGCAGCGTGACTAACTCACTGAACGTGCTATCCACGACTTCCTCAGCATCATGGATGCTCCAAAGTGAATCCATCCGCAGCTTCAGAGCCTTCAAGCGGTCTAACAGGAGCTGCAGTTGGACACCTCTTGCATGTGAAGGGGCCAGGGACACCAGAAGGGTCCCTGAATTCCCACATTGCACAAGATGAACATGACACGGACACACCTTGCTGCTCCAAATGCTTCTCCACCCGTTCCAAATTCCCGCAAAGCGGGACTATGGCTCCCTCAATCGACTGGGACCAGTCTTCTTGCGTCTCTTGCCAATGGTGCCTAAACTCCCCTTTTGATAAATTCCATGAAATGCTCCACAGGCAATGGGTAGGCGATGACGACGCTCCCGACTCTGCCAAGATCTGTTACTGTGCCATGTGGATCCTCCACCTCTTGAGCCAAGGCTTTACTCAAATTTTTCTGCATGTTAAAACTGACCAACATTCCGCTTTGGAGAAACCCAACTTCCTCCACTTATTTCGCACTTTTTACAAACAAAATGCCCATTAGCCAGGTCAAAAGGACCAAAACTGAGGCCTCCGAGCAGTAGCCACCTTGTGTGCAACCGATCAGCTCATGGCCACAACCAGAAGTCTCATGTCCTATTTTCAACCTTGTAGGATCAAAGCATATCCATGCTGAGAACTAAGGCACGATTCCCTGCTTGGGTCACTGTCTGTGCGGAGTCTGCACGCACTCCCTGTGTCTGCTTGGGTTTCTTCCGGGTGCTCCGGTTTCCTCCCACAAGTCCCAAAAGACGTGCTGTTCGGTAATTTGGACATTCTGAATTTTCCCACTGTGTACCCGAACAGGCGCTGGAATGTGGCAATTAGGGGCTTTTCACAATAACTTCATTGCAGTGTTAATGTAAGCCTACTTATGACAATAAAGATTAATATTATCATTATTAACATGTATCCTTCGTTTTAGTTTTCTAAGTGAATTACATTCCATTACAATTCAATGGCACTAGCTCAAGGTGGCTCGGAGATTAGGTTACGCAGAGTTTTCCAATGGCTTGAAATGTTAGGGCAATTTTACGTGTGCTTAAAATTAATCCTTAGACTGCCAACATGCTATAGTGTTCAACATACTGTTCCTGTAATCTATAGGGACTGTATGCCTTGTAGATAATTTTATATTGTAAACAGCCTTGATTTCCCTGGCTGATGGAGAGACCTGTTCTTATATGGTTTGCTCCATGCTTGTCGTGGGAAGGCTCCCCAGTTAACCCTACTGGTTTAGCTCTACTATACTTATTTACTCTCTTAAGCCAAGCTGTCTGTTATCATAATCAAAAAAACAAGGGGTCAGAGCTCCTTTTAAATGGTTTTGAAAAAATGAAATGAAAATCGCTTATTGTCACAAGTAGGCTTCAAATGAAGTTACTGTGAAAAGCCCCTAATCGCCACATTCCGGCGCCTGTTCAGGGAGGCTGGTATGGGAAGTGAACCGTGCTGCTGGCCTGCCTTGGTCTGCTTTCAAAGCCAGCGATTTAGCCCTGTGCTAAACCAGCCCCTGAACATTGATAAAATATGTTTAAAATAGTGGTTTTACACTTAGTTTAAATTCTGTAGTGGATATGCTTCTCCATCATTAGACCATGGGAAACAGTGTGACGAGCTCTTGATTAGGTACAAACATTAATAAAATAATACTGATTATTTAATGTAAATCAAGTGCATTCCATGTAGCAAGATTGTCAAAAATATTACTGGACAGGCAAAAAGTACTTAAAACACGTCATTTCATCGAAGTGTGTTTTAGCAAATTTTGATCAAAAAACTGCATGAAACCAACACACCTCATTCACAAATGCATAATTTAAATGCTTCAATTTTAACCTGTCAGTAAAACATTTAAATTTCCTTGTTGCAGTCTGTAAGAAAACAGGGAAAATCGCAGCTACTAATTCATTGCAACCCCTATTATCTGTACATGCTCTAAGCTGCTGTGTTGCACAGCATGCATTAACGTTGCTTTACAAAATAACACTTGAGCCTAATTTTTGAAGCCACTGTTATTTTGAAAAGTAGCACTAATTTTGTGTTTCCTAGTCAGTTATATAATGTGAGTTTGAAGTGCTGCTTGTTTGATTGGGGTGCAGAGTTATGTGTGTATAATCTATTTTTAACCATTTGTGTTTTTAATTTGGAATGATTTTCATGTAGGTTGTTAGAGTAGGAATTGAGGCACTATGTTAATTTTTATTATCTAGATACTTTTTAAAATGCTGGAATGGAGGGCTTGGTCTGAGGGATAGATTAATATAATAAAAAGGAATATTGTCCCTACAGAAAATGAAAAGGTGTGTCTCAAAACCAGACTTTTCTTGATTTGTCACAGAAAATTCAAACACAGTCTGAAGAATAACTACGTTGGCTGTATTTCATTATGCAATTATTACCTTTACTGATTTGTGTCTGGATTTCTGGCGATGCTGAAAAAGATGATAAACATTTGTGAACTGGGAGAGTTAACTTTCATAAAAATCGATATCACAGATGTCTAACAATTTCAATCCTGCAATAACTGCTTTTTACCAATCTTCAGATAATTTGGGGATTTTCAGTTATAACGCACCTATTTTGCATCATTGGTTTTATTTCACGAATGTTTAATCTGGCATTAATTACTATAAATCTCTACTCTCTTTTATTCTTCAAAAAGAACAGTAAAGCGACGTGTAGTTATTTTTGTCAGTGTACATGAGATACGTTTAGTTGCAAAATGTATTTGTAATAGAGTGAAGAGCAGCAGATGTGTTATCAGTCCACTGTGTATTGCAGATCTTAAATTGTAGGTAAAGCTGCTCTGCTTAACTACAGTTCATGTTTGGTCTGCAGAGCATTTGTTGTGCAATAACTTGTTATAATGAAATATCCTAGCAGAGATCAGGCATTTGCGATGAACAAGCCATCTGTGCAGAGAATGAGGACAAGGCTCTGCTGGACTCTACAGCGGTAAGTAACATAAAATTGTGCCATTTGAGAGCACTTTTGTGTTATAAATTATTAATATTGATTATATTCTATGGCTATTTTGATTCAAAGAAAATATAGAACATTCTTGCAGTTGTATACTTTCTTTTTGTTTTTACAGGCATCTTGTGATGCGCCGATGACTTCCAATGTGTTTGTATTCCACAATGTTCATTCTCAAATCGAGTTTCAGTTGCAGAATGAGACTTCTGTGCCTTCACAGCACACAAAGGATACATCGAAATACCTAGAAGCTGAAGAAAAATCTGTGCCGGATAAAATGCATGTTGTTCATCAACCTGTTCAAAAGAGGAAAGATACCCAACCGGAGAAAGAGTATATGCCTGCAATAAAAAAATATGAATCCGTTGTAGAGGTTGAAGCAGAAAACAGGTTGCAAATTTTAGACTCCAAGTATACAGTGGATAACTCAGTGCGTGCAAATATTTCAAAATCTGAGGAGGTTGTTGAGCAGAGTGTTCACTCCCCAATTATGAGAACATGTATGACAATACCTGCGGTACAGCAATCCACTACAATTCTGGACCAACTTGATTCAGTTTCTAATAAATCTGATTATCAAGAATGTGAAATGCCATCAGCAGACACAAATTATCAGAAGGAAAACTATAGCCAACAGGTAATATTGAGACAGAAGACCTCCAAAAAACCTATTGTCAGATATTTGGACGATGTTGATTCTTCAAATTCCTCTGGAGAAGAGTCTCCATCAAATGATAACATAGCATTTATGATTACAAACACTGAAGTCCAGGCTCTGTCCAGTGGAGAAGTCAATGATATAGTGAACAAAAAAGGAGAAGATATTCATACAGTGAATGTAGATGCAAATCGTGAAATGACAACAGGCCAAAGTAGATATCAGGAGGCTGGGAACGAAGACCCAGTGCTTTTCACAGATAAAAAGCCGGTAATTATTATCTTTGATGAACCAATGGACATCCGGTCAGCTTACAAAAGATTATCAACAGTATTTGAGGAATGTGATGAAGATTTAGAAAGGATGATGGCAGAAGAGAGGATAGATGAAGAGAATGAAGCTTCTGACATTTCTAGTGATACTGAAGCATTAGGAGAATCTACAATGGATGACGATAACATGCATTCAAACAAAATTACTTCTACTGTGGATTCAGCGACAAGTCAGGCAGGCAATAAATCTAGCGGCCATGGACATGACATCCACCTTGGCTCTGCTGAAATTCAGGCAACAAAAGAAAGTAAATCGGTTGTAATCGAAAATGATGACTCAAAATCAGATAGTGCAGAGAGTTTGTTTGCCAATAAGGCTGATACTAAGAAGAAGTTTAAATTCAAATTCCCCAAAAAACAGCTTGCAGCTCTGACCCAAGCTATTAAAACAGGCACAAAGACTGGGAAGAAAACCCTGCAGGTAGTGGTTTATGAAGATGAGGAGGAACTTGATGGAACAGTGAAGCAGCACAAAGAAGCTCAAAGGTTTGAGATTGTACAATCAAACAGCAAAGATGAAGCCTCTCCTAAAATCGCACAATCAAGGATACAAAACACTGATACGGTATCTAATTCGTTTAGAACAGATCAGATTCGGAAAAACACCTATAAGACCTTGGATAGTCTTGAACAAACCATCAAACAATTAGAAACAACAATCAGTGAAATGAGCCCAAAGATAGCAGAACAGGAGGAAGAATATACAATCTGCCCTTCACAAAGCTGTGAATCATTTCAAGGGGCTGTGTCAAAGGATGAAACCAAATCTACTGATGAGCTATTGCTTTCCACTGCAAAGACACCTCAAAACACCAAGACCAAACCACCACTACTTCCAAAAATCTCCACAAAAGCAAGTGAATCACAGGTGTCCTATTGCATTCTTTATTGTCTGCTTCATGCGGGTGACGTGTCTCCCTTTTCTGGTATCTTAACAGCTGAAGCATAATTGGCTAATGGTTTGCTGGACAATGGTGTTGGGGAAAGCTATTGTTTATTAATCTGACTGATGCAGTTTGATTTTTGTTGATTGGAAGTGTAACATTGCT
Organism: Scyliorhinus canicula; assembly: GCF_902713615.1. Lineage (NCBI taxonomy): Eukaryota > Metazoa > Chordata > Chondrichthyes > Carcharhiniformes > Scyliorhinidae > Scyliorhinus > Scyliorhinus canicula. The sequence goes on from NC_052150.1 coordinate 176,288,045, forward strand.
TTGGTCTAACTTGGTGTTTGACCTTCAGGTGATATTTAAGCTTCTTGTAAAATAACTTTTTGTTTTCTACCTCTGCACCTTCTAATCAAGCTTGAATCTGGTTGAAATGGGGACTGTAATTCTGTTCACTGTGCATGTAAAGGTAAATGGTTTTTCCTAACAGGATAATGGTGATTCATGTAGATGCTATAAGATAACCAATCTGTTGTATGATCTTCTGTACATCTCCTAATCCTCATTGTGAATCTGATACATTCACAGGAGTAAGCATCTACTGTACTTTGTTTCAAATGTGAATTTTAATTTTCTTTCAGAGTTCAAATCTGATGTCCCCTACCAGCAGAATGCCAGTCTCCATGGGATCCAAAATAAGGCAACAACAGGGAAATACGGAAAAGGTGACAAAACAGAAGCTTCAGGACCCCCAGCGACAATTCCGACAGGTAGTTTTGTTCTAGACGTCTGGCCAGAAAATAATGAAAGGAATTATAATGCCTGTCAATTTTAAAATGATTTGTTCATAAAATACAAAGTGTCAATATTAAATTTCAATGTTATCATATCTCATTTTAATTATCGAACTAAATTATGAACCTGGACCTGGTAATAGCTTATAAATGCTGATGGACTGTGTGAAATGTTCTGTGTCTTCGCTGTAATACTCTTTAAGTATCTTCTCCTTTCTCTGTCTGTGACCTCTTGGTGATGTACGTATGTATCCTCTTATGCAGTAAATCCTTTAACAAGTAACTTGCTAATGTAATATTTCCTGTTCATTTTCCATCAGGATTTTAGTATGTAATTGGAATGGCTGAAGTAACCAGACTTAACCAATACTGACTCATCTGAACTAACTACTGTGAAAATATATGTCTAGTGAATGATTAAGAGTAAGAATTACTGGTTAATTAATTTTTTTCCCCCAAGCTTGTGTTCTAATAGTAGAAAAGCATGGTTTTAATAATCCTTAATATTCATACTTTTTTCTTTATTTTCTTTCTTTCCACATTTATATGTTGTGGGATTTACCAGGTCCGTTAAACTCCTGCAAGGCTCACCAGGATAATAAGGTTCTGCACTGTTAATTCTTTTGTCAGCCCGGGGCTATTGTGACAAGCTCCGTGGTTAAAATGTTATTGGCTTTCTGACAAAAATTTACCTCCTGCCATCTTTGTTTGCAGGCTAATGGAAGTGCTAAGAAAGCTGGTGGGGAGATTAAGGTTACTTCCCCTGCTTTACCTGCTTCTAAGATCCCGGCCCTTTCTTCTAGCTCCGGGAAAAATAGCTCTTTGCCTGGTCCTAGCAATGATAACACTAATCATCCCAGTACTTCCAGTAAATATCCTTTATCAGCTACTAATGTTCTCACTCCACCTGCAGGCCGTAATGTTCAACTTCCACCTGTGTCCCATATCCCTTCTACTTCTAATGGCTCCCTTAAGCTTCATGCTCAGAGCTCTGCCTTAACGGGCAGAGGTCAGCCTCTTTCGTTTCCACTACACACTCCAAATGGTAGACCCTCTTCCTCACCCTCTTGCCCCTCCCCAGTTTCTCCCACCTCACTGATTCAAGGTGCGAAGAGCATTCGGACAATCCATACCGCTAGCTTCGCAAGCTACAAGCAACAGAACGCGAACCAGGGCAAATTCGCCATGACCACTGTCAAAGACACGGCGTAGAGGCAGCACGTTGGAACCCGTCCATCTTTCATTTTCTTTTGTTTAAAATAAACTGCAGTAGAATGCTCCTAATTTCATTATGATTTTGTGAAGTTCCTCACAGAGTGTGCATTCAGCAGAGTCAGAATTAACAGGTCTTTGTAAAATTGCAAACACAGATTTTTTCCAGAAAGCACACAAGGAATTGTGATGGACACTTGCAGTGTTTCTCTTGTAAATAATTGTTTTACTTAACCAGACTTAAAATCAGGTGGTATAATAAAAGGTTGCGCGTTAAGACACTGAGCATAACAACAAAGACATTCACCGGCTGGCAACTTTTTTTCAAGCACATTGTTTTGTATACAGAGTATTTTTTCACTTTGCACAGTTGATATTGCTTTAACTATTGTAAAGTTTGAATAATGAACACTGGGATGCTGACGCAAGACTAACATAAATTATTCCATACCAAAACATTAACCATATGGGGAAATCCTGGAGAATTGTAAAATGTAAGATTAAATTAAGTACTCATCAAAGTTAAAAAGGTCACACACACGCACTGCACTGAAATATACCTATTCAACACATTTCTTGCTAGATTTATCACTATATTAAGGATATGGAATAAACACTATTTAATCGGTGTTTCTTAACCTCTAGCAAGTGCATTTTCCCTGCAGCTAATAATACTAGGTCAAGGGCAGTGCCTGTTGCTTAATGTATGATCTGTTGCATTTTTTAATAACCATATTTAGCTACACATTTTATTAAGGCAAGAAATAATCAATATTCCAATTAAGTCTGAAATTTTCACTATTGGGGAGTGCTTATAAATAATTAATCTTTCACATGACAATGAAAAGGGACATGACAATGCAGACTAAATACATGATTTGGATGAGTGCAAGACTGTTTTAATGTTGTAGATATACTATATGTTGTACTGCCATTCTCTCTTAATAATAAAGACAAGTATTGGGGGTTTTTTTTTTGGAGTGATGGATGAAAAACTGCTTCCTATTTTGCTTCAGTTTTTATGTATAGCCGACTTTTCTTTCCAATTGCTCCAAAGCTGTGTTTTTGTACTCCATTTAATAGTGTTTAAAAATCTAGTTGTACAATTGTTTTTTAAAACTAACTTTGCCTATTTTCATGAAAGTGAGTACTAATTTGTTAGTTGCAGATGCTTATTGAGGAGTGTTAACCCACATTGAGAGACTTGTAAAACTGGTATGTTTTGTGTGTGTGTGTATATTAAGCTATACATATAGATATATATATATACACATATATCTGCTTATAAATCTGCAGGGATGCTTATAGTTTTCACACTAGTACCAAAGTTTGTTTATTTGCATGCCTTTTTATTATAAGATATATTTTAAGAAACAGATGGGTATATGTGATCTATAAGATGGGGCATGTTTGCACATCCAGAACTTTTTTGTACAGAGTTTTGTTATTTGTAAAACATATTATATTGTAAAATGCAGCATTGTGGTGAACTGCAAACTCTAACCTTGTGAAGAAGCAATGAAATAAAGGGCCGCATGCTTGTAGTTCTGTTTCTTGTCCTTTTGAGTAATAATAAATTTGGTAGTATTTTGTTTTGAAGAATGCGATTTAATGTTGCTGTTGCTTCTGTGTTAAGAAGACAAAAGATAAACAAATAGAAGCACTTTACAATTCTTTGTTGTGCCCCATCGAAAGGTTGCTATACACCAGTGTGAATTTGCCTGAAGCAGAGTACGTTACTGAGACAAGTTGCTCTGGAAACACTATATAATAATCTTTATTGTCACAAGTAGGCTTACATTAACACTGTTATTCAGTTACTGTGAAAAGCCCTTTGTCACCACATTCTGCCGTCTGTTCGAGTCCACAGAGGGAGAATTCAGAATGTCCAAATTACCTAACAGCGCATCTTTCAGGACTTGTGGGAGGAAATCGTAGCTCCCGGAGGAAACCCACGCAGACACGAGGAGAACGTGCAGACTCCACACAGACACAAGCTGGAATCGAACCTGGGACCCTGGTGCTGTGAAGCACCAGTGGTAATCACTGTGCTACCGTGCCACCGTTGTATCCTATTCTCATACTCATATCCTACTGGATCAGCCAATTATGAACATACGAGCAAGGGGTAGATCACTCAGCTTCTCGAGGCTGCTAAGCCCTTCAGTAAGATCATGGTTGATCTGATTTCCACTAACCTCCGAAAACCTTTCATTCCCTTGTTTATCAAGAATCTATCTAGCTGCCTTAAAAATTTGGAAAGACTCTGCATCCACCACTTTTTGAGAAAGAGGTCTAAAGACTCGCGACCCTCAGAGAAAATAAATTTTCATCTTTCTTAAATAGGTGACCTCTTACTTTTAAACAGTGGTTCGAGATTCTCCCACAAGAGGAAATATCCTCTCCACCGTGTCACGACCCTTTTGTTTCAATCAAGTCATCTCTTACTCTTCAAAACTCCAGCAGGTACAAGCCTGACCATTCCAAACTTTCCTACAAAGACAAGCTGCTTATTTCAAGTATTAGTCTAGTAAACCTTTTCTGAACTGCTTCCAACGCTTTTACATCCTTACATAAGGAGAACAATACTGTACACAATACTTGAGATGTGGTCTCACTAATGCCCTTTATAACTGAAACATATCCTCCCTACTTTTGTAATCAATTCCGCTTACAAATTATAACATTCTATTAGCTGCATAATGATTTTTTGTGATTTGTGCACGAGGGCACCTAGATCCCTCTACATCTGAGAGCTCTGTGATCTCTCACCACTTAGATCTGCTTTTTTATTTTTCCTGCCAAAATGGACAATTTTACATTTTCCCACCTTGTACTCCATTTGCCAGATCTTTGCCCACTCACTGAACCTATCTAGATCTTTTTTTAGCCTCATCTCCTCTTCACAACTTATGGCGGGTGGGGGGGGGAAATACTGTGGGATCCAAAATGTCAGGTTCGCGGCAGGAAAACAGGGTCCTGTTGTCCGCTCAGCATTTTAATGGTGGATTGCATTGTCCAATGCGCATTGTTGAGAACATCATTTGAATACAGTCTGCTTGCTGGATCATCCCCGCACACACTGGAACAAGAGGTCACGTCGATGTTTAATTAGACTAACGTATTTCACAAACACTTATAAACACATGCACCTGGTGACCAGCATTTTGATCCAGCGAGGTTTGTCGGCAACCTTTTGATGGGCACCACTCGTGGCACTTCGTCTCAGCACAAGCTTCACAGCCAGCACCACATCGTTCTCTGGAGGATATCATAGCCAGGGCTGTGCCTACTAACCAGGTACCATGGGGATGCTGTGGAAGGGGCTTCAGGGCATGGCCTCCATGGGGGTGGGGAACCTGTGGACAGAGGTAGTTGTAGGGGCTGCAAAGCAAGACCTCCATGGGGGAGGGCCATTAGTGGAGAGGTTCAATTCCAAAACATGATGGGGAGTTTGAGGAGGAGTTGCCTCCTGGCCCTCAATCGTGTTGGGTCTGTTAGAAAGGTACAAAAGCATGTTTGGCCCAGAGTGGGAGGCTCGTGGTGTGAAAAATGCTTCATTTTACTTGGCTGACCTCACAAAGACTCTCTTTGTCACAGTACAGGGAGGGCGAGGGAGGGCATGTCACACCAGGCTCAGTAGCGCACAGAATGTTGTGCACGGATAGTGGTCGTAACACCTTGTGTCTCAGTTCCTGTGGGTTTCTGGCTTAAACTGTGCCGCAGATTGAGCACTGTTGTTGGAGGCATCTAAAGGCATATTAGGGGAAACGTGTAAGGGCCTTGGAGGGCTGAACTGAGCCAAGTCTAACTGGGCAGGAGACCTCAAGATGGGGAGGGGAGAGGTCCACACAGGGCTTAGGCACATCCACCTTCCAAGATTCAGGGGACAACACAGGGAATTCCACCACATGCACAAAGGGTTCAAGGATTGGAATAGGAGAGCTGATTGTTGCTGAATACAGGAAGCCCGGTAAATGACCTCCCCCAGGCCTGTGGGAGGGATTTCTGCAGTCACAGGGATATTTCAAGCTGGTCTGGGAATGGGACCTTCCAACCTGAAACAAAGATGCAGAACTAAATTAAATGGAGGTGACACTAATGGTGAGGGCTCCAAGGGCTGATTGAAGAACTTTCCACAGGGAGGCCGATTGAAGAGACACCCAACTGAATAGCGTTTCACCAAATGAGAGGACAGGTTAAGAGTGGCAATGCAGAGAGTTGGGAGAGTGAAACACTGAGACACATTCAGATTAGACAAATCTGCATTCCTGTCCACAATCAAACTCCTTGTATTAACACCTTGTTCCAGATACTGAATTCCCCAGAGCCAGAGCAAAGTACGTGGCTGTTGGGTAGCTGAAGAAGCGCCTTAAACACAGGGGGCGCGTTTCTCCGATAATGAGGCTGAGTGTCAGCGCCGACGCGTTTCACAACGGCGCAAAACGGCCTCAGGCACGATCAATTCCAGCCCCGTTAAGGGGTCAGCAGCAGGGTAGCGAGAAACACGGTGGGCGTGGCGCCAGAGTGGTGTCGTCCTCGCGCGATGACCGGATGACGCTGCGCCGTGTCATTTAAAGTGCGCGATCCGCGCACAGAGGACCCGATCGATGGAGATGGCTGAGCCCCGCCGTGCCGCTCCCAGGTTCAGGGACAGTGATCTGGACACTATGCTGGACGCCGTGGAAGAGCACAGGGCCATCTTGTGTCCAAGACGTGGGCAGCGGCAACCAGCTAGCACTGTGAGGCGCGGCTGGCGTGAAGTGAGCATCGTGGTAAGCGCTGTGGAACACACACCCCGGTCTGGAGAACAGTGCTGCAAGACGCTCCGCGAGCTCACGAGGGATGCCAGGGTAAGTACCCTGAGGGTTCCCCCGGGACCCCAACGCCCCCATCACGTATCGTGGCCCCCCACTCTGCCCATGTAGGGGGGGTTGGGGATACCACGTTGTATCCTGCCCACATGGGCAACACACCCCTCTGAGAGCTGGCATGGCGTAGTGCCAAAGACCCCCCCCCCCACCCAGTCATAATGGTGACAACATCCGCACGTCTTGATGACGATCGCCCTAACTCTGATGCTTCTCTCCCCCCCCCCCCCCCCCCCCCCCCCCCCCGGCAGGACAAGACTGCTCACAGCTTTCGTGAGCGTTCAAGTACCGGAGTGGGATCACCTATGCTGCACCCCATCACCATCCATGAGCAGAGGGCTCTGGATCTCGCTGGGGGAGCTGCCACCCGGGAGCTAGCGCCATGCCAGGTCGGAGGCTTAGGATCAAGTGAGGCTCCCCTGCCCGGCTACACCCCCTCAGCTTGTCACCTCCTCTCCCCCACCCCCTTCACACTGCACCCCCTACCACTGCACCCAAGCCCCTCCCTTTCAACCCACCGTGTGACACATATCCCCCAACCCCTAACCCCCTCTGACACTGCACCCACTCACAATGCCCCCTAACCCCCCTGACACTGCACCCACTCACAATGCACCCCCACCCCCTTACCCCCCGACACTGCACCCACTCACAATGCCCCCCCACCCCCTAACCCCCCCTGACACTGCACCCACTCTCAATGCCACCCCTAACCCCCCCTGACACTGCACCCACTCTCAATGCCCCCTAACCCCCCGACACTGCACCCACTCACAATGCCCCCCCACCCCCTAACCCCCCCCTGACAATGCACCCACTCTCAATGCCCCCCACCCCCACACCCGACTCCGAGTGTCTAACGATACATGCCTCATTGTCGTCAGCAGGGCCAGGAGCCCCGGCGTCCAGATGCAAGCACATCCGCCCCCACGGACGCACGGCAGAGGGGGCAAGGAAGACTGACAGGGGAGCCCTCCCATGAGGCTGTGGCACTGGAGGGGGATGCACAGAGGACAGACATTGAGGACACTGATGGCCGTGAGTCGGACAAGGAGAGGGCCGCGAGCTGGGACAGTGACGGAGAGAGGATTAGGACTGTAGATAGTGACGCACAGAGGACGGCCAGACAGTCGACGCACATACCGGACATGGCACCTAACGTGGGCTGCGGACTAGTAGCGCTTGTCCAAAGATCGAGCCAGGAGCCCCCAGACCTGGGGACAGATGATGAGCTCGAGTTTGCGGCACTGCTGTCACCCACAATGCCCACCATCGCAGATACACTCACCTCGGTTGGTCACGTAAGTGATGAGGCTTCGGGTTCACTTACTGGTGTGCAACACACAACTGATCCGGTACAGCAGGTGGAGGTCGGAGCAGCCGAGGGGCTGGATGGTCGGAGGGCAGCCCAGGCCCAGCACACAGCTGCCGCCCAGACAGTTCCCGGGTTCCTGGACTTACTAGACCCACCCACAGACCAGATGCATTTGGAAACTCTGGGAGTGGACAACGGGATGATGGCCGTCTTCCAGCAACTGCAGACATGGTTGGAGGAGTCCACCCGCATCCAGGAGCAGGGACTGGTGTCGGTCATGGCTGCCACCCAGGCCAACACCGCGGTGGAGGCAATGGGTGCAACGGTTTCGGCCATGGGTCAGGTTCTGAAAGGCGTGGGGCTTGATGTGCACACGTCATCCGTGGCCCAGGGCGGGGCTGCCCTCTCACAGAGCCAACTGGACATTGCCTTCGCGCTCTGGGGTCTAGCCCAGTCTCAGCAGGCCATCGCTGAGAGCATCGGCGGCCTTGGCCACGTGCTGGGTGGCGTCGCAGAATCGCAGCGTGGCCTTGGCCACGTGCTGGGTGGCGTCGCAGAATCGCAGCGTGGCCTTGGCCACGTGCTGGGTGGCGTCGCAGAATCGCAGCGTGGCCTTGGCCACGTGCTGGGTGGCGTCGCAGAATCGCAGCGTGGCCTTGGCCACGTGCTGGGTGGCGTCGCAGAATCGCAGCGTGGCCTTGGCCACGTGCTGGGTGGCGTCGCAGAATCGCAACGTGGCCTTGGCCACGTGCTGGGTGGCGTCGCAGAATCGCAGCGTGGCCTTGGCCACGTGCTGGGTGGCGTCGCAGAATCGCAACGTGGCCTTGGCTACGTGCTGGGTGGCGTCGCAGAATCGCAGCAGGAGGTTGCACAATGCCTCAGGGATTGCGCACTCCCTGAGCTCCATCGCTGGGAACGTTCAGACCCTAGTCGATTCCACAGCAGGGCTGGCAGCGCCAGGTGTCGGTGGTGCTATGCTGCATGTCTCCACGGGCACCATTGTCCCATAGTGAGGCCCGGGGACCACCGGGCTCCCCGAGGGAGGAGGAGGTTCTGGTGGCCGTCTCGGTGACTCCAGCAAGGGAGGTCCCGGAACACTGACTCCCCCCATTCTGTCCCTGGCGCATCTGGTGGGCAGCGGGCAGAGCAGGGTGGCACCAAGCTATCCAGCACGCCCGCCGAGCAGCCTGGCCCATCCAAGCTGGGTCGCCCCAGGAAACGCACGCCGAAGTGGACCAACGCCGCAGGGCAGGAGTCTCAGCAGTCCGCCTCCACTCCTGCTGTACCGTCTGGGGAAACACCAAGGTGTAGTAGTCGGGCCCGTAAGGCCAATAAGTTAGACACTTAGTAGGTTGGCACAGATGCAGGGCACAGCTTAGTTGGAGGGGCTAGGGCACTTGTATTTGAATGTCACGATTAAATTCACTGAAACCCCAAACCTAGGTGCCTCTGTGCTATGTCCGGTGCCTGAGGGGTCGTGAGGGGGGCCGGGTGATGCTGGGCGTCGCAGTTCAGTGCAACAGTGAGCCGGGTGTGTGTTCTCTCCCCCCCCCCCCCCCCCGCCAACACCCCGTCGCCCTCTACACACCGACGCCAGATGCCCCACATGGCCACGTGGTGGGTTGTCCGTGACACATACAGGGACCACCGTGGTGGAGGGTGTAGCTGTGGCCATGAGTCAGACATTTTCGAGCGATCCGGAGCTCACAGATCATCGCAGAGCGGGTTGTCATCATTCAACATGGCACTGATCACACCCGCTGCCACAAGCAACTGTGTTAAAACATTCCCGATGTGCCGCAGGTGTAAGGTGCTGTGAAAGTGGCGGTGTGGGCGGTAGGGTTGTGTGATGGTGCGGAAAGTGTGGGGTGCTGGGTGGTGTGGTTGTGCGCGATTCGTGGTGCAAGTGCCTTGCTCAGCAATGCCCTCCCCCTAGTTTGTGAAATGTGCGCCGATCAACGCGTCACATGCTCGCTCTCCTAGCCGGTGTCGTCGTGCAGCCTTAATGTATCTGTCCGCGATGTCATACAGGGCGTCGGTGACGGCCCGGATGCACCGGTGCCTGCGAGATTCCAGAGAGGTCCCCACTTGGTGCCTGGAAGGACCCCGTTGCTAAGAAATTAAGGGCAACCGTCACCTTGACGGCCACCAGGATAGCATATTCTCCCCCCGTTCCACGTGGTGCCAGGTGTTCCACGAAATGGCATCTATGTGCCACGGTCTCCCGACTCAATCGGAGTCTCCTCCTGCATGCCGCATCCGGAAGCTGATGCGGTCCCGATACACTCGCCTTGGCACCACTACCTGATCTTGCTCCTCCCCCTGTGCCCCATCAGGATCTGATTCAGTGTCCTCCGCATGCCCGACAATGTGGTGGCCATTGTCACCCTCCGCCGCCTCATGCACCTGTCGAGCGGGAGGGCCTGCGGCACGAGCGGCTGGCACAGGGCCCTCTGCAGCCAGTCCCTCTGCTGCAGCCGCCGCTGCAGCAGCTGCTCTGAGCCGCCTTTGTCGGCGGCGAAGAATGGCTACCTGCAGGACAGCAGCTCCCGCCACGGCGGCAAACATTGCTGGATGGTGCGCAAACATAACGACCTGCACGAATGGAGAGGGCGCGGGGTTGGGAGGGAGAGACGACAACAACATGTTCAACGATGGCGCTTTGACACCTCGACAGCCAGGGCCCATGGGATACATGGGTGCCCTGGCTGCCCTGTACCGCTGCAGACACACATGCAACCATCGCTCTGCCCACAGTCTCCGTCCACTGCCCACTTCACCCCGTCCCTCCTCATTGAGGCGCCACTTGCCTCGTCCCATCCTACCTCCACCCCCTCCTCCTACCTCCACCCCTTCTTCCTAACTCCACCCCCTCCTCGTCCTCCTCCACCCCCTCTTCCAACCCCCCACCCTACCCCGGGCATTGCGGAATCCTCCTCCAAATCCCCCTCCCACCGGCCACTGTGGCATCCTACTCCAAGGGCCCTCCCACCCCACCCCCAGCACGACTGGCTGACTAATTTATTTACCAGGTGTGAATGGCGATGGCGTGACCTGGGCTCACGCCATCGGGAATTCGGCCCATGCGGGATGCTGAATAGTGGGGTGCCCGGAGAATCGTCGTACCTGGTGCTTCGGGCGATTCTCCGGCAGGCGTGGCGCCGACCTCAATGACTCCATTCGCGAGCCTGGGAGAATTGCGGAACGGCGTCAGACCCGCGCCGCGGCAAAAAATGGCATGCACGCTGATTCTCCCATACGGCGCAGAATGGGAGAATCACGCCCAGGAGCTCCGAATACTGTCGCTGGCAGCTGCCCAGATGAGAAATCTCAGCCTTCCAATAAATAATCTCACATCCTTGGTCAACATTTGCCCTGATACATTTTACAAAGAGTCCAGTGAGTGAGACTCCCTGAGAGGTGACCAGAGCTTTACAGTGCATCTTGATGCTGATACTGAGAGGTGACCAGAGCTTTACAGTGCACCTTGATGCTGATACTGAGAGGTGAACAGCTCTTTATGAAGCATCTCAATGCTGATACTAATAGATGAACACAGCCTAACGATGTGTCGCGATCCTAATACTGAGAGATGACAAGAGCTTTACGAAGCATCTCGATACTGGTGCTGAGGTGACCGGCTCTTTACGAAGCATCTCGATGCAGATACTGAGAGATGAGCAGAGTTTAACAAAGCATCTCGATGCTGATGCTGAGAGGTGGCATGGTGGCAAAGTGGTTAGCACTGCTACCTCACAGCTTAAGGGACCCGGGGTTCAATTCCAGCCTCGGGTAACTGTGTGGAGTTTGCACTTTCTCCCCGTGTCTGTGTGGGTTTCCTCCAGTGCTCCGGTTTCCTCCCACTGTCCAAAGATGTGCAGGTTAGGTGGATTGGCCATGATAAATTGCCCTTAGTGTCCAAAAAACGTTAAGTGGGGTTACTGGGTTAGGGTGATGGGTGGGCTTAAGTAGAGTGCTCTTTCCAAGGGCTGGTGCAGACTCAATGGGCTGAATGGCCTTCTTCTGCACTGTAGGGATTCTATGGATTCTGATGATAGCGAGAAAGCTTCACAATGCTTCTCGATGCTGATACTGAGGTGACCAGACTTAACGATGCATCTTGATGCTGATACTGAAACTTGACCAGCTCTTTACGATGCATCTCGCTGCTGATAGTGAGAGATGGCCAGAGCTTCATGATGCATCCCGATGCCGATACGGGAGGTAACTAGCTCTTTACGATGCATCTCGCTGCTGATACTGAGAGGTGACCAAAGCTTAATGATGCTGATACTGAGAGATGACAAGAACGTTATGAAGCATCTCGATGCTGATACTAAGAGATGACCACAGCCTAACAATGCGTCGCGATGCTGATACTGAGAGATGACCAGCTCTTTACGATGCATCTCAATGCCGATATTGAGAGATGACAAGAGCTTTACGTAGCATCTCGATACTGGCGCTGAGGTGACCAGCTCTTTACGATGCATCTCAATGCCGATATTGAGAGATGACAAGAGCTTTACGTAGCATCTCGATACTGGCACTGAGGTGACCAGCTCTTTACGAAGCATCTCAATGCTGATACTGAGAGGTGACTAGAGGTTAATGATGCATTTCGATGCTGATACCGATAGGTGACCAGAGTTTAACAATGCATCTCGATGGCGATACTGAGAGGTGACCAGCTCTTTACGATGCATTTCGATGCTGATACTGAGAGATGGTCAGAGGGTAACAATACTGAGAGGTAATCAGCTCTTTACGAAGCATCTTGATGCTGATGCTGTTTATGAAGCATCCCAAAGGTGATATTGAGACGTGACCAGCTCTTTATGAAGTATCTCGATGCCCATACTGTTTACAAAGCATCTCGATGGTGATCCTGAGAAGTGAGCAGCTCTTTATGAAGCCTCTCGACGATGGTACTGAGAGGTAACACTCGTGCCATGGTAGCTGCGGATCATACATAGTTTCTCATGCATTTTTACAGGACTCATTTCTGTACTAAACCGTCACATCCTTAATGTTGATATCCAGCACTCTGCGGCCCTAAATTAAACCTAAACTTTCTCTATTGATTGACCACCTGAGGAGAACCATGTTCACACTTGCTGGCCAGATATTAGAATGCCTTCTTTTGAACACAACCTAGATACAGGAACATACTATAAAGACCAGAAAGAGCACATTTCAACGTTATTACATGCTGGTTCGTAGACCATTGCTGACCTCAACATTATCTTCCCATCAAGTTAAAAGCCCATGGTGTTAAGGGTAATATCCTGGCATGGATAGAGGATTGGCTGACTGGCAGAAGGCAGAGAGTGGGGATAAAGGGGTCTTTTTCAGGATGGCAGCCGGTGACTAGTGGTGTGCCTCAGGGGTCTGTGCTGGGACCACAACTTTTCGCAATATACATTAATGATCTGGAAGAAGGTACTGGAGGCACTGTTGCTAAGTTTGAAGATGATACAAAGATCTGTAGAGGGACAGGTAGTATTGAGGAAGCAAGGGGGCTGCAGAAGGACTTGGACAAGCTAGGAGAGTGGGCAATGAAGTGGCAAATGAAATACAATGTGGAAAAGTGTGAGGTTATGCACTTTGGAAGGATGAATTTAGGCATAGACTATTTTCTAAATGGGGAAATGCTTCGGAAATCAGAAGCACAAAGGGACTGGAGAGTCCTTGTTCACAATTCTCTTAAGGTTAATGTGCAGGTTCAGTCAGCAGTTAAGAAGGCAAATGCAATGTTAGCATTCATGTCAAGAGGGTTAGAATACAAGACCAGGGATGTACTTCTGAGGCAATATAAGGCTCTGGTCAGACCCCATTTGGAGTATTGTGAGTAGTTTTGGGCCCCATATCTAAGAATGTGCTGGCCTTGGAAAGGGTCCAGAGGAGGTTCACAAGAATGATCCCTGGAATGAAGAACTTGTCTTTTGAGGAATGTTTATGGACTCTGGGTCTGTACTAGTCGGAGTTTAGAAGGTTGAGGGGATCTTATTGAAACTTACAAGATACTGCGAGGCCTGGATAGAGTGGAAGTGGAGAGGATGTTTCCACTTGTAGGAAAAACTAAAACCAGAGGACACCATCTCGGACTAAAGGGACGATCCTTTAAAAAAGAGATGAGAAGGAATTTCTTCAGCCAGAGGGTGGTGAATCTGTGGAACTCTTTGCCGCAGAAGGCTGTGGAGGCCAATTCACCTGAGTGTCTTTAAGACTAAGATAGATAGGTTCATGATTAATAAGGGGATCTGGGGTTATGTGGAGATGGCAGGAGAATGGGGATGAGAAAATATCAGCCATGATTGAGTGGCGGAACAGACTCGATGGGCATAATTCTGCTCCAATGTCTTATGGTCTTATAGATCATAGAATTTACAGTGCAGAAGGAGGCCATTCGGCCCATCGAGTCTGCACCGGCTCTTGGAAAGAGCACCCTACCCAAGGTCAACACCTCCACCCTATCCCCATATCCCAGTAACCCCACCCAACACTAAGGGCAATTTTGGACACTAAGGGCAATTTATCATGGCCAATCCACCTACCCTGCACATCTTTGGACTGTGGGAGGAAACCGGAGCACCCAGAGGAAACCGGAGCACCCAGAGGAAACCCACGCACACACGGGGAGGATGTGCAGACTCCGCACAGACAGTGACCCAAGCCGGAATCGAACCTGGGACCCTGGAGCTGTGAAGCGATTGTGCTATCCACAATGCTACCATGCTGCCCTTATAAGGTGACATGTGCATCAAAATGCTCAAAGGCTTTACTGAATTTCCAGTTCTGATCAACGACTCTTTAGGTGAGGGGACACGATGCACAAACTCTGACACAGTGCTGCTTCTCCCTACTTTGTGATGAGGGCCTTGTGGACGTCACACTGACCAGTATAAGGTGGGAGTAGCTGAAGATTAGTGTCGAACACGACGACTGTAATGTGGGTACAAGGGGCATGGTTCCGACACATTGAGCTGGGAAGGTGGTCAGAGTTATGGTTGAGTTGATCTGATGTGCACTCGGAGAGTGGACAGCGTTCAAGCCAGATAGGAGCGCGCACCGGCTGTGATTTTCAACTCCTTGAATGACCCGACAGGTGACTGAGAGAACATATAGAGTTCCAATATATATAAACTTTCCTGATGCGATCCAATACTTTGCTTGCCATCAAACTTTCACCTTTCAACATTACTGAGGACATGGCTGACCACCTCATTCTCAATCTTACACAGTTAATATCTTAACATTTCAAGATCCAGCAAAGTAGGAAAATAAGCTCCTTTTCACAGGCCCATTTTACTGGAGGATGAGACATAACTGATGCCATCAATGAGCTGAGAAGGAACACAGCGCAATCAGTTAGAAGCTATAATATTGGCCAGATGTACTTGAGAGTGACCTTTGCAATATCTGGGGGAGGACTCATGGTGTTAGACATGACTGACAACACAGCTGATACTCAAGTGAAGGCATACACAAGAGGAGATGTGAAGTGCAGCTGAGTCCACAAAAGATCAGCCATGATCTCACTGAATGGCGGAGCAGGCTCGAGGGGCCAGATGGCCTACTCCTGCTCTTAGTTATTATGTTCTTATGTAAATGGGAGTGAACCATAGAATTCACAGTGCAGGAGGCCATTCGGCCCATCGGGTCTGCACCAGTCCTTGGAAAGGACACCCTACTTCAGACCGTGCCTCCACCCTATCCTCATAACTCAACCTAACATTTTGGACACCAAGAGGCAATTTAGCATGGCCACAAAACCTGCACATCTCTGGAGTGGACTGTGGGAAGAAACCAGAGCACCCGGAGGAAACCCACGCAGATACAGGGA
This sequence comes from Scyliorhinus canicula, assembly GCF_902713615.1. Lineage (NCBI taxonomy): Eukaryota > Metazoa > Chordata > Chondrichthyes > Carcharhiniformes > Scyliorhinidae > Scyliorhinus > Scyliorhinus canicula. Next base: position 176,303,756 of record NC_052150.1, read on the forward strand.
GAAAGTGCATACGCCACACAGTCACCCGAACCCGGGTCCTCAGCGCCATGAGGCAGCAGTGCTCACCACTGTGCCACCGTGCCATCTTTGTGCATCTATTTACATCTGTGGATGCAGCATGGTGGCACAGTGGTTAGTACTGCTGCCTCATGGCGCTCATTACCCACATTCGATCCCAGCCCAGGGTCACTGTTTGTGTAGAGTCTGCACATTCTCCCGTGCCTGCTTGGGTCTCACCCGCACAACCCAAAAAGATGTGATGGGTATGTTGATTGGCCACACTAAATTGCCCCTTAATTGGAAAAAAAGAATTTGGTACTCTAAATTTATTTTAAAAATTAAATTATTTACGCAAGTCGAGGAGACACAGCCGGAGTGAGACACATCCAGAGTGGGAATTGGAACTTGGTAATTTGGTGCAGTGAGGTAATTCGGTGCAGAGTGGGAGAAGGTGCTTTTTCCCTACAGTTTTGTTCTCTCTCTTTCTTCTGGCCTGTAACTTTTAATCTGCAGGGAGACAACCAGAGATTACCTGATTACCTGGGAAGGTAAATGATTTTTATTTATATTTATTACCTTTTCAAATTGTGTGTTGGGGGGGGGGGGGGGGCTGAAGTGACATCACAGTAAAGCTATGACCTGATTGGCTGGTTGGGAAGCTACACTAAATTTAAAAATTAAACATTGTTAAACTAATTAAACATAATTACTTATTAATTAATTATAATTAAGAGGGGTATCTAAGCCAGAGGTCGGAGGGTACTGTATTTAGCTTTCACATTTATAGTAGAAATCTAGCGCTAGGACACATACAGTTAACAGGAACTTTTTTTTAACTTTTAAATTTAAGTTACTAATTAATTAATGCAGTGTCAATTAGAGGGGTGCAGTGCTCTGACTGTGAGATGTGGCAGGTCCGGGAGGCTTCCAGCATCCCGGATGGCTTCATCTGCAGAAAGTGCACCCAACTAGAGCTCCTCACAGACCTCATGGTTCGGTTGGAGCAGCAGTTGGATGCACTTGGGAGCATGCAGGTGGCGGAAAGCGTCATAGATAGCAGTTATATAAATGTGGTCACACCCAAAGTGCAGACAGAGAAATGGGTGACCACCAGAAGGGGCAGGCAGTCAGTGCAGGAATGCCCTGTGGTTGTCCCCCTCTCGAACAGGTATACCCCTTTGGATACTGTCGGAGGGGATAGCCTATCAGGGGAAAACAGCAGCAGCCAAAGCCGTGGCACCACGGTTGGCTCTGATGTTCAGCAGGGAGGTCAAAGCGCAGAAGAGCAATAATCATAGGGGACTCTATAGTCAGGGGCACAGATAGGCGCTTCTGTGGATGTGAAAGAGACTCCAGGATGGTATGTTGCCTCCCTGGTGCCGGGGTCCAGGATGTCTCCGAACAGGTAGCGGGCATCCTGAAGGGGGAGGGCAAACAGGCAGAGGTTGTGGTAAATATTGGTACTCACGACATAGGCAGGAAGGGGCATGAGGTCCTTCAGCAGGAGTTCAGGGAGCTAGGCAGAAAATTAAAAGACAGGACCTCTAGGGTTGTAATCTCGGGACCACTGGGAGCTCTTCCGGGGCAGGTGTGACCTGTCTAGGAAGGACGGGTTGCATCTAAACTGGAGAGGCATAAATATCCTGGCCGCGAGGTTTGCTACTGTCACACGGGAGGGTTTAAACTAGTGTGGCAGGGGGGTGGGTACCGGAGCAATAGGTCAGAAGGTGAAAGCACTGAGGGAGAACTAGGGAATAGGGCCAGTATGGCTCTGAGGAAGAGCAGACAGGGAGATGTTGCTGAACACAGCGGGTCTGGTGGCCTGAAGTGCATATGTTTTAATGCAAGTATTACGGGTAAGGCAGATGAATTTAGAGCTTGGATTAGTACTTGGAACTATGATGTTGTTGCCATTACAAGACCTGGTTGAGAGAAGGACAGGATTGGCAGCTAAACGTTCCAGGATTTAGATGTTTCAGGCGGGATGTAAAAGGGGTGGCGGTGTTGCGCTACTGGTTAGGGAGAATATCACAGCTGTACTACGGGAGGACACCTCAGAGGGCAATGAGGCTATATAGGTAGAGATCAGGAATAAGAAGGGTGCAGTCACAATGTTGGGGGTTTACTGCAGGCTTCCCAACAGCCAGCGGGAGATAGAGGAGCAGATAGGTGGACAGATTTTGGAAAAGAGTAAAAACAACAGGGTTGTTGTGATGGGAGACTTCAACTTCCCCAATATTGACTTGGACTCACTTAGTGCTAGGGGCCTGGACGGGGCAGAGTTTGTAAGGAGCGTCCAGGAGGGCTTCTTAAAACAATATGCAGACAGTCCAACTAGGGAAGGGGCTGTACTGGACCTGGTATTGGGGAATGAGCCTGGTCAGGTGGTAGAAGTTTCTGTAGGGGAGCATTTCGGGAACAGTGACCACAACTCAGTAAGTTTTAAAGTGCTGGTGGACAAGGATAAGAGTGGTCCCAGGGTGAATGTGCTAAATTGAGGGAAGGCTAATTATAACAATATTAGGTGGGAACTGAAGAACCTAGATTGGGGGCGGATGTTTGAGGGTAAATCAACATCTGACATGTGGGAGGCTTTCAAATGTCAGTTGAAAGGAATTCAGGACCAGCATGTTGCTGTGCGGAAGAAGGATAAATACGGCAAATTTCGGGAACCTTGGATAACGAGAGATATTGTAGGCCTCATCAAAAAGAAAAAGGAGGCATTTGTCAGGGCTAGAAGGCTGGGAACAGACGAAGCCTATGTGGAATATGAGGAAAGTAGGAAGGAACTTAAGCAAGGAGTCAGGAAGGCTAGAAGAGGTCACAAAAAGTCATTGGCAAATAGGGTTAAGGAAAATCCCAAGGCTTTTTACACGTACATAAAAAGCACGAGGGTTATTTTCTTGTGTTGGTGTGGAAACACGCCTTGTTTGTTTTAAATTGTGGGGAGAAAATTTGTTATAGAAAAACTTGAATAAAATTTTTTTTTTTTTAAAAAGCACGAGGGTAGCCAGGGAAAGAGTTGGCCCACTGAAGGATAGGCAATCTATGTGTGGAGCCAGAGGAAATGGGCGAGGTACTAAATGAATACTTTGCATCAGTATTCACCAAAGAGAAGGAATTAGTGGATGTTGAGTCTGGAGAAGGGTGTGTAGATAGCCTGGGTCACATTGAGATCCAAAAAGACGAGGTGTTGGGCGTCTTGAAAAATATTAAGGTTAGTTAGGTCCCCAGGGCCGGATGGAATCTACCCCAGAATACTAAAGGAGGTTAGGGAGGAAATTGCTGAGGCCTTGACAGAAATCTTTGGATCCTCACTGTTTTCAGGTGATGTCACGGGGGACTGGAGAATAGCCAATGTTGTTCCTTTGTTTAAGACGGATAGCAAGGACTTCTGGTTGAGGCTATGTGGAGCTAAGTCACACGTTCGGCAGCTCCCGCTAGCAAAGGACATTTGGGCTCTGTTTAGGGCCTGCAACGGCGCTTGTTCAACGTTTCCCGGTGTGGGAAGGGGGTAGCAACATTCCCCTGATAGTGTATGGATTGGACCAGGAGCGGGGCGATTTAAAAAAGCAGCATTGCAGCAAAGAAAGGTGCGAGGGAGGAGCACCAAGATGGCGGTGGGCGGAGACCAGGCAGCGTGGACGCAATGGGCGCAGGAGCTGCTCCAGCGCTGTTTTAAGGAGCTAAAAGCAGAGCTGCTGGAGCCGATGAAGGCCTCACTCGATAAGCTGCTGGAGTCCCAGACGGCCCAAGGGACGGCGATCCAGGAGGTCCGGCAAAAGGTCTCAGAGAACGAGGATGAGATCCTAGGCCTGGCGGTGAAGGTGGAGGCACAAGGGGCGCACCACAGGAAATGGCAGGCGAGGTTTGAGGAGATGGAGAACCGGTCGAGATGGAAGAACCTGCGGATCCTGGGCCTCCCAGAGGGGCTGGAGGGATCAGACATGGGGGCCTATGTGGTCACTATGTTGAATTTGTTGATGGGAGCGGGGGCCTTCCAGGGGCATTTGGAGCTGGAGGGGGCCCACCGAGTGCTGGTGAGGAAGCCCAAGACCAGCGAGCCACTGCAGGCGGTGCTGGTGCGGTTCCACCGGTTTGCTGATCGAGAGTGTGTATTAAGGTGGGCCAAGAAGGAGCGGAGCAGCAGGTGGGAGAACGCGGAGGTCCGGGTCTACCAGGATTGGAGCGCGGAGATGCCGAAGAAGAGGGCCGGTTACAATCGGGCGAAGGCAGTGCTGCACAGGAGAGGGGTGAAGTTCGGCATGCTACAGCTGGCGCATCTGTGGGTCACTATAAGGATCGACACCATTATTTTGAGTCCCCAGAGGCGGCCTGGGCCTTTGTTCAGGCCGAAAAACTGGACTTGGACTGAGGGTCGGGGACGAGGGGTCGCAGTGATGGGATGGTTGGGGAATGTGATGTTGTATTCTGAGGGGGGTTCTTTCTTTGTTTTTTGGGGGTTGATAGGCCATTGTCTTGATTAGGCCCACCGGATGGGCTAGTGAGGGGGGGGGGGGGGGGTAGGTAAACAGCTTGGGGGGTTGATGGTCGATAGGGATTGATGGGGCCTCGCGGGGGGTGGGGGTGGCCTGAGATGGGGATTGCGGCAGGGCCTGAAAAGGGTGCTGCGCCAGAGGAGGCGGGGCCGGCCGAGTGGAAAGCGTGGGCTTTTTCCCGCGCTAAGGGTTGAAGGGGGCGGGGCTGGAGCTGGCGGGCTTTTTCTCGCGCTGGGAGCGGAATGGGAAGGACGAGAGCCTGCTTGTGGGCAAGGGAGGGGAGGGGAAGCTTTACACTGGGGGGATCGATGGTGCGGCAGGAGTGGCCGGGGTCAACAGGAGTCAGCTGAATCGCGGGAGTGCAATGGGGGGAGCAACGCAGCTGGGGGGGGGGGGCCTAGCTAGGAGGGGAGGGTGGGGGGGGGAAGGGGAGGGGACCGGGTTGCTGCTGGAATGGCCAAGGGGGAGCTGGAGGTGGTAGAGGAGGTTGGGGCGGGGATCTGCCGCTGTGGGGAATGGGCCGTGCGGGGGACGCGGGCACGTGGCTGGCCTAGGAAGGGCTATGGCTAATCGGCAAGGGAGGGGGGGGCGAGTAGCCCCCTGATCTGGCTGATAACCTGGAATGTAAGGGGACTGAATGGGCCGGTCAAGCGAGCCCGGGTGTTCGTGCACCGGAAGGGGCGGAAGGCGGATGTGGCTATGCTCCAGGAGACGCACCTGAGGGTGGCGGATCAGGTTAGGTTAAGAAAGGAGTGGGTAGGTGAGATACCCTCAATTACGACACAGGAGAGAAGATAGGTAATTCAAAGGCTTTAATCATCTGAGAACTGAACAGCAGCCGAGAAGTGTGCTCATCACATGCTGCCGAGTGAGCCTCATCTTATATACCGTTTCCTGGGGGCGGAGCCAGAGGCGCAGTCCCCCAGGGTTCCAAGCCCGGTCTTAAAGGGCCAATGCATTAAAGGTAAGGTACCATTACAGCAGCTACTGATACCATTCATCACATTAGGGTAGGTGTTTCATTCGGGTTTGGATGCAAAAAACCGGGGGGTGGCGGTCTTGGTGGGGAAGAGAGTGTCGTTCGAGGTGTCGAGCATTGTGGCGGACAGGTGGCGGTAGGTATGTGATGGTAAGTGGCAAGCTGCAGAGGGAGCAGGTGGTGTTGGTCAATGTATACGCACCAAATTGGGACGATGCGCGGTTCATGCGGTGTATGTTGGGCCGGATTCCGGATCTTGAGACAGGAGGCCTAATAATGGGAGGGGATTTCAACATGGTGCTGGGCCCGGCACTTGATCGCTCCAGGTCTAGGACGGGCAGGAGGTGGCACCAAGGTGCTGAGGGGGTTTATGGACCAGATGGGAGGGGTGGACCCATGGAGGTTTACGAAGCCGGGGGCCAGGGAATTTTCATTCTTCTCCCATGTCCACATGGCCTACACCCGGATTGAGTATTTTGTTTTGAGCAGGGCGCTGATTCCGAGGGTGGAGGACACGGAATATTCGGCGATAGCCATTTCTGATCACGCTCCGCATTGGGTGTACCTCGAGCTGGGGGAGGAGAGGGACCAACGTACGCTGTGGGGTTTAGAGGTGGGGCTGCTAGCGGACGAGGAGGTGAGCGGGCGGGTCCGGAGGTGTATAGAGAGGTACCTGGAGACTAATGATAATGGGGAAGTGCAGGTAGGGGTGGTCTGGGAGGCGCTGAAGGCAGAGGTCAGGCAGTGGCTGGTTTAGCTCACTGGGCTAAATCGCTGGCATTTAAAGCAGGCCAGCAGCACGGTTCGACACATGTCCCCTGTCCCTCCTGCTCTTTGCGCTGGCGATTGAACTCCTGGCAATGGCGCTGAGGGAGTCGAGGAACTGGAGGGGGATAGTGCGGAGGGAGGGGGGAGGTGGGGAGAGGAGCATCGGTTGTCGCTTTATGTGGATGACCTGCTGCTATATGTGGCGGACCCGGTGGGGGGAATGCCGGAGGTCATGAGGATCCTTAGGGAGTTTGGGGATTTCTCCGGGTACAAGCTCAATATGGGAAAGAGCGAGCGAGCTGTGCACCCAGGGGACCAGGAGAGGGGGATTGGTGAGCTCCCGTTAAAAAAGGCGGAGAGGAGTTTTAGGTACCTGGGGGTACAGGTAGCTAGGAGCTGGGGGGGGGGGGGGGGCCTTACATAAGCTTAACTTCACGAGGCTAGTGGAGCAGATGGAGGAGGAGTTTAAGAGGTGGGACATGCTGCCACTCTCCCTAGCGGGCAGGGTGCAGTCAGTCAAAATGACGCTGCCGAGGTTGCTGTTCTTGTTCCAATGCCTCCCTATCCTGATCCCTGAGGCCTTTTTCAGGCCGGTTACCAGGAGCGTTATGGGCTTTGTGTGGGTGCAGAAGATCCCAAGGGTGAGAAGGGTGTTCCTGGAGCAGAGCAGGGATTGGGGGGGGTTGGCGCTGCCTAACCTCTGTGGGTATTATTGGGCCGCCAACGTGGCGATGATAGGCAAGTGGGTGATGGAGGGGGAGGGGGCGGCATGGAAGAGGTTGGAGATGGCGTCCTGTGTGGGCACGAACCTCGAGGCGCTGGTGACGGCGCTGCTGCCGCTTCCTCCAACGAGATATACCACGAGCCTGGTGGTGGCGGCTACCCTCAAACTTTGGGGCAATGGAGGCGGCACGGGGGGAGGTGGGGACTTCAGTGTGGTCCCGATATGGTTGAACCACCGGTTAGTCCCAGTGAAAATGGACGGAGGGTTTCTGAGTTGGCACAGGGCAGGTATTACAAGAATGGGAAACCTGTTTGTTGATGGGAAGTTCGCGAGCCTGGGCGAGCTGGAGGGGAGGTTCGGCCTCCCCCACGGGGAACACCTTCAGATATATGCAGGTAGGGGCGTTTGTTAGGAGGCAGGTGGTGGAGTTCCCACTGTTGCCGCCACGAGGGGTTCAGGACAGGGTGCTTTCGGGGACGTGGGTTGGCGAGGGGAGGATCTCGGCAACGTATCAGGTGATGCAGGAGGAGGAGGAGGCCTCAGTGGAGGAGCTGAAGGGTAAGTGGGAGGAGGCGTTGGGTGAGGAGATCGACGAGGGGACGTGGGCGGATGCCCTGGGGAGGGTGAATTCCTCCTCCTCTTGTGCGAGGCTCAGCTTAATACAATTCAAGGTGCTGCATAGGGCGCACATGACCGGGGCAAGGCTGAGCCGGTTCTTTGGGAGAGAGGACAGGTGTATCAGGTGCTCAGGGAGCCTAGCAAACCATATCCACATGTTCGGGGCGTGCCCAGCGCTGGAGGGATTTTGGAGGGGCGTCGCAGAGACGATGTCTAGGGTGGTTGGTTCCAGGGTTGAGCCGGGCTGGGGGCTCGCAATATTTGGGATGGCAGTGGAGACGGGAGTGCAGGAGGGTAAAGAGGCCGGTATTCTGGCCTTTGCATCCCTGGTAGCCCGGCGAAGGATTCTTCTTCAGTGAAAGGATGCGAGGCCCCCGGGCGTGGAATCCTGGGTCAACGATATGGCTGGGTTCATCAAATTGGAGAGGGTCAAATTTGCCTCAAATGGGTCGGTGCAAGGGTTCTTCAGGCGGTGGCAACCGTTTCTAGACTTCCTGGCGGAGAGTTAGGTGGTGGTCAGCAACAGCAGCAATCTGGGGGAGGGGGGTAGTTTGGGGTGGGTGGGGGGCTGGTGAGGGTTTGTTTGTTTTTCTTGATTGGGTGTGTATATTTGCCTTCATGTTAATTTTTTCTGTTAATTTATTATTTGTGTATACGGAGGGGGGTGGTTTGTTCTTATCTCTTTGTGTTTTTGTTGGTGGCAACTTTTGAAAACTTGAATAAAAATTATTTAAAAAAAAAGAAGGGTAGCAAGGATAATCCAGGGAACTACAGGCCGGTGAGCCATACGTCAGTGGTAGGGAAATTACTGGGAGAATTCTTCGAGACAGGATCTACTCCCATTTGGAAGCAAATGGATGTATTAGTGAGAGGTAGCATGGTTTTGTGAAGGGGAGGTCATGTCTCACTAACTTGATAGAGTTTTTCGAAGAGGTCACAAAGATGATTGATGCAGGTCGGGCAGTGGATGTTGTCTATATGGACTCAGTAAGGCCTTTGACAAGGTCCCTCATGGTAGACTGGTACAAAAGGTGAAGTCACACGGGATCAGGGGTGAGCTGACAAGGTGGATACAGAACTGGCTAGGTCGTAGAAGGCAGAGAGTAGTAATGGAAGGGTGCTTTTCTAATTGGATGGCTAGTGGTGTTCCGCAGGGATCAGTGCTGGGACCTTTGCTGTTCGTAGTATATATAAATGATTTGGAGGAAAATGTAACCAGTCTGGGGCGGCATTCTCCCCTACCCGGCGTGGCGGAGGGTCCCGGCGTAGGGGAGTGGCGCCAACCACTCAGGGCTCGGGCCTCCCCAAAGGTGGGGAAAGCTTGCCCCGGACCATGAGAAATCTACCACCCCCATCCGCAACTGTGCTGTCTGCCTCAAACTTAACCCGTTTGTTAATCATGATCGCGACCCCTCTGGTCTTAGCGTCAAGCCCCGAATGGAAGACCTGGCTAACCCAGCCCTTCCGTAATCTAATCTGGTCCGCCACTTTCAAATGCATCTCCTGCAGCAACATTACATCCGCCATCAGAGCCAGTAAGTGCGCGAACACACATGTCCTCTTGACCGGCCCGTTTAATCCTCTAACATTCCAGGTGATCAGCCTGGTTGGAGGGCATCCTGCCCCCCCCCCCCATGCCGACCAGCCATCCTCCTTCTTGGGCCCACCTCCTGCCCATGTGCTGCGCCTCCCCTGGTCCACCTCTTGGCAGCTCCCACCCCCGACCCCTTCCGTTACCTGGTTCAGTTCCCTCCCTCGTCAGCAGATCATCTTCCCCCCCCCCCCTTCCCCCCCCAGCAACAACCCCTTGTAACCTAACCCCTGCCATATACTGGCCGTATACACACCCCCCCCCTCGCTCCCGCTGACTAGCTCAAAGCAGCTAGCCTGGTGGCTCTCAACTCCGGCACCACCATGTCTCACACCTATTGTCCCCCTGCCCATCAACACCAGCTCCCCAGAACAGCCCTGTTCGAGCAATCACTCTGGGACCGAGACAGAGAGAAAACAAACAAAGAACAAAGCAACATTCCCAGAAGAAAAAAAAGCAAAGAGAACCCGAACAGCCCCACCACCCAACAGCTTAAACTTTAACTATCACTTTGGCTTTAACTTTAAAACTTTCAAACAGGCAAATACAAACACAAGAACACCCCCCGTTTTAAGTAAAAGAGCACGCCGAACGACATCACGAACACGAAGTGAACAACTGCAGACATCCCTTAGTACACTCTAACTTGAGGCCATGGGTCCTCAGTTCAGCACCAGTCCATGCCCCTTAGCGAAGTCCATCGCTTCCTCCGGGTCGTCAAAATAATGTTGCTGTTCCCGGTATATGACCCAAAGCCGCGCTGGGAAAAGTAGCCCGAACTTGTCCTTTTTAAACAGAATCTCTTTAATTTGTCTGTAGGCTGCCCTCCTTCTGGCTCAGATCCTGGTAGATGCGCAGGACACTGTTGTTCCATGAGCAGCTCCTCGTGCTCTTGGCCAACTGTAGAACCCGCTCCTTGTCCACAAACCTATGGAACCTGACCACCATCGCCCGGGCCCCCCCCCCCCCCCCTCCCCCCTCCCCCCCCTTGTGGCTGCCTCACCTGCACTCTGTGCCCTGTCCAGCTCCAACGGACGCGGGAAGAAATCATCCCCCACCAGCTTCTGCAGCATGTCTGCCACATATGCCGTGGCATCCACTCCCTCGGCCCTCTCCGGGAGCCCAATGATTCTCAGATTCTGCCGGCGAGACCTGTTTTCCAGGTCCTCCAGCTTGTCCATCAGCCTTGCTTGCTGCTCCTACAACTTACTAATTTCCACGTCCGCTACCATTTGGAAATCCGCCTGCTCTTCCACTGTCTTCTCCAGTGCCTGGACCTTCTTATCCTGAGCATTCAGCCTCTGGTCAAGTCGCTCCACCGCTTTCTGGAGCGGTTCCAAATTGTCCCGCTTCAGTGCGGCGAAGCTCTCTTTAATGACTTGCAGCCTGATGTCCAGTGCTGCCTGGACCGTCCTTTCCGTAGTCCGTTCATCGGCCATCCTTCCTCCCACCTGAGTTCCACACCACCGTTGTTCAGCCCCTTCGCCTGTTTTCATTCCCTTCTGCTCCTTATGTCCATACAACTCTGTATGGATTCAGATCTGGAGTGGTATTGTTTTTCACTCCAGTGCTCAAAAGTTCAAAAAAGTTGGGGAAAAAGGTCTTAAAGTCAGAGAGCCACCAAATGTGCGACTTACTCCCTCATAGCCGCCACCGGAAGTCCTACAACTATGCTTTCAAGTGAAAAGTATTCATGTCATTTGGCATTTTATTTTGAACCATGTATCATTACTCTTTAACATAACTAAAAATATATTATGCAACAGTTTAATTATGTAATTCAAGACTATGAATGACATGAAGAGCTTTACTTACAAGGTATGGGACAAAACTGGGGAAATAAGAGTTTTTTTTCCAATGAAAGGGCAATTTAGCGTGACTAATCCACCCGGCACACCTTTGGGTTGTGGGGGTGAGATCCATGCAGCCGACTGGGAGAATGTGCAAACCCCACATAGACAGTGAGCCAGGGCCAGGATTGGACCTGGGTCCTCAGCGGCGTGAGGCAGCAGTGCTGACCACTATTGAGTTAAGATACTGATCAGCTCCAGTGGCCGATCAAGGTCAAGTAGTTGAATAACCTACTTTTGTGGGCCTTGACACGTGAACTAGTAGTCAGCTGAATTAATAGCTTGCATAGGGCCTCTCTGATTTTCTAGCATTCGAAGTTTAATGTTGTCGGGTCCAGCAATATGATCCATCTTCAGTGCCTCAAAACACAGTCATGATGTGGAGATCCCAGCGTTGGACTGGGGTGGGCACAGTAAGAAGTCTTACAACACCAGGTTAAAGTCCAACAGGTTTGTTTCAAACACTAGCATTTGGAGCACTGCGCCTTCCTCAGGTGAATGAAGCTAGTGTTTGAAACAAATCTGTTGGACTTTAGCCTGGTGTAAGACTTCTTACTCTGCTCAAAGCATAGTGCCTCATAGCCCTGGTGCTGGGATTCACACCTGCTTGCGATAACACGAAGGAATAAAGGACATTCATTAAAAAATTGAATGCGTTTTTTTCTGAGCGAATGCATTTTAAAAGTGGACTGACTGGGCCTAACCTCAGTGCCAGGGCGTGTTTCTCTCTCCCAGTGAGCTGACAATACACTCCTCCTGGACTCTGCATCCCACAGCCATGGTGTGATTTACATGTGCCCCCTTCAATTGCAGCCCCGCCCATGTGCCGGCAGCTCGGTCACCCGCTTTCTCAGTTTCAAACTCCGGAACGCTGGACGGTAACTGCTGCTGCGCATGCTGAAACGACTATTCCCATCAGTGGGACTCTCGGGTTGCATCCAGCCGCTCCTCACTGCCCGCGAGGCACCACAAGCCGTATGGGTAATATAATTCCGACGAGCACTCGAGCGAGAGTTGCCCCCTCCTCTGTGATCGGCATGTAACTTCTGCCAGGGATTTCAAAGCGATTGGCTGACGCGGCACGCTCTGTTTCATTTTAAATCCTCCCATGCTTTTGAGGTACCCGGCTTGGGTCACTGTCTGTGCGGAGTCTGCACCTTCTCCCCGTGTCTGCGTGGGTTTCCTCCGGGTGCTCCGGTTTCCTCCCACAGTCCAAAGATGTGCAGGTTAGGTGGATTGGCCATGATTTCCCTTAGTATCCAAAAAATGATAGTTACTGGGTTACAGGGATAGGGCAGATACGTGGGCTTCAGTCGGGTGCTCTTTGTAAAGGCCGGTGCAGACTCGATGGGCCAAATGGCCTCCTTCTGCACTGTAAATTCTATGATTCAAGACCAAATCCTTAATTGATTAAACAGTTTATTCTCTTTTATCTGTGTCACATCTGTGGCCCCGGTTATCATTTTATTTACTCTAAAATCTTGAGGGGGGGGTTTAGATAAGTGTTTTTCAAACATTTTTTCCCTGGGACCCACCTATGCCAACCAGCACACCTTTGCAACACACCATTTCACTTACCTTTAATGCATCAGGTGATCCTATCGCACACGCTTTGTCATTCAACATTACATTTCTGCTAAGGACTTCAACCATGATTTAAATTCTAGGTGCATCCTTTGAAAAAAAATCATGTCCTCGAACTCACCATGTTGAGTCTTCAAATGCCTTAGAAGTTTTGAGGGATTGAGTTTTGAAGGATTTAAACTCTCATTTTCTTTTTTTAATGTATTTTATTATCAACATGTATCAAAACAGGTTACAGCACATGAACACCCCAGGAAACATACTTCCCAGCAATCAACTTTACAGTCTAAAATTTATTCCCCTATTTCACTCCCGCCCCCCCGCCAAGACGGACAAACAGGTCCTCAAACACGGTGACAAACATCCCCACTTTTTCTCAAACCCCTCTGCAGAGCATCTCAACTCATATTTTATCTTCTCCAACCACAAGAAGTCGTACAGGTCACCGAACCAAGCTGCTACCCCCGGTGGCGATGCTGACGGCCACTCTAGTAAAATTCGCCACCGTGCAGAGAGGCGAAGGCCACCACATCAGCATTCCTCCTCACCATGAGCTCCTGCTTCTCCGAAACCCCAAATACTGCCACCAAAGGGTCCAGGTCCACCTCCTCCTCCACTGTCCTACCTAAGACCGCAAACACGTCTGCCCAGAAACCTCCCAATTCTTCGCAACCCCAAAACATGTGCGTGTGATTCACTGGCCCCCGCCCACACCTCACACTCTTCTGCTACCCCCTGAAAGAATCCACTCATTCTCACCCAAGTCATATGCACCCTGTGCACCACCTTAAACTGTATCAGGCTCATCCTTGCACAGGAGGAAATCCCATTTACCCTACGCAGTGCTTCACTCCATACTCCCCAATTGATCTCCCCTCCCAACTCCCCTTCCCATTTCTCCTTGATCTTCACCACCCGCTTGCCTCCTAAACTCTAATTTTCTCGTACTTCCCTGCATATAACACACTAGCTTTGCATCCTAAACTGAATTGGCACAATTAACAAAGCTATAGCTCAAGAAATCAGCTTTATTACTGCTTTGTTCCCGATGTCAGTTTTTTATTCAGTTCTGGTGTCTTGCTTGCTCGCAGTTTGAAAAAGGAGGAATCTCTCCTTTGTGATTTTGTGCCAAAAGCACGGAGGCATGCCGTCAGTGACCTGAACTGTGCCGCTGCTGCTGGCCGGAAGACTGCATTGTCCCGTTTAAAAGCTGATCGCGGCTGGCATTATCAATTTAAAAGCTGATTGTGGCTGATTGTTCTCCCGATACCCATCTACAAATCATGACCCACAGCTTGAAAAACCTGGTTTAGATAAACACCTCTACCAAATGTTCTCTTAGCCATCTCTGCTCTCAGACGAACTTCAGAAGCTTCAGTCCACACACTTAATTGTGATCTGTCATCCTTGGAGTCATTCTCGTATATCACTTCTCTATCCGCTCCATCCAGAATGGGAACCGTTTTCCATCTGGCTACAAACTAGCATTTTATGAAGTTGTATAGTAACTTCTGGTTTTTGCACTATATTTATAAATCCCAGAATCCCTGCCACCTTGAAAGTTTTGTGCACAAGCACCATGTGTGTACCCCTTTTGCACCACTTAGTGTGAGCGTGGCACCAGCAACAAAAGAAAAACAATGTAAAAAGGGACAATGCTGCTGAGAATCAGGTCACTTACAATATTCATTGAACAGAAGAAAAATTATAGTGTAAGGCTATCACTGCAGACTTTTGTTGCTATTTGGTTCAGTGTCCTGATTGGTATGTTGTCCATCAAATCTGTGCTAATTTTCAACTGTGTTGTGTGCACCCTCTGGTGGTCACGCCTGGGCTCTGCTAGTATAATTGGAGAAATTAATTCTCACATGTTGGAAGCAAAATCGGTCGGCTATGAAGACAATCAGTCCATCTCGCCGCAGCAAATATTGGAAAATGGGGCAATTCATTTTAACTACCGTAATGGAAGAAAAATCAAATGTCTTCCTTTACAGAGTTAGCACAGACACGGTTGGTGTCCTGTGCTGTGACTATCTGTGAATGCCAGTGTCTCTGCAGGAATGACTTCCCACATGTCTAGTTCAAGGACTTGAGAGAAAAGGAATCTGAAGAGGATTAAACTGCACAGTTCAAAGGTTTGTTTTTATTTTTAGGATGGTAACACGTTTTTAAAAAGAGAGGGGGGGGATGGTTCCTATTCAAAATTAAAAAATTCTGATTCTTGCTATCCAATCTCTCAATCGCCTCTCTATCTCTGCAATCTCCTCCAGCTCCACAACCTTGAGATACTTCTGCTCCTCCAATTTTTGCCTCCTTGAGCATTCCCAATTTTAATTGCAATACCATTGTTGCCAGTGCCTTCAGCTGCCTAGGTCTTAAGTTCTGAAATTTCAACCCTAATCTATTCACATCCATATCCTTCTTTAATTCACTTCCTAAAGCCAATCTTTGACCAAGCTTTTGGTCAGCTATCCAAGTATCGTGTGTGGCTTACTGTCAAATTTTGTTTTGGTAATGATCCTGTAAACCCCTATGGATAGTTTTACCATGTTAAAAGCACAATATAAATGCAAGCTATCGTTACTGGGGCTTTGGTGTCATTTACATCACACAACATGGAACAGATACCTGTTTCACCACATCAGGCAGCTAGCCAGAGAAAGCCATTTCAAATTTGGGCTACTGCATTGCTGGCAGCATCCAACATTGTTAATTCAGCCACAAAAATACCAACCAACAATAACTTTGCACTAAAAAAAAAAGTCCCAAGCTGCTTTAAAGGAACATGACCAAAATTTCACACCAGGCCATATAGAGAAATATGAAAACTTGGTCAATGACATGGGTTTTAAGGAGTGTTTTGAAGAGAGGGGTGGAGAGAATCAAGTGAGGAATTCTGTAACTTAAATTCTAAACAGGTGAGAGTAGCAAAGAACATAATACTTTACAATAGGCCTTCAACATAGTAAAACATCCCAAAATGCTTAGGAAAATGTTTTAAGAATATCGATGTTGTGATCAGGCTAATTATGCATGTGAATAGCTAGCATTAGACCTGTTAAGGGGCAGGACGAGTTTAAAATTATTAGAGGTGTAACTTGGAAACCCAGATTCTGGGAAATGTTATGTTGAATAAACTGAAATCATCTCCCTAGCCTCGCTGCAGCATTGTGACTACTTTAGAACGAAGAAACTAATGTTAAAATCTAGAAATTCTAAGAGGGGAAGTATTTCACCGCCCATGATTTATCTGCATATAAGAATTTGTAAGTTTGATACCCTCTTTACCCTTTCCCCTAACTTCTGCTACAGTTTCACCTCGAGGCCCGAGACACATTGGTATAAATCTTCAGGGGAGCAGCAATCATCGTCGGATTGCCACTCCATTCCTACTTACCCTTCACTGGAGCTCTGCATTTCTCTCCTGAACTGGGCCTCCCTCCTCCAAAATGTGGAGAGTGTCTGTTCTGGGTGTTGTTCCTTCGTAATGGAAGTGTCAGGGGATACGAAGCTGCTGTATTCAGCAAGTTTAAATGTCCCAAAGCCACTTTCACAAGCTTCAAAGAGGGGCAAGCGTGTAAGGGCGAGATGGTTAGTCAGATCGGGATGGGCAGTTGGAGGTTGGGGGGATCAGTTTGGGAGACAGACTGGAAGGGGAGGTGGTCCTGTGGGGAGTATAAATACCCAGGAGTTAGAACTGATTTTAATCCTTCTAACCTTTCCTGGGTGACTATTCTGCTAAGCGAGTCAGAACCATCCAAAGTCTCCTACTCATTTCAGAGGGTTCCAGATGCAGGGCAATTCCCATCAGAAGTCCAAATTTCCTGCACAATTGTTGTGTAGTCAGTGCATCAGGACTTCAGAGGGGTCCAGCGAGCTCTGAAGTTCTGGGCCTTTTAAACAAGTAATAAATGAAGCATTAAGGCACATCTTCTTCACAGGTCCAGGGTCCCAGGTTCGATTCCCGGCTTGGGTCATTGTCTGTCTGGAGTCTGCACGTTCTCCCAGTGTTTGCGTGGGTTTTCTCCGGGTGTTCTGGTTTTCTCCCACAGTCCAAGGATGTGCAGGTTAGGTGAATTGGCCATGGTAAATTGCCCTTAGTGTCCAAAAATGTTAGGTGGGGTGAATGGATTATGGAGATAGTTTATAACTGTGGGGATAGGGTGGAGGTATGGGCTTAGGTAGGGTGCTCTTACCAAGGGCCGGTGAAGACTCGATGGGCCGAATGGCCTCCTTCTGCACTGTAAATTCTATGAACTCACTGTATGATGGTTGCACCAAAACTTTCTGACACGGAGACAAGAGTTCCACCAATGTGCCACATCTCAAGAACCTTGACACCCGAATGAAAATATTTAGTTTCTACTGAAATTTGACAAATAGAAAGGACTATATGATGATTTGGTGATAAGAGAATAAGTGCGTTAACAACTCATTATAATAATATGCAAATCAGCTAGCATGTGTGCACCCACCGAGTTCCAAATCTTCAGGACTTTGCTGGTTGCCTCACAAAATATTTCACCCTAGCCTCCACATTACCTTTTAAGAACCTGCTAGATTTGCACACAAATTCCCCATTAAAGTTAGGGTTGATGAAGAGTTTGTGCACCCTTTTAACAATATGCTAATTGTTATTCCAACGCCAAACAACCTCCGGGTCAAAAGGGGAACAACATAAACCAATCAATTGCATTGCTGCATGCATCATCTGTAGGCAAAAAAATAGTGAAAGGATGGCTAGGGCGGCATGGTAGCACAGTGGTTAGCACTTTTGCTTCACAGCTGTAGGGTCCCAGGTTCGATTCCCAACTTGGGTCACTGTCTGTGCGTTCTCCCCATGTCTTCGTGGGTTTCTTCCAGGTTCTCTGGTTTCCTCCCACCAGTCCCAGAAGATATGCTGTTAGGTAATTTGGACATTCTGAATTCTCCCTCAGTGTACCAGAACAAGGGCCAGAATGTGGTAACGAGGGGATTTAAGGGCCAAAAATGATATTTGCATATAGAGACATGGGTTTGGCTTGGGTTCTAAATAGGAACATGGGCAAAACAAATGACTGTGAAATTAAATGAAAATCGCTTATTGTCACAAGTATGTTTCAATGAAGTTACTGTGAAAAGCCCCTAGTCGCCACATTCCGATGCTGCAATCTGAAATCAAATCAGAAAATACTGGGCAATCTCAGCAGGTCTGACAGCATTTGTGGTGAGAGAAGGAAGCTAACGTTTTGAGTCTGGATGACCAATTTTCAAAGCTGGAAAGAACTGGAAATAGGGTCAGATTTATACTGCCGGGGGGTGGGTGGTTGCAGTTGGGCTGGGTAGAGGGCCAATGATAGGTGGAGATTGACAAAGATGTTGTGGACAGAAAGACAAAGGGAATGCAGGACATAGGTCATTTGGTTCTTTGAGCTTGCTCTACCATGTGACAAGTTCAAGGTTAATCTGATTGTGGTCTCAACTCTACTTTCTGTACCATAGAGTTTGGTAAACTTCATTTAAATAGCATACTGCTATTGATGATGCCAAATGGCTATTTTGAATCTGTCTTATCAATGAAGGTGGTGCTGCCAAACAGAGTGGAAAAAGGTGGTTGTCGGGCACTATCTGAGCTAACAAAAAAATAAACAGGAGACATCAGAAAGGCTGGTTGTACTTAAAAGTTGCTAAGTCACCAGGACTGGGTGAGATACATCAGAGGATAAAGGGAAGGGTGGAGGTTGCAGAAGCACTGGCCATAATCTTCCAATCCTCCCAGTTATGGAGTAGTCCCAGAGGACTGGAGAATTGCAAATCATAGAATTGAATCACACAAGTGTTTCAAGACAGGAGGCCGTTTATCTCTGTCAACTTTCTGCAAGAGTAATTCACCCATTGCCACTCCTCCACCTCTTTCCCATAACTGCAAATTCTTCCTCTTCAGGTAATGATAACATTCTCTTTTCAAAGCCACAATTAAATTGGTTTCCACCACCCACTCAGGCTGTCCATTCCAGATCCCCAGGTTCCCTCATGTCACTATACCTTCCTTTGTCGATTACTTCAAATTAGTGTCCTCCGGATCACAACCCTACCGCCAATCAGAACAGTTTTGTCCTATCTACCTTGTCCTGATCCCCCAGGACTTCAATTACCTCTATCAAATTTTCTGTCAACCTTCCATTCAAAGAAAAGAGTCCCAACTTCTCCAAGCTTTCTCTGTAACTGGAACAGTCGTGGAACCATTCTCATGAATCTTTTCGGCATCTTTTCTGATGCCTTCACATCCTTCGAGAAGTCTGGTACCCAGGATTGCAGGAAATACTCCTGTTGAGGTCAAACCCAGTGATTTACACTGGTTTATTACAACTTCTTCACTTTTGTACTCTAGGCCCCTATTTATGAAGCCCAAGGTCCCACATGCCTTTTTTAAACCAGGCTTTCACCTTGCTCTGCCACCTTCAATGATTTGTGCACATATACCCCCATTCCCCCTGCTCCCACTTAAGAATTGTATCTTTTATTGTCTCTCTCCACTCTTCCTACAAAAATGATTTCATACTTCTCTGCGTTAAATTTTGCTACTTGTGCACCCATTCCATCAACCGATGTCAATTTGAAGTTTAATACGATCCTCCTCATAGTTAGCATTACTTTTCAAGTTTTGTGTCATCTGCAAAGTTTGATGTTGTGTCCTGTACAGTGATACACGAGGTCATTAATAAATATCAAAAAGAGCAGAGACCTAATATTGACCCCTGATATTTCTACACTATTTTTAAACAAGGGATAGGCTGAACCCAGTAATACAAGCCAATCATTTCAGCATTGGTAATGACAAAGCTTTCAGAAACAACAATCTGGGACAAAATTAAGTCACTTGGATGCATGTTGATTAATTCGGGAAATCCAGCACAAATTTGTTAAGGGCAAATCATGTTTAATTATTTGATTTTGAGGTAACAAGAGTGGGTGATGAGGGTAACGCAGTTGAGGTGATGCACATGGATGACTGGAAATGTAGACTCGTGGTGAATTTTTTTTCAGGCTTGGGAGTAAAGGAAATGGCACTAATTTTCTTGATCTATATTAATGGCTTACATTGGGGTATATGCACACAATTTTCAGATGACAGAACTGAAAAGTATTGTGAACTCGGAGGACAGAGAGGGATTTCAAGAGCTCTGAAAAGTATGAAGTGATGCATTTTAGGAGGACAAACAAGGCAAGGGAACACACAATGAACGGTAGGATGTGAGGAATTACAGAGTACTTAAGGAAGTGGCTCTAAAAATAGTAGATGTGTTGTTGGTCATCTTCCAGGATTCTATAGACTCTGGAACAGTTCCTGCAGTTTGGAGGGTAGCTAACATAACTCCACTAAAAAAAGGGAGGTAGAGAGGAAATAGCGAATTATAGACCAGTGAGCCTGATGTCAGTAGTGGGGAATATTCCAGAATCCATTATCAAAGATTTTATAGCAGAGCACTTAAAAAACAGTGGCAGGATCGGACAGATTCAGCATGAATTTATGAAGGGAAAATCATGCTTCATAAATCTACTAGAATTCTTCAAAGATGTAACTAGTAGAGTTGATGAGGGGGAACCAGCGAATGTGGCATATTTCGACTTTAATAAGACTTTTGACAAAGTCCCTTATAAGAAGTTAGTGTGTAAAATTAAAGCACATGGGATTAGGGGTAGTGTACTGAGATGGATAGAAAACTGGTTACAGACAGGAAACAAAGTGTAGGAATTCATGGGTCTTTCCAAATGGCAGGCAGTGACTAGTGGGGTACCTCAGGGATCGGTGCCAGGATCCCAACTAGTCACAATATAAATGATTTGGATGAGGGAACAAAATGTAATATCTCCAAATTTGCAGATGACATCAAGTCGGGTGGGAGGGTGAGCTGTGAGGAAGGTGCACAGGTCCTTCAGTGTGATTTGGACAAGTTGAGTGAATGGGCAAATGAATGGCAGATGCAGTACAATTTGGATAAATGCACGGCTCTCCACTTTTTTAGCAAAAGCAAGAAGGCAGACTATTATCTGAATGGCCATAAATTAGGTGAGGGGAATGTACAACAAGACCTGGGTGTCCTTGTACACCAGTCATGCAGGTGCACCAGGCAGTAAAGAAGGCAAATGGTATGCTGGCCTTCATTGCGAGAGGATTTAGTATAGGAGCAGGGATGTCTTGCTGCAATCATATAAAGCCTTGGTGAGGCCACACCTGTAGTGCAGTTTTGGTAAGCTAAAAGAGTGGCAAACCTGTGGAATTCGTTACAACAGAAAGTAGTTGAGGCCAAAACATTGTATATTTTCAAGAAGCAGTCAGATATAGCACTTGTACCGAAGGGAATCAAAGGATATGGGGGATATGAGGGAAAGCAGGATTCGGCTATTGAGTTGGATGATCAGCCATGATCATTATGAATGTCAGAGCAGGCTCAAAAGGACTGAATGGCCTCTTCATGCCCCTATTTTCTATGTTTCTAGTACCAGAGGGACGTTGGGGTGCATGTCCATAGATCCCTGAAGGGACAGTTAATTAAGCTGGCTAAGAAGGCATATGGGGTACTTGCTTTTATTAGGCAAAGCATAGAATATAAGAGCACAGAGGTTATGAACGAGCTGTAGAAAATGCTAGTTAGACCACAGCTAGAGTACTGTGTCACCACACTTTCAGAAGGATGTGACTGCACTAGAGAGGGTGAACAAAGAACAAAGAAAAGTACAGCACAGGAACAGGCCCTTCAGCCCTCCAAGCCCGTGCCGACCATGCTGCCCGTCTAAACTAAAATCTTCTACACTTCCAGGGTCCGTATCCCTCTATTCCCATCCTATTCATGTATTTGTCCAGATGCCCCTTAAATGTCACTATCGTCCCTGCTTCCACCACCTCCTCCGGCAGCGAGTTCCAGGCACCCACTACCCTCTGTGTAAAAAACTTGCCTCATACATCTCCTCTAAAACTTGCCCCTCGCACCTTAAACCTATGGCCCCTAGTAATTGACCTCTCTACCCTGGGGCAAAGCCTCTGAGTATCCACTCTGTCTCTGCCCCTCATAATTTTGTAGACCTCTATCAGGTCGCCCCTCAACCTCCATCGTTCCAGTGAGAACAAACAGAGTTTATTCAACCTCTCCTCATAGCAAATGCCCTCTATACCAGGCAACATCCTGGTAAATCTCTTCTGCACCCTCTCTAAAGCCTCCACATCCTTCTGGTAGTGCGGCGACCAGAATTGAACACTATACTGGTGCAGAGTAGATTCACCAGGATGTTGCCTGGGCTGGAGCAATTCAACTATGAAGAGAGGCTTGTTAGACTGGGGTTATTCTCCGTAGAGCAGAGAAGGCTGAGGGGGTAGCTGATTGAGGTGTACAGAATTATGAGAGACATATAGTAGATAGGAAGAAATCTTTCCCCTTAGTAGAGGGGTCAATAACCAGGGGGCACAGTTTTAAGATAAGGGGCAGGTGATTTAGCGGGGATTTGAGGAAAAACATTTACACCCAGAGGGTGGTTGGAATCTGGCTCACTGACTGAAACGATGGTAGAGGAGGGAACCTTCACAACATTCAACAAGCATTTAGATAAGCACTTGAAACACTTTCACATACAAGGCAATGGACCAAGTGCTGAAAATGGCGTTAGAGTAGAGAGGTGCTTGATGGCTGGCACAAACAGGATGGGCCAATGGGCCTCTTGCTGTGCTGTAAAACTCTCTGACTCTAAGATATAAACATACCGGTGGAACTGACAAACATGTGGCAGAATAAATTTATTGCAGAGAAATGTGAAGTGATACAATTCTAAAGCAGATGCGGAAGTCATGGGGTTGGGCAATCAATATATGTGCCCAAATTGTGAAAAGTGGCAGGTCAGGTTGAGAAAGCATTTAATAAGATGTATGGGGTCCTAGGCTTTATAAATAGATGCATAGAGTACAAAGAGAGTAAGTTTATGGTGAACCATTATAAAACACTGGTTTAGCCTCAACTAGAATATTGTATTCTTTTTAGGAAGGACGTAAAGACATTGTAAAGGGCGCAGAAAAGATTTAGGAGAATGGTCCCAGATGAAAAGACTTTATTTAAGAGGATAGATTGGCAAAGATGGGGCTGTCCTCATAGCATAAGTTGGAGAGGAGATTTGATAGAGTTATTCATAATCATTTGGGAACTGGACAGAGTAGTTAGGGAAAAACTACTTCCGATTGGTGGAAGGGTCGAGAATCTGAGGACACAGATTTAAGGTGATAGGCAAAAGAACCAGAGGTGCCATTAACTTTTTTGAATGAAGTGAGTGGTTAGGATCTGCAGTGCACAGTTTGGTGGAGGCAGACTGAATCGTGGCTATCAAAAGAGAATTGGATAATTATCTGAAGAGAAAATAATTGCCAGACAACCGGGAAATAGCAGTAGGGTGGTGGGACTGGCTGAGTGGATCTTAGAAGGTCGGCAGACACTTGGGCCAAATGGTCTCAGGTTGTAACCATTTTATATAAAATATTTTCTTGCTTTTCCTTTTTCTCTTTCCAAATTATCTTTGCTTCATCATTTGTTCTTCTATACCCGATTTTCAATCCTTGAACATCATTGGTGAAATCACAGTGAATAACAGGAGCAATAGTGAAGTCCCAGATACCCTGCTGCCTTCACCAGATTGTTATCAGCTTGCACTTCAGCAAGTTAAGGAGCAAAGATTTTGAACTGAAGATGCAGCAAAAGTCTAATGTCCCACTCTGAATTCTGGGGCTGTACTGCGATGAAAATGAACAACTGCAAGATCTTCCAGTTATATTTCTGATTAATTGCTCTTATCCCTATCATTTGGAGAATTGCTATGTTGATTTCAGAGAAAAGCCAGGGGCAAAAATTACTTGCTGTGTTTAATGAAATCAAATTGCAGATGCATTCAAAAATAAAAACATTGTATTCATTAGTAGAGGAGAGGAGCAAGCTGGTGGAACAGGGTGGGTGTGCGGAGAATCTAGTCGTATTGCATGTTATAGGTGAAACACACATCTGCTACGTGTTCTCTTGGAAGAGACAAAAGGCCAAAACCAAGAATCCCTACTCTGATGCTTCTTCCTATGCCTTCAAGATTTAATCCATGCTGATGTCTGTCAGATGAATAAAATAGGAATGACCAAAAAGTTTCATTAAAACACAAAAGGGATAAGAATACAAACAAGAGCGTTTCTACCCACATTAAAAATACTAAAATATTACAGAAAAAACTTTGGATTTCATTGCCTTCCACAAACCAAAGAAACACAAACCAAGATCCACAGAAACAAAAAATTTATTTCCAGTGTTTCCAGGGGACATTTACAAACCATTTGTCTATATCTGTACACAGGCTAAATACAATGTTGAATCTGAGAAAACAGTTCTCATGCACAGTTAAACTCTCTTTGGAGATGATGAAAAATGAGCAAGGGACCAGTTTTTCCAGAGACCACTATCTACATGCCTATGTTACAAAGCTTTAATCAAATCTCAAATTTGAAAAAGCTACACATGAAATTATATACACATTTAAGTATCTTTACAGAAACTTTAAAAATTCAAGTCCAATACAAAGACTGTATTAAAAGTCTGACTTAAAAAAATGTTCTTAAGATTCAACTGGAATGCCTATAGTGTGGAAGCTCTATTTGTTCAGTTAATAAAATCTGGAAAATTATTTTAATGATTTTTTTGTTCGGTTTAAAACTTCATTTGTTCACAGTAGATTTCTAGTCTTTTGAACTAAAAAGACAATATGGCACCCTATCTAGACCAATTTATTTTGAGATGAGGCACTTGCTTCAGCAACTGAAGTTCCAATAAGTGTTTGATTTGCTCGCCCTTATAAGCCAATGTAAAATATATGCAGCAGTACCCAATTGTAGAGAGTGTAAGATGTGTGCAGGAATCACCGATCATGCAGTACGAGTAGTTTACGGAAATTTGCACTGGAAGGTATCAGCACTTGATGCTCTTTTGTACTGAATTCATTTTATACAAAAGTTTATCATTTTTCTGGCTGTTAGTGTGCTGTAAAGAGCTTCCACAGCATCCAGCACAGAAACCAGCCTGTATTATAGGCAGAGCAGTAGAGCATCTACCATTTCAAAATTCAAGTACAGAGAAATATGTACAGGAGTCATAAAAAAAAAATCAGTATACTGTTTGACGAGCAATTCGCTGTACAATTTTCCGCAGCACTAGACACATAAATAATAGCAGACCTACAAGTACTGATAGAAGCGAGACTTGACTACTTGATTACTGGATATTTTATGGGGATGAGCATCGACAGTTGTACTAAAATTGCTTTTCCCCTTGCTTTGGAGGCTGTCACCATTCACTTGTCCTGCTGAAGGTAGTGGGCTCGATGCTGAAGGCGAAGGTTGGCTGAGTTGGGGCGAACTACCAGAGCTGCCTGCATCTTCTCTGGATGATGCATGCAACTTTGAATTTGTTCCTTTGTCTAAACTAATGTCCACAGTTCTTGGCTCCGAGGCCTTTTCTGTGTGCAAATCTGATGTGCTTGTGCGTAAGCGCTCTCGGGCAAGCCACTCTGTAATTGAGAGGTCCTGGGATTGGCATTTTGGTTTCAGGCGGTCTACTGCCGATAACAGAGATTCATTCTCCCCACTCTCTGCGTTACTTTGAGAATTCTGTTCTTGTGCTCTCCATGCATTTAGAACACTGAGTTCCGAAAAATCCCGATTTCCTCCCATGGTATGTCTCCGCCTAATATTCTTCTTTTTACTCGTCTCTGAGCAGCCTGACTTTTGTATGCCAATTCCAAACATGTCATCTGCAGAAGTCTTTAGCCGTAGTTTTAAACGCTCTGTAATTTTTAGTTTCCAAGCAGGTTCTACCCTCTCATGTTCATTTTTTAAAAATGAAGCCAGACTGCTTGTGGATTTCTCTTTCTTCATCTCATCAAACACCTTGTATGCTCTATTAGATTCTTTCTGTTCTTTTGTATCCATTGCTACCTCACTATCACCTTTCAATCGAAGAGACTTTTTCTTGGAAAGTGTATCACATTCAATAAGCTTACGTGAACTGAATGCTTTCCTTTCATCTAGTCCGGGTGTTGAACTTCCTTCTGTTCCAGTCTTGTCACTCCCTTCAGAGTTTCTCCTGATATCCTTTGCTGTCTTCGGTCTCATTACACGCAGAACATTTTCAGGTGCACAACTTGCAGCAAAAACAGAAAAGTCACTATCACTGTCTGTTTCTACATGGTGACCTTCACTCACTAGTTCACTTCTTTCATCATCAGCTTCATCACCTTTGCTTTCTGTCACTGACTGGACTTCTGCATTCAGTATGTGGGAGTCCATACCTGTAAGGTACATTATAGAAGAAGTTGTGGAATAGTCTGATGTGATGGAGCTGACATCCGCAGTACCTACATCTATGCTTTTGACTTCCGACTTCTTTGACTTATTTAAATTAGTTTGCTGCCGAGAAACCGGAGATGGATTGCTGACTGTGCCAGCTGAGTAAGTCATATCAATGTGAGAGTTCACATTGCTAGCAGAAACATCAGCAGTAGAAATGGGCATTGTGCTTGTTATTAGCTGTGAACTGAGACAGCTAACATTAGGCGTCTCTGTGCATTTTTGGCAGTATACTGGAAGGTTCTGTGCTCTGGGGTTTGTTTCCTCGAGACAGGTTTCTTTTCTCACTCCGTACTTTTCTATCAATGCCATAGAAAAGGACTGGCCCCTTTCATCTATACTGTCTTTCTCTTGCTGCTCACTAAACCAGTTATCTGGATTTCTCTTCAATTCAGTGAAGTCAACTCCATTTTCAGAATCTCCTTTGCTCCCCAGTTTCTTAGTTGCACCAGTATTGGAATGGTTTGAGAGTTCTTTCCTGGAAAATACACTTTCCAATTCATCATCTGAGCTGCTTTGTTGTAGCTTTATATCCTTTTTCTTTCTTTTACGGCTGGCTGCAGCAAAGATGGATGACACAAGCAGATCCCTGCTGTACTGATCCTTCCCGGATCCCCAAGAACCCTGTTAAATGGAGGGAGAAAACATTTGAAATAAAATTTGTTGGACTACTTTGTTTTTGTTTAGACACTCTAAACAATGACACTTAACAAATATATACAATAAACAGATTTTATAGATAAATAACAGCTCTCATAATAAACTGTTTTGGGCAATGCATTAAAAGCATCATCTATGAACATAAGAACATAAAAGAACTAGGAGCAGGAGTAGGCCATCTGGCCCTTCGAGCCTGCTCCGCCATTCAATGAGATCATGGCTGATCTTTTGTGGACTTCAGCTCCACTTTCCCGCCCGAACACCACAACCCTTTATTCTTTTATTCTTCAAAAAACTATCTATCTATATCTTGAAAACATTTAACGAAGGAGCCGCAACACCTTCACTGGGCAGGAAATTCCATAGATTCACAACCCTTTGGGTGAAGAAGTTCCTCAGAAGCTCAGTCCTAAATCTACTTCCCCTTATTTTGAGGCTATGCCCCCTAGTTCTGCTTTCACCCGCCAGTGGAAACAACCTGCCCGCATCTATCCTATCTATTCCCTTCATAATTTTATATGTTTCTATAAAATCCCCCCCCCCCCCCGCATCCTTCTAAATTACAACGAATACAGTCCCAGTCTACTCAAACTCTCCTCATAATCCAACCCCCTCAACTCTGGGATTAACCTAGTGAATCTCCTCTGCACACCCTCCAGTGCCAATATGTCCTTTCTCAAGTGAGGAGACCAAAACTGAACACAATACTCCAGGTGTGGCCTCACTAACACCGTATACAGTTGCAGCATAGCCTCCCTAGCCTTAAATTCCATCCTCTAGCAATGAAGGGCAAAACTGCATTTGCCTTGTTAATCACCTGTCGCACCTGTAGAACATAGAACATTACAGCACAGAACAGGCCCTTCGGCCCTCGATGTTGTGCCGAGCAATGATCACCCTACTCAAACCCACGTATCCACCCGTAACCCAACAACCCCCCCCCCCCCCCCCCCCCCCAACCTTTCTTTTAGGACACTACGGGCAATTTAGCATGGCCAATCCACCTAACCCACACATCTTTGGACTGTGGGAGGAAACCGGAGCACCCGGAGGAAACCCACGCACACACGGGGAGAACGTGCAGACTCCGCACAGACAGTGACCCAAGCCGGGAATCGAACCTGGGACCCTGGAGCTGTGAAGCAATTGTGCTAACCACAATGCTACCGTGCTGCCCACTTGCAATCGCTTGCTGTACCTGCCTACTAACTTTGTGATTCACGTATTAGGATACCCACATCCTTTTGTACCTCAGACCTTTGCAATCGCTCTCCATTTAAATAGCATATGACTAACCACCATGCTACCGTGCGGCCCCGGTTAGTGTAAACTAACTTTTTGTGACTCATGCACTAGCACACCCAGGTTCCTCTGCACAGCAGCATGTTTTAATATTTTATCATTTAAATAATAATCCCTTTTTGCTTTTATTCCTACCAAAATGGATATCTCACATTTGTCAACATTGTATTCCAACTGCCAGACCCTAGCCCATTCACTTAACCTATCCAAATCCCTCTGCAGACTTCTAGTATCCTCTGCACTTTTTGCTCTACCACTCATCTTAGTGTCGTCTGCAAACTTGGACACATTGCATTTGATCCCCAACTTCAAATCATCTATGTCAACCATGGTCATGCTTGTTTTCAAAATGTCCAGATGTCCAAAATGTCACATGACCAGATGATGGCGCCGGAGCGAGGCGACTCTCTGCAGGCTCTCCCCAACAGATCCACTTTTAACTTTATTTATACTCGTTCTAACCTTTTAAAAATTAATTCTAAAGCTAACATTATTACTAACCTCTGTCTTTTATCCTGTCTTGCAGGCCTGAAGATCCTCCGAGTCCCTTGGAGACCTTGTGACCCGACCCGACCTGACCTCCGTGACCTGGAAGAAGATCGGGCCCAAACCGGAAGTGAAGCCCCGACCTCGATTTGGAGCCGACCCGGGCTTCGGAGCTCCAAAACCGGCCTAACAACCGACGCAAGCCCCTGGGTCGCCTGGCCTTGTCCCCGGAGCTCCCGACCCGACCCCCGACGGCAAGACACGGCTCAACGCGACCCCGAGAGACCCGCCCAGCGACCCGACCCAGAGAGGCCCGCCCAGCAACCCGACCTACCTGGTGATGGAAGAAAGAAAAATCCACATGGAGGCCCCACCGTGCTGACTTCAAGATCCGACCCCAGGTGCGCCCAGGAAGGGAACAGACCATGGGACCTAGCCCAATCTGCCAGAGGAAGCCCCTGCCCACGACCCAGGACCCCAAAAACAACGGAGACTGCGCGCGAGGACCCGAACACGCTGCAAGGTATTCCCGCGCCCGCAGAACGCCGGGACCCATCCGGATCGCAGACTCACCCCCCCCAGCAACCCCTCTACCTCAACCAGCGCCCGGGGCCCTGCCAGACGCGACCCCGGAAATGTAAACAGCGCCCTGGACCTCGCTAGCGCCCTGGACCCCGCCAGCGCCCTGGACCCTGCCAGACGCAACCACCTACCTTCCACAAGGGCTGACGTCTCTCATCGGATCCCAGGATCATCCAGCAGCAGCCGCCGACCGACAAAGCGAGGGAAACGCAGCGGTCTGCAGGTTAGACTGAAGGAACGCGGTTTCAAGACCCCTCTCCCCAGCATACTCCTAGCAAACGTCCAAGCGATTGAAAACAAGCTGGATGAACTTAACGCCAGACTTACCTCTCAGAGGGAAGTAAGAGACTGCTGTGTGCTCTGTTTCACAGAGACATGGCTCACCCTCGCCTCACCGGACTGTGCCATACAACCTGAAGGCTTCTCTATTCACCGGGCGGACCGCACGGCATCTTCAGGCAAAGCGAAGGGTGGAGGGGTTTGCCTCCTCATCAACTCCTCCTGGTGCTTGGATGTGGTGACCCTGGCGACCTACTGCTCCCCAGACCTGGAATACCTGACCGTAAAGTGCCGCCCATACTATCTTCCACGTGAGTTCACTTCAGCCATTATCACAGCGGTCTACATCCCACCCCAGGCAGAAGTGAGGAAGGCGCTGGATGAACTGTACACAGTCATAAACAACCATGAAACAGAACACCCGGAGGCCCTGTTCATTGTGGCCGGAGACTTCAACAAAGCCAACCTCAAGAGTGTACTGCCAAAATTCCACCAGCACATCTCCTGTCCCACCAGGGGTGACAACACTCTTGACCACTGGCTACTCAAAAATCAAGGACGCCTACCGTTCCATCCCCCGACCGCACTTTGGGAAATCAGACCATAAGACTGTGCTCCTTCTCACGGCTTACAAGCAGAAACTCAAGCGGGAGAATCCAGCTAAGAAGGTTGTGCAGTGCTGGTCTGAGGAGACAGAAGAGCTCTTACGTGACTGCTTGGAGACAGTGGACTGGTCCATATTTAAGAACTCAGCGACTAACTTAAATGAGTATGTCACCACCGTCACAGACTTCATCAGCAAATGTGTGGACGACTGCGTGCCAAAGAAAGCAGTACGTACGTTCCCCAACCGGAAACCATGGCTCAACCGTGAGATTGACTCCCTACTGAAGGACAGATCTGAGGCGTTCAAGGCAGACGACCCTGTCCTATACAAGAAATCCAGGTACGACCTCCGCAAAGCCATCCGAGATGCCAAGAGAGAATATCAAACTAAGCTAGAGTCACAGACAGACTCTCGGCGGTTGTGGCAAGGACTAAGCAACATAACGGGCTACAAAGCGAAGCCGAGCAGTATCTCTTGCAGCAGTGCACCCCTCCCCGATGAACTTAATGCATTCTATGCTCGGTTTGAGCAGGTAACCAACAATCCGCTATCGAGTGCCCCAGCAACCCATAATTCACCCATACCCACCATCACAGTTTCCGAAGTCAGATCGGCCTTCCTGAAAGTGAACCCACGGAAGGCGATGGGCCCGGACGGGATCCCTGGTCGTGCACTCAGAACCTGCGCGGACCAGCTGGCAGAGGTTTTCACAGACATCTTTAACCTATCCCTACTCCACTCCGAGGTCCCCACCTGCTTCAAGAAGACCACCATCATACCGGTACCAAAGAAGAACCAGGCAACGTGCCTCAATGACTACCGCCCGGTGGCCCTGACGTCAGTTGTAATGAAGTGCTTTGAGAGGCTGATCATGAAGCGCATCACCTCCATACTCCCGGAACGCCTTGACCCACTTCAATTTGCATACCGTCGCAACCGGTCCACATCAGACGCCATTTCCCTGGCCCTACACTCATCCCTAGAGCATCTCGAAAACAAGGACTCCTACATCAGACTCTTATTTATTGACTACAGCTCCGCCTTCAACACCATAATCCCAGCCAAGCTCATATCAAAGCTCCAAAACCTAGGACTTGGCTCTCCACTCTGCAACTGGATCCTTGACTTTCTGACCAACAGACCACAGTCAGTAAGAATGAACACCAACACCTCCTCCACAATAGTCCTCAACACCGGTGCCCCGCAAGGCTGCGTACTTAGCCCCCTACTCTACTCCCTGTACACACACGACTGCATGGCAAAACTTGGTTCCAACTCCATCTACAAGTTTGCTGACGATACGACCATAGCGGGCCGGATCTCGAACAACGACGAGTCTGAATACAGGAGGGAGATAGAGAACTTAGTGGAGTGGTGCAACGACAACAGTCTCTCCCTTAATGCCAGCAAAACTAAAGAGCTGGTCATCGACTTCAGGAAGCATAGTACTGTACACACCCCTGTCAGCATCAACGGAGCCGAGGTAGAGATGGTGAGCAGTTTCAAATTCCTAGGGGTGCACATCACCAAAAATCTATCCTGGTCCACTCATGTCGACGCTATCACCAAGAAAGCACAACAGCGCCTTTACTTCCGCAGGAAACTAAGGAAATTCGGCATGTCCACATTAACCCTTACCAACTTTTACAGATGCACTATAGAGAGCATCCTCTCGGGCTGCATCACAGCCTGGTATGGCAACTGCTCGGCCCAGGACCGCAAGGAACTTCAGAGAGTCGTGAATACCGCCCAGTCCATCACACGAACCTGCCTCCCATCCATTGATTCCATCTACACCTCCCGCTGCCGGGGGAAAGCAAGCAGCATAATCAAGGATCCCTCCCACCCGGCTTACTCACTTTTCCAACTTCTTCCATCGGGCAGGAGATTCAGAAGTCTGAGAACACGGACGAACAGACTCAAAAACAGCTTCTTCCCCACTGTCACCAGACTCCTAAATGACCCTTTTATGGACTGTCCTCATTAACACTACACCCTGTCTGCTTCATCCGATGCCAATGCTTATGTAGTTACATTGTATATCTTGTGTTGCCCTATTATGTATTCTCATGTATTTTCTTGAATTCTGTTCAATTCCCTTTTCTTCCCATGTACTGAATGATCTGTTGAGCTGCTTGCAGAAAAATACTTTTCACTGTACCTCGGTACACGTGACAATAAACAAATCCAATCCAATCCAATCCAAATGTATTTTTCAAAGTCACATACCTAGGCAATCATGTGGCAGTCCACTCAAACAGAATCGAAAATCACATGCTATATTTAGTAATTTGCCCGTGTTTTTGTCATTTGATAGAGTTGCTAAGAATTTTAAATGATAGGCACGAATACAAAACCGGAATATATTTAGCCATGAACTACTTTCTGGCGGTCCGTATTTCTTCTAAGTTGGATACAACAGCAATGGGGGACAAAGTGCTCCTTCAGTCTAGTCACAGAATAAACAGGATAGTTCTATGAACCAGGTGATGCAAATGATGGCTCTAGGGCTTAGCTGTACATAGGATACTCAAGGTACAATCTCACCATGTGAACCACGCCAATCAAATATATCATTCTTATACTCTTTAGAATACACCTGATCAAATAAAGCTACAGTATACAGCAGCAATAATTGACAACCCAATACAACTTACTTATACATTTGATAGTCTAAAATGGTGGAACTTTTAAGGACCCATATTATAGAATCATAGAATCCCTACAGTGCTAAAGGAGGCCATTCGGCCCATCATGTCTGCACCGGACCTTGGAGAGAGCACCCTACTTAAACCCATGCCTCCACCCTATCCCCGTTACCCAGTAACCCCAACTACACTGTACGGATTCTATGATTCCATGCTTTCCCATTAGCCTGGCATAACTTATGAAAGAACTGTGATAGCCCTATCGTAATTCCTGACCTGGTGCCATAAGACAACCCTGCTGAAGTATCAACTAGCATTATAGTTGAGTCACCCAAAATTCTACATTGTCAACCTCATTCACATCCTGCATGTGAGCTAGAGGCTATCATGCAACTGCGCTATCTCTCATGGATCATCCTATTTATACATGGCTTCAAAATGTACAAAGATTCAAATTATAATGTTGTGAAATCTTTATATTCATGCCAGCATGAGACCTCTGATATCCCAAGCATAATACATGAAAATTTACATCACCATGTAGCAGAAGTGATTATTTGTTGGCAATCTGTTACGAATAAGGCCAAAATTTATTCTGAGCTTCGTTTAAGCTTTTTGGTTTGTGAGTGCACAAAGACCAAGTGGAGATTGGAGGGCAAGGAATAATTGGAGCAGAGTATTGAAAATCTAATTCCATTTCCATTTCAAAATCATACGCTCAGCCTTTTGATGCTTTGTTGTAACTATCGTTAAACAAATACACATGTTGAGATTTGGAAAACAGAGAAATAAGAATTACAGTAAAGCCTGAGACAATGAGAAATATAAAATTGAGGTATTATAGTGTTGCCACTGGCTGGAGGATGCAATTGCAGAGTGACAATTTTTTATACAGTTCTTATTTTAAAATAATGATGTAGGAATGATGGGGAAAAAGTTGACATACAATGTAATAAAAATATGCAAAGAGGAAGCAAAGTTAAAGAGAGAGAAAATTAGAAGTGTACAGGCCACAGCAAAGTTTTATGGACTTTATTTTAACCCTTGTGAATATACAACATATTTGTAATGTGGATACTTAAATATACAAGGATTCTATATAATCAGTAATTTCAGTGAAGCTACTAGTTTCTCATACTACTATTTTAAGTATATTTTAAAATCATACACATGAGGTGCTCATATAACATGACATTCATTGGTATATTACCACATAACAGAACAGGCACCAGTTTGGGTAATGTCTTATTAATGCAGTTTCTTCATATTTAGTAATAAAAACCCAGTATAATAGAAACTGATCCAATTATTATAGCTTCATGCCTATGAATATATAACAATTTAAAGGTATCTTCTTTACCTGCTTTCCCTTATACTCCCCAAAAAGAAAAAAGCAATTATTCCCAAAATTATTTATCTTTCTCTTCAGCAAATAACTTGAAATGCAAATCACACAGGCATGAGATGAATCTCAAAATAAAATTTCTATTTCATAATTAAAAGTCTAAAGATGACCTAATTTTTAAAAAAAACTTACCTGGAGGGCCCTTCGTTTTGGTTCTTTAGGTCTGTCGGCACCTTTACATGGGTTGTGCACAATTGAATAGTTTTGTACCTGTGTTTTCCCCAAGCGGCACAGTGGTATACATGATTCCGATTGAATAGAGTCTAACCCTGTAAATATCGTGCCTCCAGCCAAAACTCTAGATCACTCTCGAGAAAATATGCCCACAATATGCTCAATACTATGCCAGTTTTACTGAAGTGAGGTTATGCAAAGTCATTTGCAAAAGCCCCAAGTAGAATCGCTTATGTATCAGCCCAGGGAGCGGTACATTGAACAAAGCAATCATTACCTGGAACACGGTCAATGAAGCCTTAAGATGATTGAACTGAACAAATTTACATTGTAAATATGTGCAAGCAACTGTTACAAATGATGGAACAGGTCAATGGTTTCAACTGACTGCTTGCCAAAGATCTTGGGTTGGATTGTCCAAAAATGGGGCTATGTCCCCAGGCCGGCGTAAAAAAGGTGGCATTTCACTCTCCTGTGCAAAAACTAAAGAGCAATTCACTTACCTGTAAGGGGCTAGCAGGGACCTGGGGAGCTTCACACAGCTTTCGCTGCAGATACGGGCTCCCGCATTTCTGGTTTTGAGTAAGTGCTTGCGTGCGGCCGCGCCAATCGCCATGGCGGACTCGGACTGCAGACCATTACGAAGAAACAAGGTCCCCCTGATTGGCCCCACGCACCTGAATCGGACCAGCCCGATCACTGCTCTCGCCGTCCATAAGGCCACACCCCAGTGCTGGGTCCCCCTGCCCCCTAACAGGGCGGCTGCAGATTGAGTCCGCAGCCACTGTGCGAGAGTCCCGACTGGCCATGCGTGTTTAGAACTATGCCCGTCAGGAAATCGGCCGGTCGGGAGCGGAGTATCGCTGGGAGAGCATCTGGCATGATTCACCGACGAGCGATTCTCCCTCCATAACAGAACACTGGGTATACCTACATTTTAATGACTGCAGCGGTTCAAGAAGGCAACTCACCACCACCTTCTGAAGGGAAACAAGGGATGGGCAATAAATACTGGTGTAACCAGTAATGCCCACATCCAGCAAATGAATTTTTTTTTTTTTTAAGTACTTAATTGGAGGAAACCTCGCTTTATCTAGTACTGGACAGCAGTGAAGCAAATCAGAGACGGAGGAGCCATAAGAAATAGGACTTATTGTGAAGCCAGTCAGCCCTTGGAGCCTGCTCCACTATTCGATAAGATCATGATTCTGGTTTAAACTCCACTTCCAGTCTGCTTCCCATATTCCTGGACTCCTTTATCTATCAAAAATCTATCTACCTAAATGACTCAGCCTCCACAGCTTTCTGGGAAGAAAATTCCAGACTACTAACAATATCCTTGAAAAAAAATTACCTCCAGTCTCAAAAGGAGACCTATTATTCTTCAATTGTGTTCTCTCATTGAGGTTTCCCCCACATCCTCCCGATCAAGTCCCCTCAGGATTTTGTATGTTTCCATAAGATCCCCCTCATTCTTCTAAACTCCAATGGGTATAGGCCTAACCTGTTCAATATTTCTTCATAAAGTAAGATTTTCACACCAGAAATGAGTCGAGTAAACCTTCTTGAAACTGCTTCTAAAGCAATTATACCATTTTTCAAATAAGGAGACTAAAACTGCACACAATGCTCCAGATGTGGTTTTAACAAGGCCCTATACAGCAGCAGCAAAACATCCCTACTTTCATATTCCATTCCCCTTGCAATAAACGGCAAAATTCCATTAGCCTTCCTAATCATAGAATCATAGAATTTACAGTGCAGGAGGAGGCCATTCGGTCCATCGAGTCTGCACCGGCTCTTCGAAAGAGCACCCTACCCAAGCCCACACCTCCACCCTATCCCCATAACCCAGTAACCCCACCCAACACTAAGGGCAATTTTGGACACTAAGGGCAATTTAGCATGGCCAATCCACCTAACCCGCACGCCTTTGGACTGTGGGAGGAAACCAGAGCACCCGGAGGAAACCCACGCACACACGGGGAGAACGTGCAGACTCCGCACAGACAGTGACCCAAGCCGGGAATCGAACCTGGGACCCTGGAGCTGTGAAGCAATTGTGCTAACCACAATGCTACCGTGCTGCCCACTTGCAATCGCTTGCTGTACCTGCCTACTAACTTTGTGATTCACGTATTAGGATACCCACATCCTTTTGTACCTCAGACCTTTGCAATCGCTCTCCATTTAAATAGCATATGACTGTTTTTCTGTTCTTCCTGCTCACATGAACAAATTTACATTTTCCCACATTAAAATTACCTGCAAAATCTTTGACACTCACTTGCAGACTCTATTCCTTCTTTTGACAAGTTACTTTACTACTTATCTTGGTGCCATCGGCAAATGTATCTACCATACATTCGGTCCCTATGTCTAAGTCTCTGATATAGTTTGTAAATAGTTGAGGCCCCAGCAATGATGCCCGTGGCACTCCACTAGTTACAGCTTGCCAACCCTGGTCAAGTCAGATGGTGGAGATGGATATCACCAGTGAATACTGGAATTCGACAATGTGTTTTCAGACACTGCTGCTAAGGGTAGTATGTATATGAGAAATAGGAAGAGTCCATGGCAGATCTTTGTGTATGAGGGGGAAAAGGGAGGAAACTGTCTAGTTATGACTGGGTAGACAAGAATGATCAAGGTAATGGTGCAAGAGGGAGAAAAGGAAGAAACTGTCTAGCTATGACTGGGCAGACAAGA
Organism: Scyliorhinus canicula; assembly: GCF_902713615.1. Classification (NCBI taxonomy): domain Eukaryota; kingdom Metazoa; phylum Chordata; class Chondrichthyes; order Carcharhiniformes; family Scyliorhinidae; genus Scyliorhinus; species Scyliorhinus canicula. Next base: position 176,340,617 of record NC_052150.1, read on the forward strand.
ATGAAATTAGGCATGACACCACCTTTTAAACTTGCAACCTCTACTGCTTAGAAGTGGAACAGTAACAAACTCCAATACTTACCTCGAGTTCAGAATGAGAGTTCGGACTTAGGGAGCTACAGCTCCCGGCGGGCATCAGGACTTCGGCACATGTGCAGCTGGGAAATGGAACAGTAACAAACTCCAATACTTACCTCGAGTTCAGAATGAGAGTTCTGATTTAGGGAGCTACAGCTCAATCTAAGCAGATTGACAATTCATCCATTGTTAGGTCATTAGAGCAGGACCAGTTCTGCGCACATGTGCAGAAGGAAAAGAAGAAAGGTGAATCAGAACTGCAGGTCTTGAAGAGGAGCACTGTCGCAGAGGTGTTCCATGGAGCAGGACACAGGAAGGAGGACAATGAGAACAGGACAGGAGGCGCACAATTCTGGTCGCCACACTACCAGAAGGATGTGGAGGCTTTGGAGAGGGTGTAAAGGAGGTTTACCAAGATGTTGCCCGGTCTGGAGTTTCAGTTATGTGGAGAGGCTGAATAGACTCGGACTGTTTTCATTAAAAAGACGGACGTTGAGGGGTGACCTGACAGAGGTCTACATGATTATGAGGGGCATGGATAGAGTGGATGGGCAGGTACCAGGGGGCATAGGTTTAAGGTCCATGTGGCAAAGTTTGGGAGATCTGCGAGGCAGTCTTTTTACGCAGAGGGTGGCGAGTGCCTGGAACGCGTTGCCAGGGCAGGCTTTGGAAGCAGATACATTAACGGCGTTCAAAAGGCATCTTGACAAACACATAGGATGGGTATAGAGGGATACGGCACAAGGAAGTGCTGAGGGTTTTGGCAAAGGTTGGTATCATGACTGTACAGGCTTGGAGGGCCAAAGAGCCTGTTCCTGTGCTGTATTGTTCTTCGTTCTTTTTTCTTGTTCTTTGAGGTATTAACAGGTCCCAGGTAAGGAACAAGAACAGACATCAGAAACAGATTCTGTTAAGTAGGAAATGCAGTGGCATAGTCACTGGACTAGTAATCCAGAGTAATGCTCCGTAGACCAGAATTCAAATCCCACCACAGTAGATGGTGAAATTTGAATTCAATAAAAAAATCTGGAATTAAAAGTCTAATGTTGATTGTCTTAAAAGCCCATCTGGTTCACTAATGCCCTTTAGGGAAGGAAATCTGCAACATGGTCTGACTTATTTGTAACTTTTAAATACCCTCTGAAATGGCTTGGCAAACCACTGAGTTCAAGGGCAATTAGGGATGGGCATTCAGAATAGAAAACAAAGTTGAGTGAAAGGAGCAGACCAATAGGTTCAGAGTTAAGCAGAGAGAGCTATGGGGCGCAGGCGTGAAACAAAGTAGGCTCAAAAGAAGTCATAAAGACCCAAGTTGGCAGCCAAAGGTTGGTGACTCTGTGTTGTGAGCTCCAAGGGCAACGGTACCCTTTGGAGCAGTGGCATGACCGAAGATCTGAAACTGTGCTTAAAATGTGAAGTTTGAGTACATACGGAATCTCAGAAGGTGAGATTGAAATGCTGGAGATGGATACTTGTTGAAGCCGTCCAAGTGGTAGCACACAGTGTGGGTGGCTTGTTGAGAAATCCATAGTATCTGCTTTGGTCGCATGTGTCATTTACTTTGGACTGTTGACCACAGTTTGCCAGTTAGTGCACATGTAACACATACTTACCCTGAATATTAGATACCACGATAGATATGGTACCTTGCTTTATCTTTCCAAATTTATATGTTTCTGTAGATGTAGCTGCGATGAGAAAATCATGAATGTTTGAATTATTTTCTTGTGTTTTTGATGAGATCTTTCCAACTGTTTTGTCTGTTTTTTCTTGTTCAATAAATATTTTATTCCTTTTGTTAAAGGTTCATCAACGATTCCTGTGAATTTGTTCAGAATCTTATCTCCACACTTTCTTCAAAAAAAAGTGAGGCTCTATTAAGCCAGATTTCACTCTAGGATCTGACTAGTCCAGTATCAGTTGGGATTGTAACAGCATATCACCACCTACAAGTTCCTCTCCGAGTCACACACCAACTTGACTTGAAACTGAATTCCTATTCTTTTACTGAGGCTGGGTGAAAATCCTTGCATTCCATAACAGCATTATAGTATACCTATACTATGTGGCTTGCTGCAGTTCAAGAAGGTGACTCAACACCACCTCCTCAAGATCAATTAGGAAGGGGTAATAAATTCCGCCCTTGCTATCGACCAATTTTAATCAAGATTAAATTTTAAAATGGTCAGGGTTAAAGGCAGATTTGTAAGGGATATGGGTCAGTAACCACAGACAGGGAGCTGTTAACATTATCAGCAAATATGGTGATCAGGAAAGGAAAAAGATGTGCAGTAATATCATGCATTTCACGATGTCAGGATGTCCCAAAGGACTTTTACAGCCAATTAAGTACTTTTGAAGTGTAGTCACTGTTATAACATGAGAAACGTGCCGTTAAAATCTCACCTGAAAGACGGCACCTCCAACATTATGGCAGTCCCTCAATACTGCACTGGGCTGTCAAGTTCTGCTCAAATTTCTGGTATAAGACTTATACCCACAATCTTCTGACTCAGAAGTTGAACAGTTCCCAATTGAGTGACAGCTGTCACAAGAAGGTGACTAGTCAGCATCTGGCTGGAATAGATTCAAGGGAGTAATAGATGGGTCCAATTGTCAGTGTCTCAGGGGGGGACATGAGAGAAACTAGATATATATGCCAGGACTGAAGGGTTAAATTACGTGGGCAGGTTGCATAAACCTGTGTGTGGTCCCTTCAGTTTAGATAGTTGAGGGGTGAAATAATCAAGATGTTTAAAATAATAAAACGATTCAATGAGCTTGATAGAGAAAAACTATTTCCTCTGTTGGGGGAATCCAGAAGGGGACATATTAAAAATCAGCATTAAGCTATTTAGGAGTGAAATGAGGATACACTTTTTCATGCAAAGGGTTGTGGAAATCTACAGCTCACTGTCCCAGACGATTGTGGGTGCTGGGTCAATTGAGGTATATAGATCTTTACTGGGTAAGGGTATCAAGGAATAAAGGTAATAGAGATTCAGTTCAGTTATGATTTAACTGAATGGCAGAACACGTTTGAACAACTGAAAGGTTAACTTGGGAACATTCAGTTCTCAATCCAGACCATCTTCAAGTATGAAGGAAAATCAGAGGTAATACTGCTTGAACATGTTCTGTCACTCTAATGCAAAAGATGTTTTGAACAAACATTGATATTTAAAACCAATTAATGCAACATAATAACCATTAAATAAGGTAAAATGCACTGAGATATTTTTGAATGCGCAATGTGCTTATGTATAATGAGAAAAATTGTATTCACCTACCACCTTCCATGATTTCAGTACATCCCAAAATGCTTCTAACTCAATTGAGTTTTTTTCTTTGAAGCATTGGCATTGTTGTAATAGTAGTAAGTAAAGTCGCCATAGTTCCAGATGACCATAGGCTGCTTTCCCCTTTGAGAGGGAGAGCGGACTGGTGATTTAATCTGAGGATCACCACCCCTCAGGCGAGGGGCAAGGTCGGGAAGGTGGGCCTTCATGAATAACCTTAGCCAGGGATTGAACCCAACTTGTTGGCCTCGCTCGGCATCACGAACCAGCTGTCCAGCCAAGTGAACTAAACCGGCCTATGTAATATAGGGAAGTGCACAAGCCATCTTATGCACAGCAAGGTCCCACAAACAACTCGATAAGTGAACTGATAATCTTAATTAACAATGTTGGTTGTGAAATAATTATTAGCCTGGGCACTAGAGAATCCCACTGCTCCTCATTGAATGGTGTCATGGGGCCTCCTGTTTTGAACAAACATTGTTCTGTAAAACCAAGTAATGCTACATAATAGCCATGAAGTAATTTTATGTTTCATTGCTGAAGCTAAGTTATGAAATATCATTACAATTTGAAAAACTATTTAAGAGCGCTATCCAAATTGTGAAATAAAAATTCAAGCCATTCCTATCATATGGTTTTATATTTTAATAACTGCCAATTAGCAAATAGGTTTCAATGACATCGTTTAGCAGTTAAAGTTCTCACCTTAGATTTTGCTGAGTCACTAGTGGCTGAATCTGTAAGAGACAAGAAAAATAGTATAACCTTTGTATTACACATAGTTTAAGAACACAAATATTCACTGTAATTATGAAGCAAAATTATAATTCAGAAAATTGTATGACTGCAATAGAAAAAGGGCACAGAGTGGAGAATTATAGCTCACTGAGATGAAAAGCAGCACAGACAGCCACCACCATGAAAGTATGCTGTGAAATTGTGGGTAAAACCAGCTCAATGAGAGGGATGGCAAAGGGACCCTGTTCTCTTTAAAAGAAACAGATAATACTAATTAAACATTGGTACATATTAAAACAATTTATTTTTGTATCCATTTGCAGAACTCATTCTTTCATTTTATTGAAAACTAATTGTGATTGTTATGTGCATTATTAATACTAAGGCATTCCTCCTATCCCCTAAATACACTATTTTCCAAGTTACATCTACACAAAGACATGTAAACAGTCTAAGGGGTTTACAACTATAAGATGTCACTCCAAAAGAAACTTTGCATGGATTACTCTCCATTAGGTAAGCAATTGTAAATTGAAAAATGCACAGATCACAAATACAAAAAGAATAATCTACTTAATTTTATTTGTATTGAAACTATAACAGATAATTCAATTGAGTTATTTATAATCCATAAGGGAGCATCTGAATTTTAAATTTGACAAGAGGGGCATGATGAAATGTAGAATGAAAGCTGCAAAAAGAGAATTACTATGGGCCAACAACTTAGGCTATAAAATTATGAGGGGGGGCAGAAGGGGGCTAGCAAAATTCCAAATTTTTTTTTTTTTTAAAGTATATTTCAATATTTTAAAACTATTAGTAGATTAAAACTAGTCCTGCAATTCACATTGCAAGTCTGTTATATACAGACCAAGAGCTAAGCCCCCAGCCACACCCCTTTTGAAACATGGTTTATGCTACATGACTATAAAAACTAATAGACCATACCATGCTATTTCTCCTCAGGGTCTGCTTCAGAAATGATAAGAAACAGCAGAAAGACTTTAAGAAAGTAGTATTGGTCTTTTTAAAATAATGGTAACAGCAAATTTACATCACAGACGATAACTTTCCATTTACAAGAAACGGGGGTTTCTGCAGACTAGGCAGCTACAATGAGGGCAACAATCCTCCTCCTTCCTACAGTTCCAGCTGTCCATCAGTGACATCACAGAATCCATCAGTGACATCACAGTGTGATAGACTCCTCCAACTTCGCCTGTTTCAAGATCAGTAGTGTAAATGCTGGAAAAAACCCTTTAACACTCAGACAGGAGCTATGCGACAAAGTTGACAAGTTTGCGAAAAGAACATGCTGGGTTAGTTAGTTTGACAGTGAGTAGGATGACAAGCTCACACTAATGGACAGAAACATCCTCCAAACCAGGCGTAGGTTAATGATACTAAAAGTAAGGTCAGAAGATAAAAAGGCACAGCATAAACTCCAAATTACCACACTAAAGTACAAATGATTGTGCAATTTTAATAACAATTTATAGAATACGGTCACAAAACCTGCACATGTTGGCATATATAAATTCTCTATTTTTCTGATAATAAATACTCAAGCAGGGGTCACATTACTTGAACCAAACATTTATAAGTGCATTTAATTATGCGTTGGATAACTTACTTTAAAGAATCACTGCACATCTCATATAACTAAATTAATGAAACATTTTAAAGTGCCTTAGAGTTACATGTTTTGTTTAAATTATTTAAACCCAGTGAAGTTGTCAGTCCAAAATAAGAGTAATTTGATTCAGTTAAGTTACAACAGGTTGGAGAATGGGCAGAGTGCATTAATAACCCAAGTGCAGATTTGACAACTTAAATCCAGCCCCAGGATATGACAACAAAGTGATACTGTCCAACTAACACATTCACACATCACGGTTCCACAAATAAAATCAGACAAAAGTACAAAAAAACAAGCATCCAGCAATGAAGTCTTAGCTTTATACTTTTCAGATTTTAAGCTAATTTTTCAGATAGCATTGCAATAATAATCAATAAAGTATGCCACCATATTCAAAATGAAAATTGAGGTTCTTGAAAACATTTCAGTCCTATGGTTAATAACTTAAAAATGTGCACAGCACACTATATATTTATATATATATAGATATATAGAAATCGATGTTACAGTACTATATAAAGCATTTGTCTTTTAAAAACAAACTGTATTCATGGATAACCAAGAAACATTATAGCTCTGAACATTTAAGTAAATAGTTTGAGGTTATAGTCGTTTCACAAAATACAGCAATTTTTCCCCACTACAAGTATTTGCAACTTTGAATGGGCAAATACAAGCATTTCAATCTTGAACTGTCTACTTCTGTAGGAAGCTGGTCAGTAACAATGACACTGTCTGTAACCGGACTCTGCAGTGTCTTGTTCAGGCAGTTACCTGAAACATCTCCCGGAGTAGTTCCTGTTCTCCCAATGTTGGTTAGCAAATGATCTATGTTTGGCACTGGCTGTGTATCAACTGTGCTTTCTTCCTGGACTGGTGTCTACATTCACAAGAGTAAGAAGATCAGAAAGCTGTTTTTCTTTTACTGGAAAAAAAACACACCAGTAACCCAAGTCCAATGAACACTAAACTTCTACATGCGTCAGTATGGAAAAAATGCAATTTACTAGCACATCTTCATCAATGAAATGCCCGAGCCAGGGTCTGAAAAAGGTACATTGTTTGTTTTTAATAGTAATAACTAAACCTTGAATGCTTATTTCACTATGAATAATTAATTAAATTGGCAGCTGGATGGGGTCATAATGTCTCTCTGGGGCATTCATCGTCCAAAACCCATGTGGCCTTTCCTCAATGTTTTTAAGACAACTTCAACATCTTTGATGAGTTTAGTATTGAATTTTGTTAGCATCAATTCCCTTTTGACAAACAGAACTCTCCCTATTATACGAAGATGAAGGTTTAAGGATGGTAACAAAATATATGATTTCTAACAATTAATAACACATTGCCAATCAGTAGCATAACACCGTTTGCCGAGTTTTGGTAACGCTGTTTAAAATAAGTGTCTGAAAATGAAATTTGTGTTCTATAGTTTAACTCGATTTTCAGGGTAACAGTATGTATTTGTAAAAACGAAAGATACACATTTTAGATCAAATTTTTTATAAATTGATCAATCAGCCAGAAGATGGCAGTGTGAAGTGGGCAAGAGCTTTACTGGAATTTGCAATCTATTGTATAAGCTGGATCAACAGTTTGCAAACTCATTCCCTTGGAGTAATAACATTAATAGAGATATAAGCACAGATATTGAATATCAAACCAAATCACAATTTGAGGAAATGTGATCACTCTGCCAGACTGAGTGCCATGTGTTAAATCTATCCATTACTTGCAAAGAGAATACACAAACCCACCTCAAATTCTGATGGTTAAATAGAAATCCACACTGTTATCTACCCTTGATCTCCAAAATATTTCAAATTGTCGTTTTTGAAAAGCTGGCACTGAATTCATCAAAAATACAACTTCTCCAGCCCAGATGTATCAACTGTATCAAGTTCAATATTTATTAATTCTTCCTCCTTTCCATGTAGGAGATCAGAGTGGTGATTCTAATCGCTAGTTTGGAAGGACTGGTTTTAATACTGAAAGCAATCATGCCTTTTCAGCATACCATTTATAAGATCTATTAGCCTGCAAGAGTCTTGACAGTTTGCATGGTTACAATGACGCACTGAATATTCAGATTTACCAACACCAGTAGTCTCTAGGAAGCAAGACAGAAAGAAGGATTGATGTGCTATTTCTCAAGCGGCTCACCCATGCTTTGTCTTGGTTGGGGAATAATTTAAGATTTAACATGGCTTTTGCGATTATTTAATGGTGCCAAAGTATTGGGCTGATTACAAGGCACTAATACAGCTGTGACTTTTAAGATGGTGGCTAAAAGTATATAGCCATAATTATTTACCATTCTTCTCCAACCTCCAATGTATGGGTTTTATTTTAGAACCATATTTGCTCCTTTCTCTAAACTCAATGTTGGGTATGCTACAAGTAACATCAAAAATGCACTCCTTAAAAAGGTGCTTTATGATTTTGCGGAGAACTGAGGCACTTGAATTAAACTCAACTTTATTATAATTACTATAAATTTTATCTGCTTCAGCTAATTTTGTATCCTTTAATGTGTTTCAATAATATTCATGAATCACAGGTATCCATTTACAAGTCAATATATGAAATGAAGTTAGAGAAATTCGCAGGATCCAGTAGGAGATCCCCTCTCTCCTCTTCCTCTAAATTGGGAGAGGTTTTCTGTACCTAATTCAGAATTTAAATGCAGAATCAGTCACAAAAACAACAGAGAACTCCAAAACGTGAAAGGCAAGAATCAAATTCTTCCAATATAATGACAGTCTGTTAAAAGAGCTTACTTTTCTCTCACAGTGAAGCACACACATTTATAATTAATACTGATGGTGAAAGATGAAAGCATGGCTTAAAAATATGCAGCAAGGGATTTCATTTGGATTTCAGCTCGTAACGCGTGGAGGAGAACAAACACATTTTAGTAGCCCCTTAAATATCACAATTTATTATTTATTCACATTGAATAAAACTCGTTTTACTCGGCATTCATAATTTTCATATAAATAATGTAGATATCAAGAGTTAATAAAACCTTTCCTCATCCTTTTGCTTTACACAAAACCAGCTTTGCAAAATATATGCTATTGCATTTAAAGGTGCAAGTTTAATATCGGGGTATTAATATCTCTTAGCTGTTTGTAGGACAGAAATTTGAAAAAAAAAGAAATGTAGTTTTTCATCTTCCACTCCCAGGACATTTACAAGAATACCAAATTTAAAGGGTTGTTTCCTTTACATTTGTTATGCTTGTGAATGTCCCGATGAGTATAAGACAAAAAACATTTGACATGTCTGTTTTTTCAACGATAAGTAATATCTTTCTGGAATGGAGAACCCATCCAAATTTGGAATATTAACTGTAACAGATGCTTCTTTAACTTTTCTAGCACAGTTTTACTTTAGGTGTCATTATCTCAACAAACAATAGCATTGCACCTTTGAATTTCCAGCACATCGTTTATTTTTAGATCTCATTTATTTTAAATTGACTAATTTGCATAATATTAAACCAGCAAATTTCAACAGCATAGGATTTTAACCTTGTAAATGCAGGTGTTGGGGGACTAGTGTGCGTGTGTGTATGTTATATTAAAAACTACAACAAAATAAACTTATGTATAATAAAAAAATATATTAACACGTAGGAAAGTCACCCGGAAATGTTACTAAAACCATTATTATCATAGATAAGGATACTGAATGAGACTGACATCAGTTCCAGTTTGGTCGGTTGTACATCTTTAGGTATGCCTTGAAATTATTGCTACTTACGGTTGCATTTTCATCACCACCTTCAGTGAAAAACCAGTCATACTGAAAAAGGAAATCAATTTTTGTTGCAATTTATTTGCTGATTCAAACAAATGATCTTCAGAAAATGCCAACTGTAACATGCAGCAAAACAAATAAACAAAACATACATGTTGTATGAGCGTTTCCACTATTTTGTATTGATCTGGCATGTGGGTAACCATGTGCATCATGTTGTCTTCCGATGTTCTGACAAGGGTTGGACCGAATACAATTGCCAGATTCCTGGGCTCCATCTGAGGACACAACAGTTTTACATCTTTCAAAGCAACAAGCTACATGAAAGCACTATCATAGCTTTGATTAATGATGGGCAATACCGCTGTCAAGGAACACATTTCTCAATTACAATTTCATTAGTAACAATGAATTACGATGATATACCTAGATATATGCTGTGACATTACAAACTGAGTTAATAACAAACAAATGAATGCCTTCGCCATCATTTCAGATTTTAAATATTAACTTCTTGCTGTTCTTCAGAATTAGTGTTGACAATCACCGCTTCAAGTCAAAACCTTATTTTTTTGGAGGTAAAATGACTAACATAATAATAATCTTTTATTGTCACAAGTATGAAGTTACTATGAAAAGTCCCTAGCCCACACCTTTCCTAATTTTCACTTAATGTTTACAAATATACAAAGCATTCAAAGTACTGATGGAATTTGAGTAGAAATACCTTATTTTTTTCAGAGTTTTCTGCTACTGTTTTCAGATGTGCCGACAGAAATTTTAGTGTTTCATAGTGATGATCTGGCAAATCACGGATCTAAAAGTTTTAGCAGCAACAAAACATTAGTATTTAGACAACAAGTTTGATATTAACTTTACAAATTATAAATTTATAACTGTCATGGATGAGAATTACCAATTTTTTTAAGGTCCTGAGTCTATCGACTGGATCCTCTTTTCTGTTGGCATCTATGAAGTCAGCATATTTGTCTAGAAACACAAATTGTTTTAGATTATCAATTCTAAAAATAGTGAAATTGGTAACTTAATGCCGAAGACGATGGGTGGAATTTTAACTCCCAGCACCCCTGGCAGGGTGTTTCGCGGAGGTGGCTCGCCCTTGGCAGCAACGTTTGGTCCTGGCACTGTTATCAGAGTTTCCCATTGTTTGAACCCCCCCAACCACCAGGAAACACGCAGCACAGGTTTGCTGTCGGCGGAACCGAAGATCCCGCCAATGGTAACGGCTGGAAATTTCCATCTCATATTTCCATAAATATGCATTATTTGGAGAATTCTACTATTTTGAAATTGGCATGCAATGATATATAGTAAATAGGAATTGCTAAGCATACCAAAACATATGTATTGTACACCTGCTTTATGTTCACTGGAGAGATCCCAACAGTGTGAACCAGATTTGAAAAATCTGAGTTGAAACAACCACCATACCAATTTTTAAGTAAATTAAAATTAAGCTCAAATTGTACGGTTAACAAATTAATTGCATTCTGAAAGCAAAGACCATCTGAATGACCCATCAGTAAAAGTGCTGCATCGTCTGCTTAAGTGTGAGTCTTACCTGAACCTGATGGCATATTTCATAAAAAATAATTTTTAAATGGGGCTTTCTGTAGCTTACCTACTAAAAGAGTATAGTCTTCTAATTTATTTCAGATTTTAAAGAACCTCACCAAAATGAAGTTTCCACCAGACCTAGATAGTGGTCCATTATTTTTAAAAATGTAGCTAACCTTTCATTAATACAGAATGCAACAGAAAACATATACACAGTGAACATATGAAAAGACAGAGAGGACAAGTCTGACTGATCCATCAAATAGCAATTAAACGTTATGCGCAAAATTTAATGTAATTGGACTTCCGGTGGCAGCCATGGTGTGAGTGGTCGCACACAGGGCCGCTCCTGATTGAAGAAAAGAGCTCTTTTAATCCAAAATTGGGTGCAACTTCAACAGAAAAGTGTAGCTGAATATCGGAGAAGTTCCCCCCGGGAGTGGTATGTCTGCTGGTTACCAAACCCAGCAGAAGGTGAAAGACGTGGCGCAGGAGTTGAAAATGACCTGTGCTGCAGCAGCTAGTGAAAGGATGGCGGAAGAGAAAGGGTCAGTGCAAGTAGCAAAGTCACAGATGGAACAGTTGATGGCCTTCATCAAGGAAGAGTTCCGCCAGCAGAGGAAGGAGATGCAGAAGGATCGCTCGAAGGTCATCGATGAGGCTGTGGCACCCCTGAAGGGCTCGATGGAGAAGGTGGAGAAACATTTGGAGGGGCAGGGGTCGCAGATCCTATCGATTGAGAGGGTGATGTCGGACCACAGCGATCGGGTGGTGGCACTGGAGGCTAAGGTGAGGCTCTTAGGAGACCTTTGCAAGACTCTGAGAGCAAAGGTGGAGGAGCAGGAAAATAGATCGAGACGGCAGAATCTGCGGACAGTGGGCCTGCCTGGAGTGCAAGGTGCGAGGGCCACGAGGTGCATTTCAAGGATGCTGGTGGTGGAGGGGGTTCTGGATAAGGCCCCTGATGTGGACAGAGCACACTGGTCTCTGAGGCAGAAGCCTAGAGTGGTAGAGCTGCCGTGGGCGGTGATCGTGAGGCTCCATAAGTTTGTGGAGAAATAAAGGATTCTGCGGTGGGTCAGGGAGAAGCACAACTGTGAATGGGAGGGGAACAAGGTCCAAATAAATCAGGACATTGGAGCTGAGCCGGCAGAACGCGCGCGGGGTTCAACAAAGCCAAGACTATGCTATATCGACGGTGGATCAGGTTTGAGGTGCTGTACCCAGCGAAACTATGGGTGACGTATGAAGGCCGGGAATACTATTTTGAGACCCCAGAAGCGGCGAATGACTTTATCAAGGAGCATAAACTGGGGGTGAACTGAACTATTCTGGGAGACTGAGGTGCTGGCACTTTGAACTAATTGGGAATACGGGAGGAGTGGGAGATTTTCTTTTCCTCTGATGTGGTTTAAAAAAAAAAAACTGTCAGAATGATAAAGGGAGGCAGGGGAGAAAAGTTTGTAAGGGGACAGTTGCCCCCCCCCCCCCCCCCCCCCCCCCCCCCGGGGGGCTCAGTGTTTTTTTTCCTCTGTTTGTTCTTGGGGAAGGTGATCTGTGGTACGAGATGAGTCTTTGTTTGGGTGGGAGAAGGGGAGGTCAGTGGGGAGCCTTCTTCACAGAACAGAGAGGTGAGGCAGGGAGGGGTGGGGGGTCAGTGGGAGAAGCCTTTGGGTAGGAGTTGCCACGCTAGCAGCAATGCTGATGCATGGAAGCGAGATGGGAGAGGAGGCCGAGAAAGTTGGCTGTGTGAGGGGGGGGGGGGGGGGGGGGGGGGGGGGGGGAAAGAGAGGGGCGGGTGGATAGGGGGAGAAAGGGAGGGTGATGCGACGAGGCAAGGTTGGGGAGGAAACATGGTCAGTGGCAGAGAAAGACGCCATCTTGTATGGGCCAGGTATAGGATGAAATTAACGGTGGTAGAGCCAAAAGGGGAGGATGGCGGATGGTAGAGGAGAATGGAGGTGTAAGCCCCTGGTAAGGCTGATAAGGTGGAACGTGCAAGGGCTCAATGGATTGGTCAAAAATTTTTGGGTCTTTGCACATCTTAGGAGCTTGAAAGAGGAGGTGGTCTTTCTGCAGGAGACACACCTTCGCGTGAAGGACCAGGTTAGGCTACGGAAGGGGTGGATGGGTTACGTTTTCCATTCAGGGCTTGATTCAAAGTCGCAGGGAGTGACAATTTTGATAAGCAAGATTGTGTCCTTGAGCCGAGGGTAGACAGATTAAGCCCCAGGTCAATGGATAGGATACGAATGGCAAAGGAGCTTGGTGGGTTTATGAAGAAGGGGATGGGATGTTTCGGCGTGGGATGTTTCGGCGTGGCCAATTTGGCGTGGCTGATTCGGTGTGGCCCATTCGGCGTAGCCCTTTCGACGGAGGAATTTTTCGGCGGAGGAATTTTTCGGCGGCGGGGGCGGGGCAGGCTTCAGAAAGACAGGTTAGTGCAATGAGCAGACATTTAATATCGGTCTGGGTGAAAAATACAAGACAGTAGAAGGAACATTTTTTACAACTTGCTCTTAGTTCTAGGATGCGCAGCATTTCTCCGGAAGGAGCCGGCGAGGTGAAGCGGACAGGCGGCCCAGTTCAGGGGGACAGCAGCCGACGAGGTGAAGCGGACAGGCGGCCCAGTTCAGGGGGACAGCAGCCGGCGAGGTGAAGCGGACAGGCGGCCCAGTTCAGGGGGACAGCAGCCGGCGAGGTGAAGCGGACAGGCGGCCCAGTTCAGGGGGACAGCAGCCGGCGAGGTGAAGCGGACAGGCGGCCCAGTTCAGGGGGACAGCAGCCGGCGAGGTGAAGCGGACAGGCGGCCCAGTTCAGGGGGACAGCAGCCGGCGAGGTGAAGCGGACAGGCGGCCCAGTTCAGGGGGACAGCAGCCGGCGAGGTGAAGCGGACAGGCGGCCCAGTTCAGGGGGACAGCAGCCGGCGAGGTGAAGCGGACAGGCGGCCCAGTTCAGGGGGACAGCAGCCGGCGAGGTGAAGCGGACAGGCGGCCCAGTTCAGGGGGACAGCAGCCGGCGAGGTGAAGCGGACAGGCAGCCCAGTTCAGGGGGACAGCAGCCGGCGAGGTGAAGCGGACAGGCGGCCCAGTTCAGGGGAACAGCACCCCCCCACCCCCAAGGTTTAACAGGTTTATTCAAAACCTTGGAACCATTTCACCTTTGCTCCTAAGAGGGGAATGGGACGTTTCGGCATGGCCAAATCGGCGTTTTAATGAAGGTTTTTTAACTAGGTTTTAAAAATATTTTAAAAAGTGACGCCGAAATGTCCTGACGCCTAAACGGCCACGCCGTATCAGCCAATGATTTCCCTGACGCCCAATCGGCCACGCCGAATCAGCTGCGCCAAATGGGCTACGCCGAAACGTACCAAACCCTATGAAGAACATGGGTATGGTGGACCGGTGGCGTTTCAAGAACCCAGGGGGAAGGAAGTAACCCTTTTTTTTCGCATGTGTACAGAGTATATTCCGGAACTTACTTTTTTGTGATGAGCGGGAGATTTTAGTTGGGGTGGAGGAGGCAGAGTACACGGGGATAGTAATTTCGGACCATACGCCCCACTGGCTGGAGATTAGGTTTAGATTGGGATGGGAGCAGAGGTGGAGGCTCGATTCGGGGTTGTTGGCAGACAGAGGGGTTTTGTCGCGGGCTGTGATTAAACATTATGCAGGATTGAACCAAAACAGGAAGGTCTCGGCGGCCACGTTTTGGGAAGCGCTAAAAGCGGTGCTCTGAGGGGAGATTATCTCGTTCACGGCTCATGCAGATAGGAAAAGGAGGGCGGAATATGAACGGTTAATGAACGAGATAGTGAAATGAAATGAAATGAAAATAGCTTATTGTCACAGTAGGCTTCAATGAAGTTACTGTGAAAAGCCCCTAGTCACCACATTCCGATGCTGGAATCTGAAATCAAATCAGAAAATACTGGACAATCTCAGCAGGTCTGACAGTATCTGTGGAGAGAGAAGGAAGCTAACGTTTTGAGTCTGGATGACCATTTGTCAAAGCTGGAAAGAACTGGAAATAGGGGAGGAGGTGGAGTTGGACCTTTTGGTGGGGATATTTGTGATATCAGAGAAGCCAGCTGATGGAAGGGAGGAAAGCTGATGTTGTCGCCATCGCCTCTCTGATTGCCTGGCAATCAGAGATTAATGTAATTGACAAGGCCTCAGACCACCAATGGGAAACCTACATTGGCCATTGTCAGGCCTCCCAACAAGGTTAGAGTGAAACCCAGCATCTGGGGTCCAGAATTGGCCATGACTGAGATCAGGAGAGATTAAATAATAAAGAAATTACAAAGGAAACTTGGTCATCCCTTTGAAACAACTGTGTAATCTGTAATTTCTTTTAACAAATGCTTGAAAAGGTCTTTTAAAGACTTCAGAAAAATACAAATTGGGAGTTGTCAGGCATTCGGCCCTCGTACCAATAAACTCATGGCTAATTGGATTGTGGCCCCGATTCCGCATTACACCTACCCCTAATAAGCTTTGACCCCCCCTGTTAGCCCACAATCTATCTATCTCTGCCTTCAAAATATTCGTTGACCCTGCCTCCACCATCCTTTGGGGAAAGCATTCCAAAGATTCAAAAACTACAATTCATTTTGCATGAATTGTAAAGGAATCAACTCTACATTTTTGGAAAAGAAATACTGGTCCACCAAGGCAAAGTAGGAGGAAGAGTTGGGAGAGGGTATGGAGGAGGGGTTCTTCTTTATTTAACCTTATGTTAAAACAATTGAAATTCAAAATTCCCCAGCACCTGAGACTAACATCCTAAGTTTGGAGAAAGTGAAATAAAGCTACAGAACCCACCAGCTAGTCAACTCATGACCTTCCTGTGGGTGTCACAGTTTGATTTATTTTCCTCTCACTTCACATATCCCGACCGTCTGGCGTCTCCTCCAGACCCATCTGCCCCTTTCCTCCCGGCACTCTGCCCCCTCCCCACCTGCCCGTCTGCCCCCGGCCCGTCTTCCCCCTCCCCCTGGCCCCCTGCCCCCTCCTCTCACCGTCTGCCCCCTCCTCTCGCCCTCTGCCCACTCCCCCTGGCCGTCTTCCCCCTCCTCCCAGACCGTCTGCCCCCTCCTCCCGGTCCGTCTGCCCCCTCCTCTCACTGTCTGCCCCTCCTCTCACCGTCTGCCCCCTCCACCTGACCTGTCTGCCCCCTCCTCGCTGCACGTCTGCCCCCTCCTCCCGGCCCGTCTGCCCCCTCCTCTCACCGTCTGCCCTCTCCAGCTGACCATCTGCCCCCTCCTCTAGCATTCTGCCCCCTCCAACTGGCCGTCTGCCCCCTCCCCCCCGGACCGTCTGCCCCCTCCTCCCGGCCCACTGACCCCCTCCTCCCGGCCCACTGACCCCATCTCCCGGCCCTCTGACCCCTCTTCCCGGCCCTCTGACCCCTCCTCCCGGCCCTCTGACCCCTCCTCCCGGCCCTCTGACCCCTCCTCCCGGCCCTCTGACCCCTCCTCCCGGCCCTCTGACCCCTCCTCCCGGCCCTCTGACCCCTCCTCTCGGCCCTCTGACCCCTCCTCTCGGCCCTCTGACCCCTCCTCTCGGCCCTCTGACCCCTCCTCTCGGCCCTCTGACTCCTCCTCCCGGCCCTCTGACTCCTCCTCCCGGCTCTCTGACCCCTCTTCCCGGCCCTCTGACCCCTCCTCCCGGCCCTCTGACTCCACCTTCCGGCCCTCTGACCCCTCCTCCCGGCCCTTCTGCCCCCTCCTCTCACCGTCTGCCCCCTCCACCCGGCCCGTCTGCCCCCTCCTCTCACCGTCTGCCCTCTCCAGCTGACCATCTGCCCCCTCCTCTAGCATTCTGCCCCCTCCCACTGGCCGTCTGCCCCCTCCCCCCCGGACCGTCTGCCCCCTCCTCCCGGCCCACTGACCCCCTCCTCCCGGCCCACTGACCCCTCCTCCCGGCCCTCTGACCCCTCCTCCCGGCCCTCTGACCCCTCCTCTCGGCCCTCTGACCCCTCCTCCCGGCCCTCTGACTCCTCCTCCCGGCCCTCTGACTCCTCCTCCCGGCCCTCTGACTGCTCCTCCCGGCTCTCTGACCCCTCCTCCCGGCCCTCTGACCCCTCCTCCCGGCCCTCTGACTCCACCTTCCGGCCCTCTGACTCCACCTTCCGGCCCTCTGACCCCACCTCCCGGCCCTTCTGCCCCCTCCTCTCACCGTCTGCCCCCTCCACCCGGCCCGTCTGACCCCTCCTCTTGGCCCTCTGACCTCTCCTCCCGGCCCTCTGACCCCTCCTCCCGGCCCTCTGACCCCTCCTCCCGGCCCTCTGACCCCTCCTGCCGGCCCTCTGACCCCTCCTCCCGGCCCTCTGACCCCTCCTCCTGGCCCTCTGACCCCTCCTCCCGGCCCTCTGACCCCTCATCCCGGCCCTCTGACCCCTCCTCCCGGCCCTCTGACCCCTCCTCCCGGCCCTCTGACTCCTCCTCCCGGCCCTCTGACCCCTCTTCCCGGCCCTCTGACCCCTCCTCCCGGCCCTCTGACTCCACCTTCCGGCCCTCTGACCCCTCCTCCCGGCCCTTCTGCCCCCTCCTCTCACCGTCTGCCCCCTCCACCCGGCCCGTCTGACCCCTCCTCCCGGCCCTCTGACCCTTCCTCTTGGCCCTCTGACCTCTCCTCCCGGCCCTCTGACCCCTCCTCCCGGCCCTCTGACCCCTCCTCTTGGCCCTCTGACCCCTCCTCCCGGCCCTCTGACCCCTCCTCTCGGCCCTCTGACCCCTCCTCCCGGCCCTCTGACCCCCTCCTCCCGGCCCTCTGACCCCTCCTCCCGGCCCTCTGACCCCTCCTCCCGGCCCTCTGACCCCTCCTCCCGGCCCTCTGACCCCTCCTCCCGGCCCTCTGACCCCTCCTCCCGGCCCTCTGACCCCTCATCCCGGCCCTCTGACCCCTCATCCCGGCCCTCTGACCCCTCATCCCGGCCCGCTGCCCGCTCCTCCCTGCCCGCTGCCCCCTCCTTCTCGTCACTTAAGTAGAGATCAACAGGTGGTCGAGCCCTCTGACGCCTCCTCTCACCAGGTGGCCCCTGCTTCCGGCCATCTGCTCCCTCCTCTAACCATCTTCCCCCTCCTCCCAGCCCGCTGACCCCTACACCCGGCCGCTGCCCCCTCCACCCGGTCACTTAAGTAGAGATCAACAGGTGGTCGAGCAGGAAGTTCATGGCAGAATGTTAACTCTTGAGCTTTGGGTGAAGCAGACTTCACAGGACAAAGAATTCGTACTTACCTTGGATTTTCTTATTCCACGCCATTGTATATTATTAGTTCAATCATTTAAAACAGGGTTTTTCAAACTGGGGGTCACAACCCGTGGGTGGGTCATGGCGGGTGCCGGAAGATTCACGGAGCAATCGGTCGCGGTGTTACGCATTGCGGGAGAATCGCCAACAGCCGCGACCGGCTTTAACGTTGACAATGCGGCCAGCCTTTAAATGCGAAAAGCTGGAGTCTTCTCGCCAGAAGTGGCGGCAAACAGCAGGTCACGCGCCCGGCATGTACACTGACATCATGCGCCCCATAGATCCAGCTTTGGGTAGGAAGTCACTGAGGAAAGATTCCTCCATTTTGTAGCTGCCAGCAGGCAAGCAACATGACTGTGAAGAGCTGAAGTATGGGTAATTTGGTATAAGGAAGAGAGGGCCAGAAACACAGACCAGCCAGGATCACGCAACTGAATCTGCTGGAGAGCGCCTCTCAGGCAAGTCCACGGCAGGACAAAGCAGTGCTGGTGTGAGCTAAAACAGAGCTGCAGGGCCTCTGGTGAACAACTAATTAGAAACAACTGAAATCGGGAACAAAGCAGTACACAGATGATTTCTTGAAGTATGGCTTTGTTAATTGTGCCAATGCAAATCAGGATGTAAAGCCCATTGTGTGTTACATGCAGGGCTGGCAAATGAGAGCTGGATGATAACTATATCTTACCTTGCAGCTATCTTTTCAATTCTAAACGAACTGAACCTCAAATTGAAAGGGAAGGATGATGATTGTTTTCGGCACTGTGAAGAAATAGATGCTTTCCAAAAGTCACTGAAAGTATGGCAAGTGCAAGTAGAAAGCCAAAACTACTGCATGTTCCCCACAGTGCTACGACTCATTGAATAAACCAATGCTAGTAAGGGAACTGTCAATAGACTGGCAAGTCTCATCCAGTCGTATCTGGCTATGCAGATCAACAGGTTTTGTCGCTACTTTCCAGAGGTGAAGTTTCAGATTTTGAAAGTGAAGAGGTGAGGTGAAAACTCCTTTTGAGTTTTAGATCCCAGAGTCAGTTATTGACTTACAGCTGACTCCAAATTAAGAGACAACTTTTGCACCTCACCTGTGACATCATATTAAAAACATGCCACAAGTCCACAAGGCTGTCAGTATTCTGGAGTAGCGTCTGCGGGGAGCATCCAGTGCTGAATAAAACAAGCATTTTGTTGCTATTGCCCTTCACATCGATCTACATGTGCGAGTTGGAATTTCCGTCCTCACAAAGATAAAGACAGCACAAAGGAACTGGCTGAGCTCTGCACCTGATATATGCATTACCGCTCCTCCTGTGAACCTGATTGGAGTGAGATCATGAGGACCAAGCAGGCTCACCTGTCGCATTAAAGGCAAGTAAAAATGGTGTGGGTTGCCAAGATCAGTCGCAGGGGCTGTGCAGGTCGGGTGGCGTAGGTTGCGCAGGTCGGGTGGTTGTTAAAAGTAGGTCCCGTGGGACTTCCGGTGGCGGCTATGAAGGATTAAGTCGCACATTTGGTGGCTCCCGCTCGGGTCTGACTTTTGGACCTTTTCCCCCGATCTTTTACCGGATTTGTTTTGAAAAATCGATGACAGAGGCAATTGTGAACTGAATTCCCACATTGGTGCATGGAGAGGACTAAGAACAAAGAAAAGTACAGCACAGGAACAGGCCCTTCAGCCCTCCAAGCCTGTGCTGACCATGCTGCCCTACTAAACGACAATCTTCTACACTTCCTGGGTATGTATTCCTCTATTCCCATCTTATTCAAAAAACTAGAAGTACTCTCAAAGGCAGAAACAGACGGACAGAGAAGGATTGGGCTGAGGCTGCAATGGGAGAAAGCATGGCGGTTGACCGGACCTCTGGCTTGTCGAAAAAGCGGTCAACGGAGCAGCTCATGCAAATTATCCAGGAGGGCTTCGCCAAGCAGAAGTGGGACTGCTTGGACCCGATTAAAGAGTCAATTGCGCGGCTGGAGCTTAGATTGGATGCCCAAGATCGGGCGATCCAGAAAGTAGAGAAAGTGCTGGCTGACCAGGAGGAACATCAATCTGCGGTGGAGTTGGAGGTGAGGATGCTGAGAGACCAGCAGAAAAGGCTCCTGGAGAAGGTGGAGAACCTAGAGAATAGGTCCCGCCGGCAGAACTTGAGGATCATTGGGCTGCCGGAGGGGTCCGAAGGAGCGGACGCTGGGGCATAGGCGAGCATGTTCGAGAAGTTGCTGGGAGATGGGGCATTCTCCCGACCCTTGGAGGTAGACAGAGCTCACAGAGCGCTCGCGAGGAAGCTGCGAATGGGAGACCCCCCCCCTCGAGGGCAATGGTGGTGAGATTCCACAGGTATTTGGATAAGGAGCGTATTTTACAGTGGGCCAAGCAGACACGGAGCTGTAAATGGGAGAACAGTGTCCTGCGGATCTATCAGGACCCGAGTGCGGAGGTGGCCAAGAGAAGATCAGGTCGACCCTTTTAAAGAAAAAGGTGAAGTTCGGACTGCAGTATCCGGCCGTCTCTGGGTCACGTTCGAGGATCAACATTTCTACTTCGAGTCACCTGAGGAAGTGCTGGTCTTCATGAAAAGGAAAGGACTGGTGGCGGACTGAGAACTTTGGAACTTTGCTGCAATGTTCATGTTTTAAAAAGTTTCTAATTTTTGGTTTTGTGGACGCTATTTGTAATGCCTTCTGTATTGATTTGGGGCCAGTTGCAGAGCTGAGAGAGTTAAAATTTACATTTTGAGGGATGGAGGCGTGTTTGTTTAGATGCTGGATCTCTTGCTTGATCTTTTCTTTGTTTAGCTTTATTTTTCTGCCGGGCAATTGTGTTGGGATTGTTTGTCATCTGAATATGTGTGTATGAGCGGAGGGTGGGGGGGAGGGAACAATAGGTGGGAGAATGTCTGGCGCCAAGGGTGGGGCCACCAAGCTAGCTGGGCGGGCTAGCTCACGGAAGCGTAGTGGGGGGTGAGCAGATGTTAGGCTTATCAAGGGGGGTGATTTACATTGTGCTGTTACTGGGGGGGGGGGGGGGGGGGGAGGGAAAATGTTCTGCTGACGAGGGAGGGGCGGGGAGCGGGGTGGAGACTGGCCCAAGAAAGGTGATGGCTGATCGGCGAAGGGGAGGGAGGCGATGAGCCTCCCAACCAGGCTATCACCTGGAATGTACGAGGGCTAAATGGGCCAGTCAAGAGGCACATGCGTTCGTGCATTTGAGAGGCCTGAAGGCGGACGTGATAATGCTGCAGGAGTAGCTGACCAGATTAGATTACGGAAAGGTTGGGTCGGACAGGTTTTCCACTCGGGACTGGACTCAAAGACTAGAGGGGTCGCGATCCTGATCAATAAGCGTGTGGTGTTGGAGGCGGGAAGAATAGTTTCAGATGTGGGAGGCCGGTACATTATGGTCTGTAGGAAATTGGAGGGGGTGCAGGTGGTACTAGTAAATGTGCATGCGCCAAATTGGGACGATGTGGAGTTTATAAAGAGGATGCTGGGGAAGATACCGGACCTGGATTCACACAAGTTGGTCATGGGAGGGGACTTCAACATAGTTATTGACCCTGGTTTAGTCCGGTCAAGCTCAAAAACGGGCAGGGTGCCGGCAATGGCAAAGGAACTAAAAGGGTTCATGGAGCAGATGGGGGGTGGGTGGGGGGGGGGGCCCCATGGAGATTTGGGCAGCCGAGGGTGAAGGAGTTCTCCTTCTACTCACACGTGCATAAAGTGTACTCCCGGATTGATTGATTTATTCTGAGCAGGGCCTTACTGACGGGGGTGGTGTTCACTGGGTACTCGGCGATCACAATCTCAGACCATGCCCCGCACTGGGTTGACTTACAGGTTAGTAAAGACAATAACCAGTGCCCGCACTGGAGGCTAGACGTGAGTCCTTTAGCTGACGATGAGGTGTGCGGGCGGCTGAGGACATGTATTCAGAACTACCTGGAAGTCAATGACACGAGGGAAATTTTGGCAGCTGTGGTCTGGGAAGCATTGAAGACAGTGGTTAGAGGGGAGCTGATCTCGATACGGACCCACAGGGAGAAGGTAGACAGGGCTGAGACGGACCGACTGGTAAATGAGATACCACAGGTCGACAGGAGGTATGCGAAGACCCCAGAGGCAGGACTTTTAAGGGAACGGTGCAGGCTACAGGTGGAGTTCGGCTCGTTAACCAGAGGGAGGACAGTGGAGCAGCTGAGAAAGGCAAGGGGGGCAATTTATGAGCTTGGAGAGAAGGCCAACAGAATGCTTGCACAACAGCTTAGAAAGAGGGAGGCAGCCAGGGAGATCGGAAAAGTAGAGGATGGAGACGGGAACCTGGTGGGGGTCTCAGCAGGGGTGAATAAGGCGTTTAAGGAGTTTTATCGTAGGTTGTATGAGTCGGAACCGCCAACGGGGCCGGAGGGGATGAGGCACTTCCTAGGGGGGCTGAAAGGGGATTTCCCGAAGGTGGATGGGGAGCTGGTAGAAGGGCTGTGGGCCCCAATCAGGATAGAAGAGATAACGGAGGGTCTGAAGCCCATGCAGTCGGGTAAAGCCCCGGGGCCGGACGGGTACCCAGTGGAGTTCTATGAAAAGGTCTCGGGGATATTGGGGCCGTTGTTGATGAGGACATTCAATGAGGCAAGGGAGAGAGGGGTCCTTCCCCCGACGATGTCACAGGCCACGATTTCGCTGATCCTGAAGCGGGACAAGGACCCCACGAGTAAAAAAGGGGATGCTTGAGCGGAGCCTGGGGGAAGGCGGGCTGCCAAACTTCAGTAACGTCTATTGGGCGGCGAATATAGCCATGATCAGGAAGTGGGCGGTGGGGGGAGGGTTGGCATGGGAGCGTGTGGAGGCGGCTTCATATAAGGGCACCAGCTTAGAGGCGTTGATAACGCCGCCTCTGCCGTTCCCTCCGGCATGGTACTCCACCAGCCCCGTGGTGGTGGCGGCCCTGAGAGTCTGGGGACAATGGAGGAGACATGTGGGAGCAGAGGGAGTAACGGTTTGGTCTCCAATCTGTAATAATCAACGGTTTGCACCGGGAAAGATGGACGGGGTTTTCGGAAATGGCAGCGAGCGGGGATTGAAAGGATGGGGGTAATCTTTATAGAGGGGAGCTTTCCTAGCTTGAGGGAGCTGCAGGAAAAAATTGGATTGGCGAGGGTGATATACCTTCAATTCACAGTGAGGCAGAGAGAGCGAGTGAACAGTAGGCTTTATTAGTCATTAACTTGCCTAGCCAGAGTCAGTAGTACAGATGAATGCTGCCCACAGGCGGCCGGCCTATATATGGCCCCGGTGAGGGCGGAGCCAGAGGCGGAGCAATACCGGGGTTACAGTACAGAACCTGGAAGCAGTTCATATCACCACTTCCAGGTCATAGGTCACAGGTTAGGATATAATGCATGCATTATGGTAAATACGTTCACCACATTCACCCCCTGTTAAAAAAAAATCAAGTCCAGCGGGGGTGACATGGGGTCATTACATATTCAGTCTATCTGCAGGCCGGATCATTCTCTTCGACCTCCACAGCTCTGGCAGTGCGGCGGGCACAGTTGTCGCAGGTGGTGACTCCAGGGGCGTTGTGTCTGGAGCTTGAGCCTCAGTCCGGGGTTTCGGAGACGGTTCGGGTACGAGGGTAGGGAGGGGGGTGATGGGTGGCGGCAGTGTCGGCGCGGGACAATACAGAAGACCCAGGGGAGCGTACGGGGCGCGTTGGGTGGAGGCGGGCGGGGGTATAGGTAGGGAGGGGGGGCGCATTGGCGGGGGAACCAGCTGGCACCAGGTCCCGTAGGGAGACCATATCTTCCCATCCGTTCTGGTGCGCGATGTAAGCATACTGGGGGTTAGTGTGGAGTAGCTGGACCCTCTTGTCGGAGTAGCTGGGGTCGGTCTTATGGCTCCTCATGTGCCTCCGGAGAAGGACTGGTCCCGGAGTTTTCAGTCAAGGTGGAAGCGATATCCCGGAGATGGACTTGCTGGAGAAGATAAACGAACGATCGTGAGGGGTCTCGTTCGTGGGTGTGCAGAGGAGTGATCTGATGGAGTGGAGGGCATCAGGAGGGCCTCCTGCCAGCAGGGGATCGGGAGACTTCTAGACCTAAGGGGCAGAAGAACGGCCTTCCATACCGTCACGTTCTCACTCTCCACCTGCCCGTTTCCCTGGGGGTTATAGCTCGTAGTCCTGCTTGAGGCAATGCCTTTGTTGGGCAGGTACTGATGTAGCTCATCGCTCATGAACGATATGCCCCGGTCGCTGTGGACGTAGGCAGGGAAACCGAACAGCGTGAAGGTGCTGTGCAGTGCCTTTATTACGGTGGCTGAGCTCATGTCGGGGCAGGGAACGGCGAAGGGGAAGCGGGATTATTCATTGATGATGGTGAGAAAGTATATATTTCGTTTGGTGGAGGGGAGGGGCCCTTTGAAGTCAATGCTTAGGCGCTCAAAGGGCCGGGAGGCCTTTACCAGGCGGGCCTTGTCTGGCCGGTAGAAGTGCGGTTTGCACTCCGCGAAGACTTGGCAGTCCCTGGTCATGGCCTTGATCCTCGGTGGAGAAGGGCAGATTGCGGGCCTTACTGAAGTGGGTAAGCCTGGTGACCCCTGGGAGGCAGAGGTCATTGTGGATAGCCCGAAGTCAGTCATCTTGCGCGCTAGCGCATGTGCCACGGGACAAGGCATCTGGGGGCTCGTTGGGCTTCCCAGGATGATACTTGATATCGTAATTGTAGGTGGAGAGTTTGATTCTCCACAAGATTTTGTCATTTTTTATTTTGCCCCGTTGTGCGTTGTCAAACATGAAGGCTACCAATCGTTGGTCGGTGACTAGGGTGAACCTCCTACTGGCTAGGTAGTGCCTCTAGTGCCGCATGGCTTCCACTATGGTTTGTGCTTCCTTCCTGACCGAGGGGTGTCAAATTTAGGAAGCATGGAGGGTCCTAGAGAAGAATGCTACTAGCCTGCCTGCCTGGTTGAGTGTGGCAGCCAGTGCGACATCTGACACGTCGCTCTCTACCTGAAAAGACTTATCCACCACATGCATTGCGGCCTTGGTGATGTCGGCCTTGATGCGGCTGAAGGCCGCGCGGGCCTCATCCATCAGGGGAAAAGTGGTTGTCTGAATAAGTGGGCGGGCTTTGTCCGCATAGTTGGGGACCCACTGGGCGTAGTAGGAGAACAGCCCCAGGCATCGTTTTAGGGCCTTGAGGCTGTGGGGAGGGGGGAGTTCCCTGAGGGGGCGCATACGGTCGGGGTCGGGCCCTAGGACTCCGTTCTCTACAACATAGCCAAGGATGGCTAGTCGGGGAGTACGGAAGACGCATTTTTCTTTGTTGTATGTGAGATTGAGGAATTAGGCGGTCTGGAGGAACCGCTGGAGGTTGGCGTCATGGTCCTGCTGGTCATGGCCGCAGATGGTCACATTGTCAAGTACGGGTATGTAGCCCGCAAACCGTACTGGTCGATCCTTCTCTGAAAGACCGAGACTCCGTTAGTGACGCCAAAGGGGACTCTGAGGAAGTGGAGGAGCCAGCCGGCTGCCTCAAAAGCAGTGTAGTGGCACTCTTCCAGGCGGATTGGGAGCTGGTGGTAGGCCGACTTCAGATCGACCGTTGAGAACACACGGTACTGCGCCATCTGGTTGAACATCTCCTCTATGCGGGGAAGGGGGTACGCGTCGAGTTGAGTGAATCGGTTAATTGTGTGGCTGTAGTCCACAACCATCCGATTCTTTTCCCCGGTCCAGATGACCACCACTTGCGCTCTCCAGCGGCTGTTGCTGGCCTCGGTGATCCCTTCACTCAACAGTCGCTGGACGTCCGACTTGATAAACGTCATGTCTAGCGAACTGTACCGCCTGCTCCTGGTGGTGATGGGCTTACAGTCAGGGTTGAGATTCGCAAAGAGTGAGGGGGGGGGAGCTTGAGAGTTGCGAGGCTGCACACCGTGAGGGGGGGGGGGGGGGGCAAGGGTCCGCCGAACTGTAGGGTCAGGCTTCGGTGGTTACATTGAAAGTCCAATCCGAGCAGTGGGGGGGGGGGGGGGGGGGCGCAGAGGTGGGGGAGGACATAGAGCTTAAAACGAGCGTACTCTGCGCATTACATCGTGAGATTGGTGACACAGTACCCCCGGATCTGAACCGAATGGGACCCGTGGGCAAGGGAGATTGTTTGGGAGGCTGGATAGGTGTGGAGGGAGCAGCACCTTATCGTGTTGGGGTGGACAAAGCTCTCTGTGCTTCCGGAGTCGAAAAGACAGGGGGTCTCATGCCCGTTGACCCTGATGACCATCATGGAGTTCTTCAGCTGTTTTGGGTGCGAATGGTCGAGGGTGACTGCGCCCAGCTGCAGGTAGTCTGTGTGGTCGGTGGAGTCACAAGATGGTGGCCCCCATGAGTCGCACGTGTCGGGCTGGGAGGAAGATGGCAACCAAGATGGCCACCCTCATCGGCCGCACGTGTTCGTCGGTGCCGGGGCCGGCGGCCAAGATGGCAGCCCCCATGTGTCGCACGTGTCGGTCGGTGTTGGGGCCGGCGACCAAGATGGTGGCCTCCACGAGTCGCACGATGCTGATGGTGCATCTGACGGGGGTGTTCCGGGCAGGCATGCAGCCGCATTGCGGGGTCTGTGGGTTCGAGTCCATGGGTCGCGCCTGGTGCGTTTTCGATTTCTGGGCCTTAGGTCGGCCCAGACAGATTCTAGCGAAGTGCCCCTTTTTCCCACAATCGCTACACATCGCTGTGCGAACTGGGCAGCGCTGCTGGGTTGTTGACCCTGCCCGCAGAAGTAGCACTGCGGTTCCCTGGGCTGGGCTGGCAGATGCGTGGCACAGGCCTGCGACGTAATTGGGTCCACAAGAGGTTCGGCAGGCCCGCGGGGAACGCGCTGAGGTTCTGGTAGGCCAACTCTAGCGAGGTCGCTAGCTATACCGTGTCCCGCAGGTCGGAGGTCCCGTTTTCCAGCAGGCGCTGTCTGATATAATTCGAGCGGACCCCCGCCACGTAGGTGTCCCGGATCTGTGAGTTCATGTGTTCCTCCACCGTTACATCTCGATAGCTGCAGTTCCTCGCGAGTAGGGTCAGAGTTTCGAGATACTCGTCCAGCGATTCTCCGGCGCGTTGACAGCGAGTAGTGAGGAGGTGTCTGCCGAACACCTCATTTACCGGCTTCACAAAGTGTGCCTTGAGAGTTGCGACCGCCGCCTTGTACGTGGCCGCTTTCTCAATCATTACTGAGATTCGATTCACCCGAGCCTGGAGGAGTCGCAGCTTGCGAGTCTCTGAGGGAGGCGTTGTGGAGGAGTCGAGGTAGGCCTCGAAGCATCGGAGCCAATGTTTGAATATTTCCTTGGCGTCAGACGCGCGGGCATCGAGTTCGAGCCTGTCTGGCTTTAGAGCAGCTTCCATAGTGTAGTCGATGACTAATAAATTGATATATCTTCAATTCACAGCGAGGCAGAGAGAGCGAGTGAACAGTAGGCTTTATTAGTCATGAACTTGCCTACCCAGAGTCAGTAGTACAGATAAATGCCGCCCATAGGCAGCCGGCCTATATATGGCCCCGGTGAGGGCGGAGCCAGAGGTGGAGCCATACCGGGGTTACAGTAGAGTACCTGGAAGCAGTTTATATAACCACTTCCAGGTCATAGGTCACATAGTTATCATGATTACATAGGTATCATGCTTGCATTATGGTGAATACATTCACCACAGAGGGGAAACAAATTCACGTACCTGCAGGTGTGGGACTTCCTACGTAGGCAGGTTTCAACCTTCCCGCTCCTACCACCAAGAGGGATACAGGACAGGGTAGTTTCCAGAGGGTTGGTGGGAGAAGGAACTTGTGGGAGAAGGAACTTATGGGGTCAGAGGAGATGCAAACGGAGGAGCTGAAGCGCAAGTGGGAAGAGGAGTTGGGAGGAGAAAGAGGGGGTGGTCTATGGGCAGAAGTGTTGAGTAGAGTCAATACTTCCACAATATGTGCCAGGCTCAGCCTGATACAATTCAAGGTCGTTCATCAGGCTCACCTGACAGTGGCCCGGATGAGCAGATTCTTTGGGGTGGAAGACAGGTGTGCAAAATGTGCGGGAGGTCCAGCAAACCATGTCCACATGTCCTGGACATGTCCAGAGCTTATGGGATTCTGGCAGGGTTTTGCAGATGACATGTCCACGGTGTTAAAAACAAGGGTGGCACCGAGTCCAGAGGTGGCGATTTGCTGGGTGTCGGAAGATCTGGGAATCCAGGAGGAGAAAGAGACAGACGTTCTGGCCTTTGTTTCCCTGGTAGCCCAGAGACGGATATTATTAGCTTGGAGGGACTCAAAGCCCCCGAAGTCAGAGACCTGGCTATCTGACATGGCTAGCTTTCTCTGTTTGGAGAAAATCAAGTTTGCATTGAGAGGGTCAATGTTCGGGTTCGCCCGGAGGTGGCAACCATTCGTCGACGTCTTTGCGGAAAATTAATCGTGAGCTGAAAGGGGGGGGGAGGGGTTAGCTTAGATTAGAGCAAGGGGTTAATAAAGGTGGGACCTGTAAGGGTGGAAGACGGCTTTTGCACTATGTTTATAGCTTCATGTACATTGTTTATTTTGTTGTTGTTGTCAAACCAAAAAAATACCTCAATAAAATGTTTGTTTAAAAAAAAATGGGTCCCGTGAAAAAGAGTTTGAAAAACACGGATTTAGCATACAACTCTCAGAGCATTTGACTATTTTTAAATTTGGGAAAATATTATGAGGGTTCTTTTAAACTATAAATACCATTGGATGGTTTAGTACATTAAAGGCACAACAGAAATAAATGTTGCCGATGTTATGCGCTATTTATGATAGCCTAATTTCTAAAGGGTTAATCGTAAGGAGTGACCAGAATGATTCTGGCAATAGGAGCTTTAGGTTACAAAGAATAATTTAAAAAAAAATTTAGAGTCCCCAATTCATTTTTTCCAATTAAGGGGCAATTTACCGTGGCCAATCAACCTACCCTGCACGACTTTGGGTTGTGGGCGTGAAACCCACACAGACACGGGGAGAATGTGCAAACTCCTCACGGACAGTGACCCAGGGCTGGAATGCCAACCCTGGTCCTCAGCGCCGTAAGCAGCAGTACTAGTCACTATGCCACCGTGCTGTCCCAGGTTGTAAAGAATAATGATTGACTATTGAGAGTAGACATTCCTGGTTTGCAAAATTCTAACAAGAATGGATAAAATTGCTCCAAGCAGACTGGACCATGCCTGACTGGGTACTGAAAAAATGTTAACAAACATTAAGCTCCTTCTCTTCCCCGAAACCCCACACAGAAGAAATGTGTGAAGAAATGTTCCACATTAGTGGAAAGATACTCAGTATAAAGTGGTTCACACTGGTGCAACCTACTAACGTCGAGCATGTTTTCATACTTAACAAAACCTTTTTGAAAAACAGGAAATATTACAGATCATGGTAATCTGTAGACAAGGTTAAAAACAATTACCTTCTCTAAAACAGGCTCTACCAATGTCCTTCAGTTCTAAAACAGAAAATATTACTTTTCATACAAGAATGATTCACGCGATCGCTCTCAGAACAGCGAAAGACTGGAGGGGGATCCAAAGCGGAGGCAGAGAGCACAGCGTCTCACTCGATGCAGATGACCTGCTCCTCCGTATCTCGGACCCACAAAGCAGCATGGAAGGAATCATCGCGCTCCTGAAAGAGTTTGGTGCTTTCTCGGGCTACAAACTCAATATGAGCAAAAACTAGATCTTCCCGGTGATCCAAATTGCTCACGACTGGGCGGGGGTTCACAAGTAGAACCTGACCACTCTGAGAGAGGAAGTCACAAAGGACCAACAAAGATGGAACGCACTCCCACTATCCCTTGCGGGGGGAGTGCAGACAATCAAAATTAACGTGCTTCCCAGGTACCTCTTCCTACTTAGATCTATCCCGATCTATATCCCCAAGGCCTTTTTCAATTCCCTGGACAAATTAATCATGGCGTTTGTATGGGTGGGAAGAATGCTAGGATCGCAAAGAAGGTCCTCCAAAAAACAAAGTCCAGGGGAGGGCTAGCCCTCCCAAACCTACTATCCTACCACTGGGCAGCAACAGCAGAACGAGTAACGGGATGGATTAAGGAGCCAAAAGCCGAGTGGGTGCGCGCGGAGGAGGCCTCCTGCAGGGGACCTCACCACGGTGGCACTGCCATTCCCACCCAAAAAACATTCCAGCAGCCCAGTGGTGATAGCCACCCTCCTGACCTGGAACCAATTACAACAATTCGGCCTGACCGAAATGGCCGACAAAACCCCCATTTGCAACAACCATAGGTTCTTACCAGCACTCACCGACGCCACCTTTAAAAGGTGGAGACAGGGCGGAGGGCACTGACAGTCAGGGACCTATACACTGATGGTAGGGTCACAACACTGGACGAACTGACGGAGAGATTTCAGCTAGCTGAGGGCAACAAACTCAGGCAGGCAGCTGCAGCTTACAAACTTCCTACGGAAGGAGACAAGGACGTACCCACAATCACCACGACAGACACTACTAGAGGAGTTACTGAGCGCAAACATTCTAGGTAAAGGAAACTGTAACGACATGCACGAACGACTGATAGCGAGGGCCGACACTGTACTGGATGTGACGAGAAAGAAATGGGAGGAAGCCTTGGGGCTCTAAATAGGGTGGGGAATCTGGAGTGAAGCACTACGTAGGGTCCACCTCCGCATGCGCAAGACTCAATCTAATGCAACTAAAGGTGGTACATGGAGCCCACTTAACAAGAACCCGAATGAGTAGTTGTTCCTGGAGGTGGAGGACAGATGTGAACGGTGCCATGGAGGCCCGGCCAACCACGCCTGGTCTTGCCCCAGACTTGCTGGGTACTGGACAGCCTTCTTCGAGGCAATGTGCAAAGTGGTGGGGATGAGGGTGGAGCCGTGCCCAGAAGCGGCGGTCTTCGGGGTATCAGACCAGCCAGATCTCTTCATGGAAGATGGCTTCTTCCGAACATGGGAGCTAACTGTTTCGGGACCTGTTTGTGGCCAACGAACAAACAAATAAATAATCAAGTAGCCAAGAGCCATGGGAAAGTAGCCAAAAACATAAGAAAAGAGAAGGAAGGAGGGAAAGGCCGGGGAGGGCGCAGTGCAAGAGAGGGTAGTCAAACACAACAGAAATGAAAGGGAAGCCGCAGGGAGGGAAGGCGGGGGAGCGTAGGGAAGAAGGAAGGACAGGGGGCAAAGAACAATTGAAGGGCAAAGAACAATAGAAGGGAGCGGGGGGGGGGGGGGGGGGGGGGGAGACGAGGGAACACAAACTGGGAGGAGAGCACGGGAAATGACAACGATCATGACGAAACACAGGAGGGAAACAGAGAGTAAGAAAGTACAGGAGGAAGGAACGACGGATGGTTGAAGCGGAGGCAAACGCAAAACAATGACATGTATAATGTAATTGTCTCTCTGGTGCTTCTGTGTATATACACTGAATCCAGTTTTTACTTTCCCACTCCTTGGTTTTTTTTATTTATGTGCTTTATTATTTTTATTATACTTTTTTTCTCTCTTTATGTACACCTGTAAATACACCATGCCCAGAAAACCCAATAAAAAACATTTTAAAAAAGAATGATTCACAACTAAAGATATACTTACCATTTGTAAAGAGGGGCTCAGGAAGCTTTCTGAAGAAAGATTTCAGTAAACTACTGATAACATTCAGATCTCGCCATTTCTGTGTTTTAAAACATTTTAAGGGGAAAAATTTTATTTCCATTCATTTTGAATCCATTTATACAAACGTTTTCAACGGCATTCGAACAGAAGGTCGTAGAAACTTACATCATCCAAAAGATCAATATCAGTCGCTCCTTTGTTGAGTTCCTCTTGTAAGCTCGAGATAGCAGCATTATTTCCAGGAACTCTGTAGATTCCTGTGTACTCAAGTCCTTTTTCTTCAACTAAATTGCAGCAAACCTCAACTATCAGTGGTACACACTAGAAAACACAACATGAAGTGAGTTTTGAAAAACACCACATTGGATTTCAGTAGGACAATTAATTATTTATCTGAAAGTTAAGTGATTTCAGTGTAACACAATAATTGCACTGTAATTCCTTTCCACAATTCTCCATATGTTAAAGCCTTAGCTTAGGCAGTCAGTATTTCCTTATTTTGTTCAAGCTAGCAAGAGCACATTTATTCCTCCTTTCTATTTTTGCCAAGATGGTGCCAGAATATCTTCTTATTGAACAACTGTAGTTCTATGTAAAGATTTCAGTCATCTAATCTAAAAACATGTCAAGGTCAGAATTGTTTTTGGACATCTTGGGCTGGATTCTCCAATTTTCAGGCTATGTCCTAACGCCGGCTTGGGAAAGGTGGCATTTTACGACCAAATATTCGGTGCAAAACAGCCACCGATCCTCCATTTGGCGGGGGGCTAGTATGCAGGCAGCGTACAGCACCCAACTCTAACTGACGATACAGCCCAGAAAATTGCCTGGTCCGTGGCAGCGCATGCGCTGGCGAGGGGGCCAGATGGTCATGGTGCCTGCCGCGCGCGGACCCAGCCTGCAGAATAGTGGCACCCTTTGGCCAGCTAGCGACCCCCGGACCACCCCACAAGTGCTTCCCAGCCCCTATGAAAGTTCACCCTGCCCACGGATCGGCTCTTCAGCGACTGTGACGCCGCTGCTCTGGCTCCACAGCCACCATGCCGATTCCCAACGAATGAAGTATATGACACCGACGCCGTCAGGAACTTGGCCGGTCGGGGGCAGAGCATCAGGGGGTGGGCCTCAGGCAACGGCCCGAGGCGGTCGATATGGCGCGCACCGTAGAGTATGCTGCTTTGGAGAGGGCGGAGCACCACGAAAGTAGTGCTGCCTCCGATTTCGTCGGAAATGTTGATTCTCCGGCCGATTGCCAAACATGATTTCGGCATTGGCGACCGGAGAATCCCGCCCCTTGTTTATCATAACGAAGCACTGAAGGTGATGTTCTCAATTGATCAAAAATAAACAACAAAGCAACCTATGAAAACCAGTTTTTGCACCATCTCCTCTGTCACTTGCTCTAAATCGATCACATTTCTAACTTTTCCAATTCTGATGAAAATTGCAGACCTGAAACGTTAACTGTTTCAGCCACCATTGATGTGGTCAAGCTTGCTCAGTATTTCATCATTTTATTTTTTTATTTCAGATTTCCAGTATCTGCAGTATTTTGCCTTTGTATTAAAGTTAACTTACACTTTTCTTCTAAACCTTCTCAAAGCCAGTTTTCAGAAAAGATCATGGGCTGAATTTCCCCATCAGGTCCTGCTTTGCGCCGACCTCATTCCACCGGAAGCTTCGCCGGGGTGTAGCACGGTAACACAAGTGGGGGCAGCACGGTACCACAAGTGGCTAGCACTGTAGCTTCACTGCTCCAGGGTCCCAGATATGATTCCTGGCTTGGGTCACTGTCTGTGCGGAGTTTGCACGTTCTCCCCCATGTCTGCGTGGGCTTCCTCCGGGTGCTGCGGTTTCCTCCCATTGTCCATAGACGACAGGTAAGGTGGATTGGCCATGCTAAATTGCCCTTAGTGTCCAAAAAGGTAAGGAGGGGTTATTGGGATAGGGTGGAAGTGAGGGCTTAAGTGGGTCGGTGCAGACTCGATGGGACGAATGGCCTCCTTCTGCACTGTATATTCTATGGTCGCGGAAGGGGCCCAAATTGGGGTTCGTTCCAGGTGCAAAGTCGCGAGGAGTCACCCGATCCGCTATGCCCGGTGCGATCTGGATTGCACCCAAATGAGGGTCGGATAATCGGGGGAGTGGGGGGTTGGATGTTCGGGGGTAAGGGGGGGGGGGGGATGTTCATGGCGCCAATGGTCAGGTGCGAGGGGGCCAGATGGGCGAACGCCCAGACGGTCAGTAGGTGAGGGGGCCGGGCGGTCAGGGGGCGAGGGGGCCGGGCGGTCGGGGGCGAGGGGGCCGGGCGGTCAGGGGGGGCGAGGGGGCCGGGCGGTCAGGAGGCGAGGGGGCCGGGCGGACAGGGGGCGAGGGGGACGGGCGGTCAGGGGGCGAGGGGGCCGGGCGGTCAGGGGGCGAGGGGGCCGGGCGGTCAGGTGGCGAGGGGGCCGGGCGGTCAGGGGGCGAGGGGGCCGGGCGGTCAGGGGGCGAGGGGGCCGGGCGGTCAGGGGGCGAGGGGGCCGGGCGGTCAGGGGGCGAGGGGGGCCGGGCGGTCAGGGGGCGAGGGGGCCGGGCGGTCAGGGGGCGAGGGGGCGGGGCGGTCAGGGGGCGAGGGGGCCGGGCGGTCAGGGGGCGAGGGGGCCGGGCGGTCAGGGGGCGAGGGGGCCGGGCGGTCAGGGGGCGAGGGGGCCGGGCGGTCAGGGGGCGAGGGGGCCGGGCGGTCAGGGGGCGAGGGGGCCGGGCGGTCAGGGGGCGAGGGGGCCGGGCGGTCAGGGGGCGAGGGGGCCGGGCGGTCAGGGGGCGAGGGGGCTGGGCGGTCAGGGGGCGAGGGGGCCGGGCGGTCAGGGGGCGAGGGGGCCGGGGGGGCGAGGGGGCCGGGGGGGTCAGGGGGGCCGGGCGGTCGGACGGTCAGGGGGCAGGGGGGCCGGGCGGTCAGGGGGGCCGGGCGGTCAGATGGTCAGGGGGCCAGATGGTCAAGGGGCAGATGGTCAGCAAGCGAGGGGGCCAGATGGTCAAGGGCTCAGACAGCTGCTGGTGTGAGGGGGCCACATGGTCAGGGGGGCCAAGTAGTGTGATTGGTTGTGGGTGGGGAGGTAGTCAACAGTCCCATATGGCGTCGTCAGATCTATGGTTCCCCAAGAGTTGGAAATTTGGTTTTACGTTTTCTTCTGATATTTCCTGGGTAGCCATTCCTGCAAGTGAGTCGGAACTATCAGAAGACTGCAATTAAGTATTGGCTGGTTTCTACTGCAGGGTAATTGTCATCGGAAGTTTGAACTCCCCAGGTAATTTCCATGCAATCTTACACGGGGTGTCTGGGGTGGGGATCCACCAGTATGACGTCCTAGTGATCAAAGGTTATGGGTCATTTGATCCAAGAAAGCAGTATGGTTCAAAGGAGTAAATGAAGAAAAAGGTAAATCAGGAATCAGCAAGTAGTTGACCTCAGCGTTGAGTTGTAAAAGAGTGATCACCGTAAAAACAGAGGTTGAATTTTTTTGGCCCTTGTCCTTTTAGAAACAGGGGAACCAGGAATATAGGGAGCAGCCAGGAAATTTCTCAGGGTGGGCTGGGAGTTGGATCAGCCACCACTACAAGGAGGTAAGTAGTTAATCATGCTGGTTAAGGTCACGAACTAGGGATATTTTGTAGCCACACTGGCATTTTACTGCCAGCTCTATGTTGCGGTGATGTAGACACAGGAAATAAAATCATAATCTCAACTGAGCCCAATTCAGCAAAGATTATTCCCGACCATCCTGATGGACTTTCCAGCTGTTTACTTTCTGCCAAGCAAAATATATTTGGCTTGCTAGGGCAGTGCCCACCTATATTGGTGGGACTGCCAAGGCTCCATAGCTTCTGTCCTCTGATTGGGTCTGCAGCATCAAGAGCCTGCCTATCATCCTTAATAGGATGGCGAGCTCGAAGGCTACCAATTTGGAGTCCCCTTGTCCTACTCCTGACCAAGTTTGGGCATGTGGGAAAATCCAGCCCAAAGAGTGAGGGAAGTTAAGGAGTTTCAAGTTTTGAAAAAGGGAGCTAGATTAGCGGATTGCAATAACAGCTGATGTTATATATTTGTAACTTGGCAAAGAGAAAGCTCAGAGCAATATCAAAGCAGTACTGATAAAAGAGGGAAAGACAGGAAAATAAAGTGCAGGAGAGAAGGTAACACAACAAAATGTGATGGTGAAGAAAGGTCATGGGTCCATGTACTGCATGTCCAGCAGTGCATTAGAATTATTAGAAGTATTAGAAGAAATTTCCCAGTAGGAAAGCACTATTCATATTTTGGACATAGTTAGCTATAAAGGGTTAAGAGCTGTTGGGAAAAAATAGTTTAGCATGGAATATTTGCTTAGTAACGTAATAAAAAAGTGGCAGCTGCTGATTTGATTTAGGTAGGATATAACAAATTGTAAGGATTTGAAATATCTCTGTCTCAAAGACAATGGAAGAGATTAAGATTCAAGAATTGAATTACTTTTTGTTCCAGCATCGATGGAGTGGGGATCATAATTTCAAAGTAGCTGATGAATTCACTTGTATAGAGTGAGTACAGTTGATGATGAGTAGAGGAAATATTAATATGAACAAAGTGGGGATTCCGAGT
Source organism: Scyliorhinus canicula (assembly GCF_902713615.1). Classification (NCBI taxonomy): domain Eukaryota; kingdom Metazoa; phylum Chordata; class Chondrichthyes; order Carcharhiniformes; family Scyliorhinidae; genus Scyliorhinus; species Scyliorhinus canicula. The sequence goes on from NC_052150.1 coordinate 176,377,243, forward strand.
TAATGCAAAAGGAGCCAGAGAATGTAGCATTAACCATAACACAGTAATGGGAGAGCAGAGGAAATTAGTCAGTCATGGACATCACTTTGGTATGGAAAGAGCCATTCCATGGCATTTGGTTAAGAAGTGCAATGTTAAGACTTTGGAGATGCCCATGGTAATGTAATGGCAAATACTCAAGAACAAATGCTTCCCAGGTACATAGTATGGACAGCAAGATCCCTGGTGGAAAAAGAATGCCTAAAGCCATATAGATATTTATACATTAGGCGAAAACCTCTCAAGAACTGAATAATTTGAGTTTCACAATTTTCTATGCCAAATGGAAGGAGAAAATGTCCAAAGTAGGGCAAGGAAATGAGGACTTATGAACAGTAAAATCTCTTTGTAGGAATATCCTGTTACTTCACTGATTAACTCTGAAACAAAGAAAAATACTAACTTCATGTCATAACATTCTTCATTGGACTCATTATACCTTATTGTGAAGAGCTGGTGGACAATCGTCTAGTCTGACACCAAATGTTATACCGGGACCTGGTTTCTTTTCAAAGGTTTTTCTCATTATGCTAGGAATGCCTCTTCGCCACGTTCCCTTGTCTTTTGGTGGACTTGTGTCATCTGAATGGCAAAACAATCTCCCATTGGTATGATCATACAGAAAAAAATGAATCTTCAACAAATGTGCCATTTATAGGAAAGATCCTACATGATGACAGGTAAAGTGATTCGCAATTATTGTTGGTGAAATCTATATTCCGATCCTCATTTGTAATAGTACTCGCTTATGTTTACATCAATATAGTTTCAGACAAACATTTAAATGGCACTTGATGAATTACCAGGTTTGCTACATTTCGATAGTTTACACTAATATTCTCTTCCAATTTTTTTCAGTAAAACTTTCTAAATACTACAAAAGCTGGGATACAGCACATAGAATTTACAGTGCAGAAGGAGGCCATTTGGCCCATTGAGTCTGCACCAACTCTTGGAAAGAGCAACGCACTTAAGCCCCACATCTCCACCCTACATCCTCAAATAAGTTATATGGCTCGCAAACTGAACCTACAAAATCTTGCCAGTAATGCACCAGATTTTAACTGCTGAAACAATAGTCTAGAGCAGAGAAACAGGCCATTCTTCTTCACTGGTCTATACTTACATTATGCTCCACATGTGCCTTTTCCCACTCTTTTTCATCAACCCTATCAGCATATTCTTCCTTTTTTGCGTCAATGTTGTGTCAGTCATGGCTCAATTGATAGCTCTGATTTACAAGGTTGTGTGTTTAAGGCTCACTCCAGGATTTGAACACAAAAATTAATGCCGACACTCCAGTGCGGAACTGAGGGAGTGCTGCACCGTTGGAGGTTCTGCCTTTCAGACGAAACGTTAAATTGAGGCACTTCAAGGATCCCATGGCACTATTTCAGAGACATGGGGAAAGTTCTGAAGAGGAGTCATATTGGGCTCGAAACGTTAACTCTGTTTCTCTCTCCACAGGTGCTACCAGACCTGAGTTTTTCTGGCACTCGGTTTGAATTTTTCCATCCTGGCCAATATTTATTCCTCAATCAACATCACAAAAAGAATAGATTATCTGATCATTATCACATTGCTGATTGTGGGAGCTTCCTACATTGCAACACCTCGAAAGTACATCGCTGTAAAGTGCTTTGAGACATTTGGTGGTAATGAACGGCTCCTTGTAAATGTAAGTCTTCTTTCCATGTAATTTATCACATTTCTTGCCCAGCATTCAGTCTTAGATGGACAGAAATGTTCTCCCACTATATATTGGAAAGACCAAAGCCATTGGCTTCACTCTGCCACTGACTCCATCTGCAACAACTGTCTGAAGCTGAACCAGACCATTTGCAACCTTAATATTAGTGTTGGACTTCTGATCAAATATTCATGCCATCATCAATAATTCTATCCATTACAACGCCCAATCTGTCCCTGCCTCAGTTCATTTGCTGTTGAAACCCTCTTTTCACAGTAACTTCATTGTAGTGTTAATGTAAGCCTACTTGTGACACTGATCAAGGTGACTATGATATTCTTTATGGGCAACACAGTAGAATAGTGATTAGCACAATGGCTTCACAGCACCAGGGTCCTAGGTTCGATTCCCAGCTTGAGTCACTGTCTGTGCGGAGTCTGCTAGTTCTCCCCGTGTCTGTGTGGGTTTCCTCCGGTTCCTCCCACAGTCCAAAGATGTGCAGGGGTAGGTGGATTGGCTGTGCTAAATTGCCCTTAGTGTCCAAAAAAGGTAAGGTAAGGTGGGGTTATGGGGATAGGGTGGAAGTGTGGGGATAGGGTGGAGGTGTGGGCTTAGGTTGGGTGCTCTTTCCAAGGGCCGGTGCAGACTTGATGGGCCGAATGGCCTCCTTCTGCACTGTAAATTCTGTGATCCACGCTTTTGTTACTTCTAGGCACGACTATTCAAAACATCTCTTAACTGGCCTCCTATCTTCCACCTTTCATAACTTGAGCTCATCTAAAACTCTGCTGCCCATTTTCTAACATACACCAAGTCCCATTCACTCACCAGCCCTGTTCCTATAGACCTACATTGTCTCCTGATCCAGCAACATCTCCACTTTAAAACTCTTACCCTGTTTGCAAATCCCTCCCTATATCTGTCACTTCCTCCAGCTCCACTCTCCTCAGATGTTTGCGCTCTTCCAATTCTGACTTCTTGTGCATCCCTAAAGTGAATTACTCCATCACAGACAGCTGTGCTTTCAGCTGCCAGGGTTTGATCTTTGGAATTCTCTCTCTAAACCTCTCTGCCTCTTTTGCCCTTGAATATGCTCATTAAAAATCTACCACTTTGCCCAAGATTCTTGTCACCTGTCCAAATATCTACCCTATTGGGGCTTGGCATCACATTTTGTTTTCTCAAGTTCTTATGAAACATCTCATATATTTTGCTGCATTAAAGATACTATTTAGACATAAGTGGGTGTTGTTACCATTTGCCTCAACTACTCCCAATGCTAACATGTTCCACATTGTTGTTACTCTTTGGGTAAAGAGGCGTCTACTGCATTTCCTATTGTAGTCGAGTATCTTGTATTGATTTGGACGCCTCCCACAAGTGGGAATATTTTCTCAATGTTTACCCTATTAAACCCCATTATGTAACAACCTGTCAAGCTGCCCCCTCGCCTTCACTTTTCTAGAGAACTGATCCTCAAAAATCCATTCAGCCTTTTCTGATAAGTGTACCTAAGTTCTGGTATCCTCCTTATGAATCTTATTTGCATCTTCTGTAATGTTCCTTTACCATTTCTTTACAATATGAAGACTAGAAAATACTTCAAATATGGTCCAAAGTTCAATATAAGTTTAGCAAATTCTCCACTTTTCAATTCCATTACTCTTGAAATGGGTCCTAGTGCTTTCCTTGCTTTTGTTAACTTTATTAACCTAAGTCACGACGTGTACTCATTTGTGTTTGTACCCCTAGATACTTTTGCTCCTCTACCCATTTAGACTATTATGCAAGCAGAATGGGACTTCCTTATTCCTGCTACCAAAATATACCATCTTATATTTAACTATATTAAAACACGTTTATCAATTACACATCCATTTGCAATTTGTTTTCTGTATTTTGTTGTATTCTTGCTTTGAATTAACTACACTTCCCAATTTGATGTCGCCTGCAATTATTTAGTTTGCTCTTATTACTACTTTTAAACTGAGATTTTACAGCAAACTGAAATTAATAGACAGTACCCAAGGTGGAAAAGCATGATAAAGTACGAAATAGAAGTTATAATTACATGAACAATTGGATAAATAACAAATTCTATCTATATAACAAAATCATTAACTTATTATAATGAAGTAAATAAATATTGACAAGTGAAATTAACTAATGTTGAAAAAAGTAGAAATTCAAAGAAAATCAGCACTGGACAGTTTTTCACTTTTAGTGAAGCATTACTTATTAGTTTTCTTTCCAATTCTTGCTTTGGAGAATGTGGGCTCTTTGGATCAGTTTTGGATCCCAAGAAGGTCTGCCTAATACTGAGAGTCTGGCGAGGTGTTTTAGGAGATGGTTCTGTCTTGCTGCCAGAAGTACTGAAAAGAAAAGATATTTTATTGGAATTATAGCTTGTGTACTCAAGTCCTTTAACATTCCTAAGAGAAGATTAACATTAGATTGCCCCCACTCCCCTAACAGCAATGTGTGCTCATTGAAATATGGACCAATATTACTAATAGGCATGGCTCCCATTACCCAACAATCTTCAATAGAATGCATGGTGCCAGAGAAGGTGAGGCTTCTGATCTTCAAGCACTCAGCATAGTCTGGTTATAGTTTTAAAGAATGAGCAGTTGTGTATTCTGAAAACACAGCCATAGAAATTAAGATATCAAGACTTACTTCATCATGGTACTGTATTCTTTAATCTTCCTGCTAATTAAATCTCTGCTTGTAACTCCGGTATCCTATGAGTTAAAAGAATGGTACATATTATTCCTTTTCTTTACCCATGTGCAAAAGAGCTGTACATAATAGGTTGTAACAAAAAATACAAGTGCTGAAGAGTTATTTTAAGGTGCATCACAAAACAAGGGCATGTAACAAAGATATGAAACTGTGGAATTTAGCTTAATGTAAAAACTACAATTATACCAGACATTCATAAAACATTGTATAATTTGAAATAACAGCTTTAATACTCAAGTCTTAAACCATATGAGCAGAGTTATGAAAGAGGGAACATTGATACAAGATTAAATTAAAAAGAGATTTTGGACCGAGCAGGAAAAAAACCTTTTACACACAGGATTTGGGGCTGTGGAATGCACTACCAGATTGTGAATAAGCAGAGACCATATCAACATGTAAGAATAGATTAATAAGGTGTTAACGATATACATTACATGCAATGAACCAGCAAGTTATGGAGAGAAATAATGCTCGACTTCTACAATGCCACAAGTTGCTAGATGCTTTGTGCCACTCTGCCCGTGAACTTTGCGAAAACAGCATTTTGTATAAATTCCACCAAATTACTGCAATTCCACATTAATTGTCCATCATATTCTACACAAAAAGTTAAATCTAGTAATGGATAGCACAACTACTCTTTTAACACGATATTTCGTAAGGAATGCCAATCAACCTTCTCTGGTCAGGAAGTGAATTAAAAGCATGGCATCTAATTTCTTCAGCTAGAGTTGTCGACGATTTTGAAAGTTATATTTTAGAATGTTTCTTACCTTTCCTTTCTCTTGCCTCTTTGTCAAACTCGTTTTCTTTCCCTCTCAATTTTGATGTTGAATTGATGTACATTAATGCATACTCCTTCTCTCACCTTCCTCTATTCATTTCTTCATCCTTAAATCTCATTGGCTGATGAGATACAATATTGCTCCACTCATATGCCAAGGTCTCAGATGCCCCATGGTCCTTATGCTATCAGCTAGCACCTCCAGCAATTTACAGCGCAAACACATGTTTAGTTGAAGGGTACAGGGAGAAGTCTAATGGGGACTGAAATAAATTTACACTGAATGCAATGAGCAGAGGTCCTGCTCCAGCAAATTCCAATCCGTTTTTGTTTGTGGGATCTCACTGTTCACTAATTTTTTTTTTTTTTTTAAACCTCCCAACAGTGCTGTAGTACCGTAGATCTGTGCTGAACAGTCACCCAAGATTACGTGCTCAAGACTGGAGATGGGAATTCAACCCACAACCCTCATATTTAATGTAAAAATGTTTCCAACTAAACCAAGCTGGAAATCTGGACATGGCACCAGAATATGGATGGCACGGTGGCACAATGGTTAGCACTGCTGCCTCACTGCGCCAGGGACTCGGGTTCAATTCGGGCCTTGAGTGACTGTCCGTGTGGTGTTTGCACATTCTCTCCATGTCTGTGTGGGTGCACTTCAGGTGCTCCGGTTTCCTCCTACAGTCTGAAGATATGTGGGTTCGGTGGATTGGACATGCTAAAGTTGCCCCTTAATGCAGGGTAGGTGACGAGGATGGGGTGGAGTGGATGGGGAAGTGGGCCTGGGTGGAGTGCTCTCTCGAAAAGTAGGTGGGCCCAATGGTTTCTTTCTGCACTGAAATACACTTTTACTAACTGAACATAAACTTTTGATGTGGAGATGCCGGCATTGGACTGGGGTGAGCACAGTAAGAAATCTTACAACACCAGGTTATTCATCTGAGGAAGGAGCAGTGCTCCGAAAGCTAGTGTTTGAAACAAACATGTTGGACTTTAACTTGGTGTTGTAAGACTCCTTAATAAACTTTTGAAATTATGGTAATGAAGCAGAATAATGACTGCATTTAATCATTGTTCATAAAGGAGCAAAGGCATCTCTCTCAAATAGAGACACACAATTGGTTATATGTAACTTGAGGGGTACCATTCCACAAGCATGAGCAGGCCCCCATGAACCACCATAGCGGGTACAAGATTTGAACCTCCACCATTGGGGTCATTCTGCATTGCACTCTACACACATTATATATACAGAATTTAAAAATAGTAAGAATACTCTAAGTTTTAAGATAAATACTTTGTCCAATAAGATTTATGAATCCACATGCAAATTTGTATATCAATTCAATACTTGATGTGCATGTAGTTCCATCATTTTGAAACAAAGTTTTGATACTTTATTATGGCTGCTTCAGTTGCAAAGTACAAATACAAGCTCAAAGAAAAGTGCATAACATAAGTTCAAAGAACTAGATGTGGAGGAGGCAAAAACTGAAGAAACGTTGCTTATTTTCTTCTGTTCTACCATTTCATTATGACTTGCACTTACTTCATCATCTAGATTGCTGTTTTCTTGTATGCTCTTAATCCATGCCAACATATCTTCTCGATTCTCTGCCTGAAAGAGGTATTCACACTCTGACGTGGTTAATCGAAACACATGTTTGCGCTTGGTATCACTATACGAGATGTCTATCAGGCAGGCTTTGACGCTGATTGGTTGTTCTTCTTCAATTTGGCCAGACGTATGAGTTAGTTTGTCCTTTTTATCTTTGTACAAGAACAGGGAGTATCCACGAAGAACTACATACATTTGCTTCCATGGCCGAATGCTGCCGCCAACACGCTGTAATATTTAAAACAAAGAATTCCTAATTGAAATGGATCAATTCATTTTCATATTTAGGCTTTTTTTTCATTATTTTCTCCCACTCAGAATAGGGAAAGTTTGATTGAAAAAAGATGCAGGTGCATTTTAAGTATGTGTATCCTATTAAAAAAGAAAATTGTGTAATTTTAAAAATAATTCTTCATATACAAGTAGGAAAGAAACACTTGCAAATATAAAGCACCGTATCACATCTCTGAACAATTTCTAAGGACTGGATTTTACACTCCACCCACACTACCAGGTGTGTTTTTGGCAGGGGTGAAACATCTGCAGTGTTACCCAGTTCGCCACCTTTGTACCCACCCCGAGCTGCCCCCATAAAATGTTAAATGGTCAGGCACAAAACAGTGAGCCCACCATCATTGAGGGTGTGTTCTGTCTGCAGCCCCGTCCCGTCCAAGTTGTACCCCCATGACCTCTTTTGTTCCATGTCGCCTGTCCTCCAAAACTGGCTCCTGAACCCTCTCTCCCCAGGCTCTCCAACCTCTCTCTGCCCTGAAAGACTGGAACTTACACCAGCCTTCGTCAGCCATTGCTTTTCTTCATGTTCCTACTTCCAGTCCTGGCAGGTCCACTACTGAGCTTGGGCATTGCCGGGATTGCTACAACTACTGGGCAATCTCGAGGGTGGGATTTTCACTGAGGGGTGGAAATCAGACTCTCAGCTGCTTAAAACCACAAGCTGCTGCAGGGTTTTTAAAATTTGGATTGCCTGCCATCCAAAGTTTCTCTTGGGGTGGTAGGTGGGTTTTTTGTGGCTGGACAACAGGAGGTGAGGAATTGCAACTGGGCAATACCTCGTCAAGCAACTAAAATTATCTTTAATTTACATCCTACCATTCCTCTGGCACTATGAATTGGAACATAAAAATGTTCATTTTTATCCAGGATGTTAGAAAAAGGAAGAAGGCAGCCATTTAGCATTTCCTGATTGTTCCGCTATCCAAGATCATGGCTGTCCTTAACATATCTCCTCATCTCTGCCTTTATCCCTTATCTCTTTTTTAAAAAAAATTAAAGTGCCCAATTCTTATTTTTTGTCCCAATTAAGGGGCAATTTAGCGTAACCAATACATCTACACTGCACACACTTGGGTTGTGGGGGTGAGACCCACGCAGGCATGTGAAGAAAGTGCAAATTCAACATAGACAGTTGCCCGAGGCCGGAATTGACCCCGGGTCCCTGGAGCCACCGTGCCGCCCTTAATACCTATGGTTAACAAAACTCTATTAATTTCAAGTTCTAAAGCTAACAATTGATCCACGTATATTGCAATTTGCAGAAGAGCATTTCACACTTCTACCACCCGTTTCATGTTAAAGTGTTGCCCAAGGGGAAGTGTTACCTTTAGTGGGGGTGGTGGTGAAGCGGTATTATCACTGGACGAGTGATGCAGAGACCCAAGATTTGAACCAGGCACGACAGATGGTGAAGTTTGAATACAAATAAAATCTGGAATTACAATTCCAACTATGACCTTGAAACCATTGTCAATTGCTGTAAAAACCCATCGGGTTTCCTAATGTCCTTTAGGAAAGGAAGTCTGTTGTCCTTACCTGTTCTAGCCTATATGTGATTCCAGATTCACAGGAACATGGTTGACTCTTAAATGCATTCTGAAATGGCCGAGCGAGCCACTCAGTTCAAGGGCAATTAGGGATGGGCAATAAATGCTAGCCAAGCCAGCAACGCCCACATCCAATAAATGGAAAAAAAATTCACCCCTGAAAGAGCTGCCTCAAAGTTTATGACTATTCCCCCTAGTCATAGACTTCTTGATCAGTGGAAATTATTCTTTTACCTCTATCCTATAAAGTCCCCTTAATATGCTGAAAACTTCAATTAAATCGCCCCTTAACCATGTAAATTCCAGGAAATACAACCCCAGTTTGCACAATCTCTCCATGTAATTTAATCCTTGGAGTCTAAGTATCATTGCAGTAAATCTGTGTAGCACTTCCTCAAAAGCCAACAAATCCTTTCTAAGGTATGGCACCCAGAAATGCTCATGGGTGTAGTCTAATCCACAGCTTTATTGACCTGAAACATGATTTTGTCCCGGGTGTTCTAATTGCTAGATATAAAGGGAACTCTATGTACCTAAATATTGGGCCAAATCGTCTCCTTCTGTGCCGTAATGCTAGGTTTCTAATGTGTTATCAGCAAATTTGGATGTTTGAGGTAACTCAGGGGCACTTCCAGTGTCCAGGACGTCCACGGTGTGCAGGGATTGTGTTCAGATGCAGCTACTCAAAATTTGGGTTTCAAATCTGGAGTAGAGGCTAGAGTCACTGAGAACATAGCAAGTTGAGATCTTCGTAGATAGTGCGTACCATGAGGTGGTCACCACTGGGCAGGTAGTGCAGGAGCCCCTGGGTCCATCTCCCTTTCTGACAAATTTTCCATTTTGGATACTGCCGGGGAAGGTTGTTTCTCAGGGGAAGGGAGCAGCAGCTAAGTCTGTGCCACCACAAGTGGCTCAGCTGGGAGGGGGATGCAATAGTATTAGGGGATTGTATCCTTAGGCAACAGACAGAGGTTTCTGCAGCCACAGACTTGACACCAGGACGGCATGTTACTTACCAGGTGACAGGGGCCGGAATTCTGTGGTCAATTTTCCCGTCGGCAGTGCAGTGCCAGCGGGTTTCATGGCTGTAATGGGTGTTTACAATGGTAAATCCCATCGGCAAGTGGAGGGAAGATAGAAGTCGGCCGCCAGCAAACGGCATGCAGTCGGGAAGCACGTGGCTGGCAGACCAGAGAATCCCACCCAGGGTCAAGGAATGCAGCTACAAGGCATTCAGAAGTGGGAAGGTAAACAGCCAGAGGTCGAGATCCATATAGGTACAGATGACATAGGTTAAAAAAAAGCGAGATTCCTAAATGCAGAATATAGGCAGTGAGGAAATAAATGAAAAAGCAGGACCTCAAAAGGTGGTCACCTCAGAATTACGCCCAGTGCCATGTGCTCGTGAGATCAGAAATAGAATAAATCAGATGAATGTGTGGCTGGAGAGATGGCATAGGAGAGAGAGATTTTGGTTCCTGATGAATTGGGACAGATCATGAGAAGATGGGACCTGTACAAGCTGGACTGGTTACACCCCTGAAGGACCAGGGCCAATATAATTGCAGGGACAGGGTGTCGGTTTAAACTAGAGTGGCAGGGGCGTGGGAACCTGTGTGAGGAGACACAAAGGTTAGAAAGATAGAACTGAAAGAGAAAAGTAAAAAGTAAAAATGGAAGGCAGAGGAAACAAAGGCTCGTAGCAAACGGCCATCATACGAGACAAAATGTACAAAAACGATAAAAGGACTAAAGGCGCTGTATTTGAATGCATGGAACATTCACAATAAGGCTGACGAGTTAACAGTATAAATAGAAGTAAATGGGTACAATATGATTGAGATTATGGACACATGATGACAGGGTAACCAAGGCTGGGAACTTAATATCCAAGGGTACTCAATATTTAGGAAGGACTGGCAATAAGGAAAAGGAGACGGGGTGGGATGGTGCTGTTAGTTGTATAAGGCACTAATTAGACCTCAACTAGAGTATTGTGTCCATTTCTGGGAACGACACTTTAGGAAGGATGTGAACGTATTGGAGAGACACCAGAAAGGGTTTACAAAAATGGTCCTGGGGATGAGAAACTTTAGTTATGAAGAAAGATTGGAGAAGTTGGGACTCTTTGGGAGAGGGAGACTAAGAGAAGATTTGATGGAGATGTTAAAAATCATGGATAGAGTAGATAGGGAGAAACTGTTCCCGCTCGTAAAAGGATCGAGAACCAGGAGGCACAGATTTAAAGTGATTTGCAAAAGAAGTGACGTGAGAAAAAGCTTTTTCACACAGTAAGTGGTTCGGGCCGAGAACACCCTGCCTGGGCAAGTTCAGTCGAGGCATTCGAAGGGCATTAGATGATTATTTAATAGAAAATTGTGGAGAGTTAAAAGGAAAAGTCACAAAATCATAATGCGAGCACGGGCTGGTTCGGCTTAGTCTGTATCTTGCCCGTTGTAAACAACAGCTGGGATATGCTGTTTGATATGATCAACCAGTCTTCAGGACATATGGCCTACATACTGTAAAACCATAAGACATAGAAGAAGTGGGCCAATTGAGTCTGCACTACCATTCAATGAGATCATGATTGATCTGATATAATAATTTTCAACTCCACTTTCCCGCTTTATCCCCATAATCTACGATTCCCTTACTGATTAAAAATCTATCTCAGCCTTGAACATATTTAACAACACGGCCTCTCGAGCCCTCTGCATAAAGAATTCCACAGGTCCCCTACCCTCTGGAGGGAAGAAATCCATCCCTATCTGTCTTAGAAGGGCAACCCCTTACTCAGATTATGTCCTCTGGTCCTAGATTTACCCACAAAGGGAAACCTCTCAGCATCTACTCTGTCAAGCCCCTGAGAATCCTAGATGGCTCAGTAAGGTAGTCTCTCATTCTTCTGAACTCCACCGAGTACAGGCCCGACCTACATCACCTCACCTCATCTGAAAATTCCTCCATACCCAGGACCAATCAAGTGAGCCTTCTTTGGACTGCCTCCAACGCCAATATCTTTTTCCTTAGATAAGAGACCAAACCTCTTCACCGAATTCCAGGTGTGGTCTAACTCATGTCTTATATAGTTTTCTCAAGACTTCCCTATTTTTATACGCCAATCCCTTTGAAATAAAGGCCAACATTCCATTTGCTTTCCCAATTACCTGAACTTGCATGCTAGCTTTTTATGATTTATGCACTAAGATTCCCAAATCCCTCTGTGCTGCAGTTTTCTGCAGTCTTTTTCCATTTAACTAATCGGCTCTTTACTCGTCATACCAAAATGCATGACCCTACATTTTCCTACGTTATATTCCATCTGCCAAGTTTTTGCTTCCTTACTTAACCTGTCTAGATCCCTCTGTAGACTCTGTGCCGTCTCCACCATTTGTATTCCCACCTATTTTTGTGTCATCTGCAAAACAGGCATTGATGCATTCACTTCCCAGTCCAAGTCATGAACATATAATGCAAATAAGTGTGGCACCAGCACTAATCCCTGTGGCAGTCACTTGTTACAGGCTATCATCCTAAAAATCCCCCACTTAGCCCAACTCTGTCTTCTATTAGCCAATACTCTATCCATGCTAATATACTGCCCCCAACATCATGGGCTCTTATCTTATTAAGTAGCCTTTTGAGAAGTACATTACTGAACGCCTTTTAGAAATCCAAGTATATTACATCGGCTGGTTCCCCTTTATTTAGCCTATTCATTACCGCCATAAAAGAATTCCAATAAACTTTTCATGCATGATTTCCCTTCATGAAGCCATACCTAGCATCACAGTGGCACTGAAATTCACATACCACATTACTCATCTGGTTGACAGACATATCGTTTTGGCTTGACAGCAGTATCCTGTTAGTGACAAATGCCACGTGTGTGTAGCAGCATCGTGAAACAGCTTGCTTCACCCGTTACTCATTTTGGGCTTAATATCATACAAGCTCATTAACAGGCCTAAGGCCATCGCCTATGGCTCTGAAAAGTGTTCAGTCCACCTCAGATTACCCTGGAAGAATAAGGTATCTCTTTTGAGCAACTGTTCATCAAAGGAGTTTGCGGGATGTTAAAGTTTGGCAACCATGTGACATGGCTCGGTTTCTTGAGAAAATAAAGTTTGCTTTAAGAGGGTCAATGGTAGGGTTCACCCGGAGGTGGCAGCCATTCGTCAACTTTCTTGGGGAAAATTAAAATGTCAGCAGAAGCAGAATTCCACAGTGCGGCGCGCGGGGGGGGGGGGGGGGGGGGGGGGGGGGGGAGAAAGAGGGCCGGACTGTTTTATGGGGTGTGAAGATTGTGATGGGGGTGGAAATGTTTATTGTGCCATGTTTGTGTCGCTGTTATTATTACAAAAACTTCCAAATACCCTAATAAAAAATTTTCTTAAAAAAAAGTTTGGGAACCATGGCTCTATTCTGATAATGTCACACTAACATTCCATACTAAGGAACATCAGATCAGCAGCAAACGGACAGAATCCTTCATGCCTGAAAAGAGCTCAGTTGGACCATAGTGACAAGTAAATGCAATGGCCCAGGGTGTTGTCATATTGCCTGCCATCTAGCAGCATTGAAACAGTTAAAGTTGTTGATGGATTCACACAACTAGGCTCCAAAACAATCTATCACTTGATGTGGAAATCAACACATGCATTGGTTGCAGTTGTTATGTCCAAGCTAAATATGGGTGTGGAACCAGTGCTGAAAAGGACACAAAACTGAGAGTCTTACCAAGCATGTATCCTCAGTGCACTCCTCTACTGTGGGTCGACCTGGATAAATATGCCAGGCAGGAGAAAAGGCTGAAAAGTCAGAAAAGGTTGAACAGCCTGAAAAGGCTGACACCTTCACTGCCTCAAATGTAGTCTCGACAGCTCTTGGCAGGACATGGTCATCAAGAAGAGATCTGGAGCATATGAATTCCATCAGCATGTGCTTACTGCTATGCCAACATTGTCAACACTGATTTAATGAAGAGTGCAGGAGGGCATGCCAGAAGTGGCACAGTGGTTAGCACTGCTGCCTCACAGCGTCAGCGACCTGGGTTAAATTTGGGACTTGGGTGACTGTTTGGATTGTGCAGTTTCATCCCCATGCCTGCGTGAGTTTCCTACGGATGCTCTGCTTTCCTTCCACAGTCCAATGATGTGTGGTTTAGGTGGATTGGCCATGCTAAATTGCCCCTTAGGATCCAAAGATGTGTAGGGTATGTGGGGTTACAGGGATAGGGGGGGGGCATGTGGGGTGCTCTTTCAGAGGGTTGGTGCAGAAAGCCGTACGGCCTTCTGCATTGCAGGAATTCTAATTCTAAGCAGCACCAGGCATACTTAAAAATGAAGTGTCAATCTGTTGAAGCTACAACTCAGGATTATTTGCATAGCAAACAGCATAAGCAGCATGCAATTGACAATGCTAAGAAACCATTGGATCAGATCTAAGTTCTGCAGTCCTACCACATCCAGCTGTAGGCAATTAAACTACTCACTGAAGGAGGAGGCTCCACAAATATCTCCACTCTCAATGATGGGGGTGCCCAGAACATCAGTGCAAAAGATAAGGCTGCAGCATTTGCAGCAATCTTCAGCCAAAGGTGGATGAAACATCTTGGCCTCTATGCAGGTCCCCAGCATCACAGGCAGTCTTCAGCCAATTAGATTAATTCCAAGTGGCATCAAGAAACGGCTGAAGGGACTGAATGCTGCAACAGCTATAGGCCCTCAAAACATTCCAGCAACAGTACTGGAAGACTTCTGCCCCAGAACCACCCGCTCCACTAGCCTAGCTGTTTCAGTATAGCTACAACACTGGCATCAGCCCAGCAATATGAAAAATTGTCCAGATATGTCCTGTATAGAAAAGAAAGGATTAATCCAACCCAGCCAATCACTGCCCCGTCAGTGTACTCTCAATCATCAGTAAAGTGATGAAAGGGGTCATCAACGGTGCAATCGAGCTGCATTTACTTTGCAATAATCTGCTCACCGGCGCTCAGTTTGGATTCCACCAGGGACACTCCACTCCAGATCTCTTAGCATTTTGGTTCAATCATGGACAGAAGAACTAAACTCCATAAGTGAGAGTGACTGCCCTTGACATCAAGCAGCATTGGACAGAGTATGGCATCAAGGAGCCCTAGCAAGACTGGAGTCAATGGAACTCAAGTCTCCACTTTGGAGTCATATCAAGCACAAAAGAAGATTGTTTTGGTTGTTGGAGGTCAATCATCTCAGTTTTACGATATCACTGCAGGAGATCCTCAGGGCAGTGGCCTAGGCCCAACCATCTTCAGCTGCTTCATCAATGATCTTCCCTCCATCATAAAGTCCGAAGTCGGAATGTTAACTGATAACTGCACAATATTCAGCAACATTCACGACTCCTCACATACCGAAGCAGTCCTTGTCCAAATACAGGCTTCGGCTGACAAGCGGTATGGAACAATCGTATCACACAAGTGGCAAGCAATAACCATCTCCAACAAGAGAGAATCTAACCATCACCTTTTTGACATTCAATGGCATATCCTTCACTGAATCCAACCATCGCTCCTTGACTTCCAGTGGTTGAATCCATCACTATAATTATCCTGAGGGGTATCATTGACCACAAACTGTACTGGATTAGCCATATAAAAATTGTGGCTACAAGAACAGGTCAAAGGCTAGGAATGGGAGGTGGTGACGTACTGGTATTGTTGCAGGACTAGTAATCCAGAGACCCAGAGTAATGCTCTGAGGAGCCAGTTTCAAATTCCACTGTGCCAGGTAGTGAAATTCAACAAAGATCTGGAATTAAGGCCAACGGTGTTTGCTGATTGCTATAAAAACCCATCTGGTTCACCAATGTCTTTTAGGGAAGGTTATCTGTTATCCATACCTGTTCTTCATGTGACTCTAGACTCACAACAATGTGCTTGACTCTTAAATTAGTCAAATCACGAGGGATGGACAACAAATCCTGCCTCCCATAGCTTGACCACCACCTACCAGTCAAAAGTAAGGACTGTGATTGGATACTGTCCACTTGCCTGGATAAGTGCAACTTCAACACTGCTCGACACCATCCAGGATAAAGCAGTCCACTTGATTGGCACCCCCTCCACCACCAACATACGGTAGCAGTACTGTGTATCATCTACACTTTTTACGCCCATGGCGTCTATCATCAGGAAGGACAAGGGCAGTAGATGCATAGGAATACCATTATCTGGAAGTTCCCCTCCAAGCGACCATCCTGCCTTGGAAATGGATTGTTGTTCCTTCACTGTCGCAGGGTCAAAATCTTGGAACTCCCTCCCTAACAGCACTGTGGGTGTACCTATGCTACATGGACTTCAGCGATTCAAGGCAGCAGCTGCTCACCACCTCCTTCTCAAGGGCAATTAGGGATGGGCATTAAATGTTCGCTTGGCGAGCAATACCCACATCCCTGAATTAATTCAAAAGATCTCGGCTAAATGTTAGGTTTTACTTTCCCCAATGGGGCCTGGGTGGGGATTTGATTTGATTTGATTTATTATTGTCACATGTATTAGTATACAGTGAAAAGTATTGTTTCTTGCATGCTGTACAAACAATGCATACCGTACATAGGGAAGGAAGGAGAGACTGCAGAACATAATGTTACAGTTAAAGCAGGTAGAGAAAAGATCAACTTAATACGAGGTAGGTCCATTCAAAGGTCTGATGGCAGTAGGGAAGAAGCTGTTCTTGAGTCGGTTGGTACGTGACCTCAAACTTTGGTATCTTTTTCCTGACGGAAGAATGTGGAAGAGAGTATGCTGGCTGCTTTTCTGAGGCAGCGGGAATTATAGATAGAGTCAATAGATGGGAGGCTGGTTTGCGTGATGGACTGGGCTACATTCACGACCTTTTGTAGTTTTCTGCGGTTTTGGGCAGAGCAGGCTCCATTCCAAACTGTGATACAACCAGAAAGAATGCTTTCTATGGTGCATCTGTAGAAATTGGTGAGGGCCGTAGCTGACATGCCAAATTTTCTATGTCTTCTGAGAAAGTAGAGTCGTTGGTGGCTTTCTTAACTATAGTGTCGGCATGGGGGGAACCAGGAGAGGTTGTTGGTGATCTATACACCTAAAAACCTGAAACTTACGACTATTTCTACTTCATTCCCATTGATGTAGACGGGGGTATGTTCTCCACAACGCTTCCTGAAGTCGATGAAAATCTCCTTCATTTTGTTGACATTGAGGAGAGATTATTGTCGTCTTACCAGTTCACCAGATTCTCTATCTCATTCCTGTACTCTGTCTTGTCATTGTTTGAAATACGACCCACTACGGTGGTGTCATCAGCAAATTTGAAAATCGAGTTGGAGGGGAATTGGCCACACAGTCATAGGTGTATAAGGAGTATAGTAGGGGGCTGAGGACACCGCCTTGTGGGGCACCGGTGTTGAGGATGATCGTGGAGGAGGTGTTGTTGCCTATCTGTACTGATTGTTGCCTGTGGGTTAGAAAGTTCAGCATCCAGTCGCAGAAGGAGGAGCCGAGGCCAAGGCCATGGAGTTTGGAGATGAGTTTCGTAGGAATGATGTTGTTTAAGGCTGAGCTGTAGTCGATAAATAGGAGTCTGACATAGGTGTCTTTGTTATCTAGGTGTTCCAGGGTAGAGTGCAGGGCCATGGAGATGGCGTCTGCTGTGGACCTGTTGCAGCGGTAGGCAAACTGTAGTGGATCAAGGCAATCTGGGAGGCTGGAGTTGATTCGTGCCATGACTAACCTTTCGAAGCACTTCATGATGATGGATGTCAGAGCCACTGGACGATAGTCATTAAGGCATACTGCTTGACTTTTTTTTGGTACAGGGATGATGGTCATCTTCTTGAAGCATATAGGAACCTCAGATTGTTGTAAAGAGAGGTTGAAGATGTCTGCGAATACCCCCACCAGCAGATCCACGCAAAACCTGAGTGCTCGTCCGGGTATCCCATCCGGGCCAGTGGCTTTCCGTGGGTTGACCTTCGAGAAGGCTGCTCTGACGTCTGCAGTGGTGATCTCAGATACAAGTTCATCTGCGGCTTCTGGGGTGGAAGGCTTGCTCTCGCTGACCTCTTGCTCAAAGCGGGCATAGAATGCATTGAACTCATCAGGGAGGGGTGTGTTGGAGCTGACAATGTTACATGCCTTCATCTTGTAGCCTGTTATGTCTTGCAGATCTTGCCGTAGACGGCGGGGATCCGTGTGGCTAGCCTGAGACTTGAGCTTGATCCGGTACTGTCTTTGGCATCTTTGGTAGATTTCTTTAAATCATATCTGGCTTTCTTGTAGAGGTCAGGGACGCCAGACTGGAACGCTTCAGACCTAGACTTCAGCAAGCAGTGGATATCCCTGTTCATCCAGGGTTTCCGGTTGTGAAACTCGCTGATTTGCTTCTTTGGCACACAGTCTTCGACACACTTACTAATGAAGTCAGTCACTGTAGTGGCGTACTCGTTCAGGCTGGTCGCAGAGTTTTTAAATACTGACCAGTCCACTGACTCTAAGCAGTCCCGTAGGAGATCATCCGATTCTTCAGACTAACAGTACACGACTTTCTTGGACGGATTCTCCCACTTCAGTTTTTGCTTATAAGGCGGGAGCAGGAGCACAGCCTTGTGGTCAGATTTGCCAAAGTGTGGGTGGGTGATAGAGCGGTAGGCATGTTTGATATTTGTGTAGCAGTGGTCCAGGATGTTTGGGCCTCTGGTGGAACAGGTAACGGGTTGGTGGTAACTTGGTAGTACGCTCTTGAGCTTGGCCTGATTGAGCTACAGCTACAACGAACAAGGCTTCGGGATGTTTCGTTTCAAGGCTATTTGAGGTGGTGAATATTTCGTCCAGTGACGTTTGCATGGGGTGGGATGTAAACTGCCGTCAGGATAACGTAGCTGAACTCTCGCGGAAGGTAGTAGGGGCGGCATTTTAGCGTCAGGTATTCTAGGTCCGGGGAGCAGAAACTCACCAGTGTTGTCACATCTAGGCACCAGGAGGTGTTGATTAGGAGGCAGACCCCACCTCCCCTTGCCTTGCCTGAGGCCGCCGTACTGTCCATTCGGTGGATTGAGAAGCCCTCTGGTTGTAGGGCACAGTCCAGTGAAGCAGGAGTGAGTCATGTCTCCGTGAAACAGAGCACACAGCAGTCCCTTGGTTCTCTTTGAAAAGTGAGTCTGGCTTTAAGTTCGTCTAGCTTGTTTTCTAGAGATTGGACATTAGCTAGGAGTAAGCTAGGCAGAGGGGCTTTGGGGCCGCGTTGTTTCACTCTCACCTGCAGACCTGCATGTTTTTCACGCTTCCTGGAGTGATGCTTCCTTTCGAGCCTGGGACACGATGAATATATGCAGTGTTCAGGGAATAGTTGTGTCATGAGGTTATTCACTCTGGTCGGTGTGTGGATGAAGGATTTGTTGCCTTGCTTGCGGTTCCTGCGTCGGTAGGTGGGTCTGCGCAGTCGAGTGTTCCGGGTCGCTGTCGGGCTGCGGTTTGTCTTCACAGGTCGGTGGATGTCCAGACCACACTCCGGCGTGGATGGGCCGAAGGCTAGAAGTGGATGATGTCTCTGGGATCGCAATTACGGATGAGGCGATGGCCGGGTCCATGTGTTGGGGTCCACATGGTCCTTTCCAGATCGCGTTCTTCTTTCAGAGGACAGAGGATCCCGAGACCTGGGATGGGGGGGGGGGGGGGGGGGGATGTCAGAAGGTTGTGGTCAGTGACCTTCACATTAAGTGTGCGGCGTGGATATGGATTTACTGCAAATGTTGAAAGAACTGGAGGCGGTTAATTTCCCTAGCACAAAAGATGGGTGGGACATTGGGTAGCAGAATTAGTGGTCATTGTTATCGCCTGGGATTCCATTTTTATTGGCTTCTGGGAGAGTAATTCCCAGAATGAACCAAGATTGTTATTTATTTAAATTTGCTTATCTCAGAATTGCGTATGGTTCCTAGTCGGTGGAAGCTTTGAAATCTTGTTGGCTGGTTGTATCTGGAACAGACTCAAATGTGGGACGAGATTCTCCGGTCCCCCAGCCATGTGTTTCTCGGTGGTCCGCCGTTCCCTGGTAGCAGTATTCTATCTTCCCATTGGGATTCCCATTGTAACCACCCCACGCCACTGGGATTGCGCTGCCAGCAGGAAAGGTGAATTGTAATGACCAAAGAATTCCGGCTGTGGCCTTTTATGCTTGCAATGCAACTGCAATGAAACCTTGTTTCCATGTATTTTATAATAATATTTTAAAATCAAATTATTCAATTCAATTGAGTCTTGAATGTTGAGGTATCAAAAATCATGGAAAACCTCCAGGTAATGTGGTCCCAAACTGATGGACATCTTTGGCAAATGCCATTCTTTACCTGGAAGTGCACAAGTCCCTTCACACTGATAGGATTTTTGATTGTTGTTAAATATTTTTGAGAAATGATAGTGCACATTCTATACAACCTTTTGCATTCAGTGATGACAGCAAGCACAATAAAATGCAGTGGGTTGGAGTTTACGGATTTTATTTTTTGTGCCAGTTCTGAAACACGTAACATACAGGAGAATTCTAATACATTCATTGCCTACAGAGTTTCTAAGTCTTGTGAAAATTCCCAATTGTGAAGGGTTGGTGAAAGAACAGAATAAAAGTTAGAGATGTGAAAAATTTGTCAGCTTTCTTGCATATTAATAAAATACAAGTAAATGCCTCGAATTAAGTAACCTGATTATTTGACTCTTGTCCTGCTAAGGTTATTCAAAACATTTTTTAGCGTGATGAAGACTATCCCGTTCTCTAAAACTGATGTTTTGGGGGTGGCACGCAGCTCAGTAGTTAGCACTGGGACTGCGGCACTGATGACCCGGGTTCGAATCCCGGCCCTGGATCACTGTCCCTGTGGAGTTTGCACAATCTCCCCATGTCTGCATGGGTTTCACCCATACAACCCAAAGATATGCAGGGTAGGTAGATTAGCAGCGCTAAATTGCCCCTGTATTGGAAAAAAAATAATTGGCTGATCTAAATTTATTTTAAAAAACTTTTTTAAAAACGATATTTTACTAGTGAGTGCAGCTCCAAGATGCTTGATACCATCCAGGACAAAGCATCCTGCTTGATTGGCACCCTATCCACCACCGACACAGAGTGTACTATCTCCAGTTGCAACTCACCAAAGCTCTTTTACTAACATCTTCCAAATCCATGACCTGTACCAACGAGAAGGACAAAGGCAACAAATCCACGCGAATACCAAAACCTGCAAGCTCCACTCCAAGCCACACACCATCCTGACATGGAACTGCATTGCCATTCCTTCACTGTTGCTGGGTCAAAATCATAGAAACATAGAGTTTACACTGCAGAAGGAGGCCATTTAGCCCATCGAGTCTCAACCAGCCCTTGGAAAGAGCACCCCACCCAAACCCACACCTCCACCCTATCCCTGTAACCCAGTAACAACACCCAACCTTTTTGGACACCAAAGGCAATTTAGCATAGCCAATCCACCTAACCTGCACATCTTTGGACTGTGGAAGGAAATCGGAGCACCCGGAGGGAACACATGCAGGCATGGGAAGAACGTGCAGACTCCGCACAGGCAGTGACACAAGCTGGGAATCGAACCTGGTACCCTGGAGCTGTGAAGCAACTGTGCTAACCACTGTGCTACCGTGCTGCCCCATCTTAGAACTCACTTCCCAACAGCACTATTGGTGCACCTATACCAGATGGACTGCAGAGATTCAAGAAACTGGGTCATCACCAGCTTCGGATGGGCAATTACAAATGGGCAGAAAATGCTGGCCTAGCCAGTGACACCCATATCCCATGAAAGGATAAGTTTTAAAAAATTATCCCTGGAGACCAGAATTGTACTGAACTTCAATATATGGACAGTCATTTACATAAAATTTCAAAATACCAGCATTCAATGACAGTCACACTGTGGCTTGAAATAAGCTAAAATACTGATGTATTATTAGGATAATCTGTAAACAAGGCATTTTCTTCAGTTAATTGTTTACAACTCTGAACATAATGTCCACTGGCCGATCATTCAAAAAGCAAAGGTCTCAGGCATTAAAGAATTTTATAACCAGCATTAAGTTCTTTTTAAAAAATTGATAAAATCTGATTCACAAGTGCTCATTTGCATTACCTTTCCTTTTTCTGTAAGAATCTGACGAAACTGCAGCCATCCTTCTTTTGAAGCATCGCTAAAGCTATCTGATGAAGAGTCTCTTCTTGGGCTCACATCGTCTGAAAACTTCAGGCTGTCTGGGGCCTAAAGAAAATGTCAGAGTTACAGTGCAACACATTTCACTGCAAGTCATACGAGAACCAAAATTGGATCGATGGATTGATAAACGAGAACAACAGAGTCCAACAATAAACTTTACCGGAAACATTACTCCAGATATGTCTCAAACGCAAGGAGAAATACAATACTGGCACATCATTCTTCTTTTTAACGCAAGTTATATTTCCTCCCATATGAACCTTCAACTTCAGGAAGAAAACTTATCTGGCTTTAGCCATGCAAGGAACATACCAACAGACTACTGTAATGCTTCTGCTAAATTAATACTGTGCGAATTGTTTGGCATTGCACTTTCCTGCTACAGTGTGCCACTGTATTCGGCCTACATAGACACTACTGTGATACTGAACCTTGTTTTGAATTTCTGAAGGGCCTTTGTTACTGTGAATACATCAGATGCCAGGCTAAATCATTTACATACATGCTCCTAAATGTTAATTCTAGGAAATATATTGACCAGTCGGGAGAAAAAGCGGAGAGAATCTAACTGAAAGTTAAGAAATGTTCATTTGAACAGCTCAGCTTTCTTTGAACAAGTGTTGTTTACTTACTACTTGAATACAGAGTGTATTAATGGCCTGAACTAGATTGAAGTTTCCATACAATTAACAAATGGGGAATGAGGATAGGGATGATACGTACTTTATATATAAAAAAAGGTTACAAACCTTTATTCCTTGCAGGCTGGGTATTGGCTTCACTGATTTTCTGCTGAAAATAACATTTCTTATTAATGAAATAAAGGGTTAATTAGATCATTAAATTGCAAAAAAGGTCCATAGTCTGCAAATAAACTTACAACTTTTCTTCTCTATAATTATCTAATCCTTCATCGTATGATTTTGATCGCTCAGTTTTTCCACTCTGTTGGGAATCAGTAGAGGTTCTAATGGCATCTGAAGAAAATTCTTAGAATCAATAATGCAACATAGCCATGGTCTGTAATATATAGAACAAAATCTACATTTCTTCACTTCAAATTTGTACTTGAGCGCCTACCTTGATCATGTGACAACTGCCGACGAATAAGAGGGGACGGTTTATTCGGACTAGAAGGTACTGCAGTTACGGTTAGTATTTCAGACACTCCAGCTGAAATTACTGCTGATGCGGGAATGTGGGCAAACTCATGATCGACACTAGGACTTGTGGGTTCATCTAGGATTGACATTAAAGAATATCAATTAAATCTCTACTGTTGAACATAAACAGGGACTTTTGAACCTTTATATTTATTTTTGATAAATTCAAAAAGCATTCCAACATATTCAGTAATCAATGTCCAACTGGCTATTAAATGCAAAATTTTAACAAAAAGATTATAAGATTTTCAGAACCTTCAATTTTTTTGAAAACGTCCATTCTGCACCAACTTTCATATTTGTTATACCATGATGAGTGTTTACAAATAGTGCTTTAACTATTTTGCATTAAGTGCTAGGTTAACTGCTATTCTGACTTAAATATTGCACACACTGATCCAAATAGCCTAAATTCTTGCACCATACTAATGATACATCTACTTTATACATTATTATTCCAGTAGTAAAGCTCCAGGAAATACTGGTGTGAATGAGTTATGCTAGTTTTATACCAAATTTCCATAGCATTGCTCCACTGAACCCCTCAGTAAAAGAGTAAAAAGTTTTTAAAAAATAAATGTATCTTATTAGAAACGTATATAAAAAGTTACAACACAATTCTGGAAACAAGCTTCCCACTAAACAACTATACCGTTTGTCTAAATGTTTCCCCTTTTTCACCCCGCCCTCCCCCTCCTTGACGAACAACTCCTCAAACACGGCCACAAACATCCCCCACCTCGCCACAAAACCCTCTGCAAAACCCCTTAAATCCTATTTGATCTTTTCCAGCCGAAGAAAGTCAGAAAGTCCCCCAGCCAGGCCGTTACCCGCGGTGGCGTTGCTGACCGCCACTCCAATAAGATTCGTCGTGAAAGGGTCTGGCCTAACCTCCTTCCCCACTATCCTTGCTAGCGCCGCAAACACTTCCGCACAGAATCTGTCCAACGTTTTGCAGCCCTAGAACATATATGCGTGATTCGCTGGTTCCTGGCCTCACTTCTCACACTCATCATGCCACTCCCTGTACGACCTTGAACTGTATCCGGCTCATCCTCGCATGTGAGGTCGCATTTATCCTTCATAGCACCTCACTACCTACTCCCCACCTTATCTCCCCTCCCAGCTCCCCTACCCATTTCTCCTTAATCCTCACCACCCATTCACCACTCTGTTCTCCCAGTCACCTGTATATGTCTCTGAGCTTACACTCCCCTTCCACATCAGGAAACAACAGTCGCTCCTGCAGGGTGTACCTCGGCAACCTGGGGAATTCCTTACAAACATTCCACGCAAAGTCCCTTACCTGCAGGTACCTAAACTCACTTCTTCTCGGGAGCTCTACCCTCTCCTTCAATTCATCTATACTGGCAAACCCTTCTTTCAGATACAAATCCCCCACTTTCACCAGCCCCACTTCTCTCCATGTCCTGTACATGCTTCCCCCCCACCGTGGATTTCACGCAACGGTGCCAACACCGACATCCCCTCTTTCCTAAAGTGCCTCCTCAGCTGGTTCCAGATCTTAGAACATAGAACATAAAGTGCAGAAGTAGGCCATTCGGCCCATCGAGTCTGCACCGACCCACTTAAGCCCTCACTTCCACCCTATCCCCGTAACCCAATAATCCCTCCTTACCTTTTTGGTCACTAAGGGCAATTTATCATAGCCAATCCACCTAACCTGCACAGCTTTGAACTGTGGGAGGAAACCGGAGCATCCGGAGGAAACCCAAGCAGACACGGGGCTAACGTGCAGACTCCGCGCACACTGACCCAGCAGGGAATCGAACCTGGGACCCTGGCGCCGAAGCCACAGTGCTATCCACTTGCGCTACCGTGCTGCCCTATCTTCACCATGGACTGCACCATTGGGCACCCTGAATATCTGCTCGACATCATTGGCAATGGTGCCATCACCATAACCCTGAAGCTGGACCACTTACAGGATTCCTGCTCCATTCTAACTCATTCTACCCCATCTCCTTCCCACCATTGCCTCAGCTTCTCCACTTTCGCCGCCCAAAAGTAATGAAGCAGGTTCAGCAACGCCAACCCTCTCTGTTGCCTCTGTCTCTGTAACAGGGTCCTCTTAACCCTTGGCACCTTTCCCGCCATAACAAAGTCCAAAATAATTGTGTCCAGTTTCCGCAAGAAGGCCTTCTGAGTGTCTGGAAAATGAACAGGAACCTCGGCAGAATGTTCATCTTCACCACTTGGACCCTCCCCGCCAAAGTTAATTGCAGCGTGTCCCACCTTTTGAGATCCTCTCTTGCCTCCTCCACCAGCTTTGTTAAATTCCACTTGTGAAGAATCGTCCATTCCCTCGCTACCTGAATCCCCAATATCGAAACCTGTTTCGAGCCACCTTAAATGGCATCCCACCCTAAATTGGCTCGCTGACCCAACTCCTTCACCGGGAACACTTCGCTTTTCCCTACATTTAACTTATACCACGAGAACACCCCAAACCTCCCCAACAGGTCCACAAACCTCTCCATGCTCTCCAGCGGGTCTGAAACATATAACATAAGCCATCAGCATATAGCGACACCCGATGCTCCCTTCGTCCCCATATAATCCTTTGTCACTATGCCGACCCCCTAAGGGCCATTGCAAGAGACTCTACAACCAGTGCAAACAGCAGCGGCGACAGCGGACACAACCTTCCATCCTTTCCGCCACTAACTTAGCCAGCACTTTCAAGTATGTATTTAACAGCGATATGGGCCTATACGACCCACATTCCAATGGGTCCTTCCCCTTTTTTGGTATTAATGTGGTCGTTGCCGGTGTAATCATCTCCGGCAGCTCCCCATTTTCCAACACCTCATTAAACGCCCCCAAGAAAGGTGGTGCCAGGCCCGTCGCAAACTCCTTATTAAATTCTACCAGAGAGCCATCGGGCCTCGGAGCCTTCCCCGACTTCATACCCCTTATACTGTCCAACACCTCCCTCAGCCCCTGTCTCCATGTGGAAACTCCAGTTCATCTAAGAAGCTTCCCATGGCAATCTCTTCATTCCCTGGGTCCGCCCTGTACACCTCCTTATAATAATCCCTAAACGCCTCATTTATCTTCCCCGGCTCCAACACCACATCCCCGACCCAGTCCTTATCTTCAATATTTCCCTGAATGTGGCCTGCCTGCGACTCTGAATCGAGCCCAGAGTGGCAAACCTGACCTACCCCTTCCTTAACCTAACCTGGTCCTTCACGCGGAGGTGCGTCTCCTGCAGAAAGACCACCTCTGCTTTCAAGCTCGTGAGGTGAACGAAAAACCCATGATCATTTAACCAGTCCATTGACCCCTCGCTAATTCCACGTTAACAGCCATACCGGGGGGCTTACGCCTCCGTTTCTCCTACCACACGTCATCCTCCCCTTTTGGCTCTAGCCTGTTAATTTCACCCTATACCTGGCCCATCCAAGATGGCTCCTTTCTCCACCTCTGACCATGTCTCTTCTCCCACCTCGCCTCGTCGTATCATGCTCCCAAACCCCTCCCCCCTCCTCAGGCCTCCTCTCTAGGCCTTCTCCCCCACCTCACTTCCGCTTACCAGCATTAGTTGCCAGCGTGGCAGCCCCTACCCAAAGGCTTCTCCCACTGGCCTACCCCCTCCCTCTCCCCTCACCTCTCTGCTCAGGGAAGGCGGCTCCCTGCTGACCTCAACCTCCCCCACCCAACACAAAAAACATCCCCAAGAACAAACAGGGGGGAAAAAACACACAGCCCCGGGCAACAGGAGTTGGGGATGGGGACAGCCATCCCCTATAAACCTTTCATCCCTGCTACACTTTGTCAATCCAACAGTAAATTTTTAAAAACATTTTTTAAAACCTCCATATCAAAGGAAAAGAACCCCCCCCCCCCCCCCCCCCCACATCACCACTCGACCCACATTCCCAATTACTTCAAAGTGCCAGCACCCCAGTCTCCCAGAATTGCTCAATTTAGATCTCCCCCAGTTTATACTCCTTCATTAAGTCATCGGCCGCTTCTGGGGTCTCAAAATAGTATTCCCGGCCTTCAAACGTCACCCATAGTTTCGCTGGGTACAGCACCCCAAACCTGATCCACCTTCAACATAGCACCACCTTGGCTTTGTTTAACCCAGCACACCGTTTCGCCAGCTCGGCGCCAATGTCCTGATATATTCAGACCTTGTTCCCCTCCCATTCGCAGTTGTGCTTCTCCCTGACCCACCGCAGAATCTTCTCTTTCTCCACAAACCTATGGAATCTCACGATCGCCGCCCATGGCAGCTCCCTCACTCTAGCCTTCAGCCTCAGAGACTTGTGTGCTCTGTCCACTTCAGGAGCCTTATCCAGCACCCCCTCCACCACCAGGCCACCAGTATCCTCGAAACATACCTCGTGGCACTCGCATCTTCCACTTCTTCAGGCAGGCCCACTATCTGCAGATTCTGTCTTCTGAAACTATTTTCCTGCTCCTCCACCTTTGCTCTCAACGTCTTGCAAAGGTCTCCTAAGAGCCCCAACTCCGCCTCCAATGTTGACACCTGATTGCTGTGATCCAACATCACCCTCTCAATCTCTCGGATCTGAAACCCCCGCTTCTCCAAGCAATTCTCCACCTTCTCC
Source organism: Scyliorhinus canicula (assembly GCF_902713615.1). Lineage (NCBI taxonomy): Eukaryota > Metazoa > Chordata > Chondrichthyes > Carcharhiniformes > Scyliorhinidae > Scyliorhinus > Scyliorhinus canicula. Next base: position 176,404,966 of record NC_052150.1, read on the forward strand.
AACGAGCCCTTCAGGGGTTCCACAGCCCCTTCGATGGCCTTCGAACGATCCTCCCGCATCTCCTTCCTTTCCTGGTAGAACTCTTCCTTGATGAAAGTCATCAATTGTTCCATCTGGGGCTTTCAGACTTGCACAAGTCTTTACCCCTCAGCCATCCTTCCACTGGCTGCTGCGCCACAGGTGCCTTCCAACTCCTTGGCCAGGTCTTTCACCTTCTTCTGCCGTGTTTGGTAACCAGCGGACATACCACTCCCGGGGGGGAGGGGGGGAAAGAGACTACTCCTCTAACCTTTAACTACACCTTTCCGTTGATGTTGCACCCAATTTCGGGTAAAAATAGATCTCTTTTATGCCTTCAAGCAGGAGCTGCCCTATGTGCGACCATTCACACCATGGCCGCCACTGGAAGTCTAAAAGAGTTAAATGTAAATTACAGCAATTCTATCCACCATTCAAAGCAACAGCAATAGTCACTTTCCCTGATTCATGCTAGTTTCTGGCTGTCAATGATTAGGAAAGGCAGGCAAACGCACTTAGCTGTATTAGAGTTATGAACTTTTTCATCCAAAAGGAAAAGGCTTATAAAATGAGTAAACTCCCAGAGCTAAATTCTCCTGGCTTAGCCCTATGTCGCATGATCATAACATTACAAGAAGTTGCAAACTTTTTAGTAGAATACTATGAATAACCTCTATCTTTTTACACCTTTAACTAGCTATCTTTTGATTATTCCACTGCGTCCATGGCACAACTCTCACAGACAAAGCTGCTTGGAACAAGGGGCCAATAATTTATGAACACAAGGTCCCACTATGAGTTTCCTGGTATTCTGTTAATTTACGACCATGTGGATGATGAGTCTCGGGAAGATTGCGTAGATATTCATGTAGATATCAAAAAGGGACGTCCTAAAAATCATTAAGGTGGATAAGTCTCCAAGGCCTGATGAGGTCTACCCCAGAATACTGAGGGAGGCAAGGGAGGAAATTGCTGATACCATGACAGAAATATTTGTACCTTCACTGGATACAGGTGAGGTCCCAGAGGATTAGAGAATAGCCAATGTTGGTCCTTTGTTTAAGAAAGGTAGAAGGGATAATCCAGGAAATTATAGGCCCATGGGCCTTAGTTGGGAAATCATTGGAAAATATATTACAGAGAGGTAGAGGGTGACTGGAACGCAGTGCTGGGATAGGTGGTCGGAATTGAACACAGGCCCCTGGCACTGTGAGGCAGCAGTGCTAACCACTGTGCCACCGTGCTGCTCCTATGGTACATCCTATGGTTTTAAAATAAGCAGTGGCACAGATAGTGGCTGCATTAGTTATAATCTTTGAAACTTTCTTTGATTCTGGGATGGTACCTGCAGATTGAAAAATAGCTGACACTTTTATTAAAGAAAGGAGGGAGGTATAAAGCAGGAAACTATAGCTAATGTCTGTCATAGAGAAAGGAGGTTATAGCCAGACACTTAGAAAATTACAATGTAATCAGGCATTCCCTTTTATGAAAGGGAAATTGATGTTTAACTAATCTTTGACAGTTTTGACAAATTAACATTCAAGATGGATAAAGGGGAACTGGTATATGTGGTGTTCTTGGAATTTCAAAAAGGCATTTGATGAGGTGCCACATCAAAGGTTACTACACAAGAGTACATGGTGTAGGGTGTAACATATTAAAACATTGATGAGCTAACATGAAGCAAAGAGTAGGGGGAAATGGGTCTTGGATTGACAAACTGTAACTAGCGGAGTGCCACAGGGATCAGTGCTGGGTCCTCAATGTTTTATACAATATATATCAATTACTTGGAACGAAGGGACCAAATGTATGGTGGATAAATTTACCAATGGCACCACGATAGGTATGAAAGCAAGTCATAGAGAAGAGGTAGAGAATCTGCCAAGGAAGGACATGTTAGGTGAGTGGGCAAAAATGTGGCAGGTGGAGTACATGTGGGTAAATGCGAACTTCTCTACTTTGGCAGAAAGAATAGAAAAGCAGTATATTATTTAAATGGAGAAATACTGCAGAACACAGTGGTACAGAGGGATGTGGGTGTCTTGGTACATGAATCACAAAAGGTTAGTATGCAGTTAAAGCAAATGACTAGGAAGGCAAACAGAATGTTAGCTTTTATTGCAAGAGGGATGAAACATAAAAGAGGTGAATTTTACTGTAGCTGTACAAGGCCTCAGTGAGACCACTCAGAGTACTGTGTACACTTTCATCTCCTCATTTGAAAAATATATATTGCTGAAAGCGACATGTTGAAGTTTTGTGTATTACAGTCATCAGGACACTTTGCAAGAATATCAATATAACCGGAAAACAAAAATTTATACTGGCTCTGGTTGGTTGAGGTATTGCCATGGAGAATGTACCAGGTGACTGACATCTCAAACATTTGAGCAACAGGTGAAGTTAATGTTTCACACTGCTACCATGCAGTAGCAACACGAGTGAACTGGATGCTGCAATCAAGCCAAAAGGACATTCTACCCAGCACACAAATGAGTAATGTGGTATACGAATTTCAGTGCCAGTGCGATGCTAGGTATGCAGGCTATACATCCCGAAGACTGGCGGATTGTATCAAACAGCACGTCCCATCCACTATTCGCAAGGTATGGACCGTGCCCAAACAGCCCATGCTTGCAAAGCTCAACAGTGCACAACATTAGATGTGATTAGTGCAAGTCTGCAATTGGACAACAGTTGCTAAATAATGCTGTGTGCCAAAAATTACACTGACAACCAATTTAAGATAGTCAGTTAGACTTGCAGTGCGAGGCATTTGCACGGAAGCTACATAGATGACAACACTTTGCAGATAGAAAGAACACATACATACTTTACGCCTATTTCAGCTAAACAAAGTAACAACCATTCACTAATTCATTCCTCAAGACAGTGCCTTCACCAGAGTCTAACTGCCTGGTTTAATTTAAACAATGCTTGGCAATCAATTGTTCGTATCTATTACAATCACATACCAGACCCAACAGCTTCTAGGAAACTGGACAGAAACCCCAATATTTTATTTTAATGTGAGGAAAGGATACTTCGCTCCAGGTGTGATTTCACTCACAAATAGGGATATGGTACATTAAAATAAACTTAATTACACAGTATTACTAGCTTTATCATAAAGGCAACAACTTTCAATTGCCATTTAAACGATACTTAACAAAGCAATGAAACAATTCTAACTACTATCTTTATCTCTCCTCAAACAAACCCCATTTCAAGTCACAATCCATTTTTAAATACAGTTAACACCTCAGGAATACTTGCTGTAAAGAGATGTCTTGGATAAACCATTTTGTGAAAGAGATCCTCCAGGAACCAGCTGCAGATACTTGCCCATCTCAAATTGCTGTTTCAACTGCCACACTTTGAAATTGCTCCTATCCTGGTCACAAGCAAATCTTTAGCTCACTGTTTTGATATCAGCTGCTTCTGGCCTGTCCTCAATCAAATCGTTAACTGAACTGTTTTGAAAGAAACTGCTATTCTGTCCACAGGCAGATCTTTAACTGAACTGCATTGAGTGTACAGCTTCTTGCCTGTTCACAGCCCAATCTCAAACTAAACTGAAAAAACTCAACACCTGACTGCTTCAGCCCCTGGCATCTCCCATTAACTTTGTCATCTTACTAAGCTGAACAAAATGGGCTGGATTCTCTGAGGGCAGGACGCTCAATTTCATCGGCAGTGCACTCACGCCCATGGATTTCCCGACGGCGTTGATGTGCCCACAACGTGAAACCCTATTGGCCGGCTGCTGGGACGGAGAATCCCGCTACCAGCCGGGGCGCACGGCACCAGAAAACGGGTGTAGTGGGATGAAGAATCCTGCCCAATGTCTCTAATTATCTACTTCCCAGGGAACCCTCTTAATATAAACAAAGTTCCATTAGCTCAATTTCAGCAAACAATATCCCTGGCTGGGATCAGTTATGATCTTACTTTTACAATGCTTTAATTGCACAGTCTCCAAAGGGTGTCTGCCACATTTCAAACCAGGAATTTTAAAAAACATGACTGTAGCAATCATATGCTATCCCAGGCTTTTAACCCTTACTGTACCAAATACATATAATACATATATCTAAAATTCCTACATTCATCATATTCTCCATGGCAACACTTCTAACAACAGGAGTCTCTTGCCAAACAATTAACACTTTTTTAAAGAATATATTCATGGGACATGGGTGTCACAGGCTGGGCCAGCATTTATTGCCCATCCCTAATTGCCCTTGAGGGGGCAGTTAAGAGTCAACCACATTGCTGCGTGTCTAGAATTACATGTAGGCCAGACAGGTAAGGATGGCAGATTCACTTCCCGAAAGGACATTAGCTAACCAGATGGGTTTTTATGACAATCGCCAATAGTTTCATGGCCATCATAGACTTTTAATTCCAGATTTTTATTCAATTCAAATTTCACGATCTGCAGTGGCGGGATTCGAACCCATTGTCGCTGGTTTCTGGTTTCTAGTCCAGTGGCAATACCACCACATCACCACCTCCCCATTTAGTATAAATTGTTTCCTCCATTTATCAATATTCTTGCAAAGTGTCCTGATGACTGCAAGATGAAAAAAGGTTCAACATGTCTCTTCTTTTTCAGCAATACTCTAGTTCTGTAATACCGAGCTATTAAAAATATATAATTGCAATCAAAGCCGGTCAGAGAAGGTTCATTCGACTCAATCTTAGGATGAGAAGAAAGGCTTATCCTCTGAGAAAAGGATGAACAGGTTGGCCCAAACTGATTGGAGATTAGAAGAATGAAACATTCTCTGATTTCAACATTAAAGATCCCAAGGGGACTTGATAGGATGGATATCCAGAAAATATTTCCTCTTGTGGGGGAGACTAAAACTCGTGGACAAGTTTAAGATGGAGATGAAGAGAAACATCAGAGGGTCATTAATCTGTGAAATTTTCTTCCCCAGAAAGTAATGGAGACTGGGTCTTTAAATTTAAGGTCAAGTTAGGTAGATTTTTGTGAGTTAAGAGAGGGCATACAGGAAAGTGGAGCTGAGACCACAACCGTATCAGCCATGATATCACTGAAGTGGCAGAGCAGGCTCAAAAAACCAAATGGCCTACTCCTGCTCCTAAATCCTAAGTTCCTATTCGGACACATATCACACTGACATTTACATATCATAATGTCTTATAGTAAGAAATTAGTGATGGAATTTTGCTGAACCGAATTACAATGCTACAAATATTAGCAACTACATCATTTTCATCCTTCACAAAAATTAAATTAAGCCAAGGCTGCAACTGCTGAAATACTATACCCAAGTGATGTGGATTACATTCAATAGAATCACATATCCTTACTTCACAATAAGTACATCATTTAATCACTTGATAAATATAAGATTAAATTACTGTAAAAATGAAATAACAATCTTATACCTGCTTCACAAAAAAATTAATACAACATCAAAAAAAATTGTAGTGACTTTAGAGCGATTATATCAAACGTGATGCACATGCTCCTGGGATAACATCTCAAAATGGGCCAAAATTGAAGCAAAATGTTTACAAATCCAGCGTGAAGCGATTCCGGAAGCCATCTCATTGTTCATCTGTGTCCCTTTCTAAAATCAGCTAGAGACAAAGCCAGCAATGGTGGACTGATTAGAAATCAGGGATATACAAGGGTCAGATTTGGAGGAGCACAGAACCATTAGAGGGTAATAGGGACAGAGAAGGTTACAGCCATAGAGGGATCCGAAAACAAGGATGGATAAAGACAAATTTTCTCATACATCGGAATTGAGGCTCAGGTGTGGTGTTAAGGAAGGTGCAACATCCATAATTTAGAAAGTCTATACAATGCAATTTATAAAAGATTCAGCCATCACAGTCAAATGTGACTATTGGGGGATGTCAAGGCCTTGGAGAGAATGATACCAGGATGAGGGACTTGTTATGTGCAAGAGAAAAAAATAGTATCTTCTCCTTTGACCAGAGACAGTGGGGGAGAGAATTCTGAATACCTCTATTAAATATGAAGAGTTTTAGTAGAATGAGCAAGGGGAAATTTGTACCATTAGTGGTAGTGTGCATAATCAGAAGAGGCGGATTTACAATTGACAAAGGAATGGGATGAAAGTGAGAAGTGTTTATATGCCAGGAAGATATAATCTGGGGCTTGTCCTAAAATTGGGACAGCAGTCCGACAGACTAGTCAAGCAACAGCCTGACATAGCCATACTCATTGAATGCCCTAGACACGACCATCATCATCCTGAGTATGTCCTACTCGACTGACAGGCCCGATTCATCAGAGGTGGCAGCACAGCAGTCTACAGTGTTGGGGCCTCTGTTATTTGTCGTGTGCATAAACGATTTAGAGCAAAATGTAGCTGGTCTGCTTAGTAAGTTCGCGGATGACACCAAGGTTGGTGGATTGTCAGAGGATACAGCAGGACATAGATATATTGGAGTCTTGGGCAGAGAAATGGAGTTTAATCTAGACAAATGTGAGGTAATGTATTTTGGTAGGTCTAATATGCAGAGGAAATATACCGTAAATAGCAAAAGTCTCAGGAACATAGAACATGAGAGAGATCTGGGCGTGCAGGGCCACCGATCTTTGAAAATGGCAACACAAGTGGACAAGGTAGTCAAGAAAGCATACAGAATGCTTGCCTTCATTGGACGGTGTTAGAGTATGAAAACTACAGTTGTATAGAACATTGGTGCGGCAGCACTTGAAATATTGCGCACAATTCTGGTCGCCATACTACCAGAAGGATCTGGAGGCTGTGGAGAGGGTGCAGCTGAGGTTTACCAGGATGTTGCCTGGTCTGGAGGGTGTTGGCTATGCAGAGAGGCTGAATAGACTCGGGACTGTTTTCATTAGAACGACGGAGGTTGAGGGTTGACCTGATATAGGTCTACAAGATTATGAAGGGCATGGATAGAGTGGATGGGCAAGCACGCTTTCCCAGGGTGGAGGGGTCAGTCACCAGGGGGCGTAGGTTTAAGGTCCATGGGGCAAAGTTTAGAGGAGATAGGGGCAGCACGGTGGCACAGTGGTTAGTGCTGCTGCCTTACAGTGCCAAGGTCCCAGGTTCAATCCCGGCTCTGGGTCACCGTCCGTGTGGAGTTTGCACATTCTCCCCATGTCTGCGTGGGTTTCACCCCCACAACCCAAAGATGTGCAGGTTAGGTGGATTGGCCACACTAGATTGCCTCTTAATTGGAAAAAATAAACGGGTACTCTAAATTTAGAAAAATAAATTTAAAAATGTAGAGATACGCGTGCAGGTTTTTTTTTTTTTTTTTTACAGAGGGTGGTGAGTGCCTGGTACACGTTGCCAGGGGACATTGTGAAAGCACATACAATAACCGTGTTCAAAGACATCTCGACAAATACATGGATTGGATGGGTATAGAGGGATACGGCACGAGGAAGTGCTGAGAGCTTTGGCCAAGGGTGGTATAATGACCGATACAGGCTTGGAGGGCCAATGGGTCTGTTCCTGTGCAGTTTTGTTCTTTATTCTCTTTGAAAGATGAATAAGCTTCTTTAGAGAAGGTTGAGGGGCAATTTAATGAAGGTGTATAAAATTGTCAGTCATGGATAGGAAGGACCCACTTCCCTGAGCAGAAAGGTTAATCTTACAATCCCTACAGTACAGAAGGAGGCCATTCAGCCCATCGAGTCTGCACCGCCCCTTCCCCACTCCCCCACTCCCCCCCCCCCCCCCCGTCCCTGTAACCCCATAAACTAACCTGTACATCTCTAGACACTAAGGGGCAATTTATCTTGGCCAATCCACCTAACATGCACATCTTTAGACTGTGGGAGAAAACCAGAGCATCTGGAGGAAACTCATGCAGACATGGGGAGAACTTGCAAACTCCACACAGACAGAGACCCGGTCCCTGGCGCTGAGGCAACAGGGGGCGTCTGGAACTCACTGTCTGAAAAGGTGGTAGTTGCATTGTTTTTACAAATTACTTGCAAAAGTACATGAAGTGATTATACTTTGGGACATGCAGATACTCGATATATCCAGGAAGTTGGAACACTGGCAAGGATTCTGTTCTACCCTATAGCCCTACCTTTTCCAGGTATTGGGCTAGTATTAGGCACAATCAGCTCTAAACCACAGAGATTATGTTTTAGGACATGAGCTCACATGATATATCCAGTAAGTTGAAACACTGTGACAAGAATTCTGTTCCACCCTATACTCCTACATTTACCAGGTGTTGGGCAAGGAAAAACACACTCAGATGCACAGAGTGCTTGCAGGAGTGGTCTGTGACACTAAACTTAAAGAAATATATTGTTTAAACACTCCCAAAGTCAATAATAGAAAGTAATTTACTAGACACTAAACAAAGGCAGAACCTAGCTGTACGCAATTAAGGGATGATTTCTTCAATTCAAACAAAATATACACAATAAAAACACAAAGTCTCTTCCCACCACAAGAAAATAAACATTGCTGTGAATTCAAAACTTATATTTGACACTCAACCCCTGCAAGTTAAGATCTGTTAATTGCATAACATTATAAACTGGTTTCTCAAGACAATAAAACAATTAAGTGACTGAAACTTAGAAAGTCAGCAAGTCATCTACACAAAATGAACTTAGGTCTAGATAGTAATTAGATTTATACCAATACTTCCTCTGAATTAGCATGGTAAAATCAAATATTCAAACAACTGCTAAACTCTCCCACTATCTTGCAATAACACATCCATTTATACACAAACCTACAATGTTCAAGCGATACTAACATTACATAATTCAGTAGCTAGCAACTTTAAATCGAATTTATTAAGTTTAACTACACTGGTTAAGCAATATCTTGATTTTAAAATTCTCATCTCTCCAAAGCCTCGCCTCTCCCCATTCTGTAATTAGCTCCAACCCTAAAACTCTTGAGATATCTGTGCTTCTCCAATTTGGGCCTCCTGATCATCTCTGGCTTTAATAACTCTTTATACCGACAGACGTCAAGGCCCTCAGCTCTGGAATTCAATTTTAAAACCTCTCTGCCTACCTTCTTCCCTTTTGTGTTTCAAGGCACTTCTTAACACATCTTTGACAAGCTTTTGATCATCTGCCCTAATATGGCTCTGTGTTAAACCTTGTTCAAGAAAGCTCCCGAGAAGCACCTAGATGTATCTTGCTACATTAAAGGTGCAATATGAATACAGGTTATTATTGCTAGTTTCTGAAATCTATTTTTAGTCAACTTAGAGCATTTGATAACATGCACCAAAATTGGCTTAGCGAAATGAGATAGGGAGATGATAAAAGGCCAACTGTGTAACTGGAGGTGGTGTCCAGTGGCGTACCACAGCAGTCAGTGCTGGGTCCTTTATTGTTTGTGCAATATACATGTTTGCAGGTGACACAAGATTGGCCGGGTGGATGACAATTAAGAAGGTCTTGGGTTACAGAAAGATACAGACAGATTGATCAGATGGACAGATCAGTGGCAGGTGGAATTTAACCCTGAAAAGTGAGAGCTGATGCACTTTGGAAGGAGTAATATGACAAGGAAGTACTCAATGAAAGGCAGGACACTAGGAAGCTCAGAGGTTCAGAGGGATTTTGAAGTGCTTGTCCACAGATCCCTGAATTCAGCAGGACAGATTAATAATGTAGTTAAGAAGGCATACGGAACATTTGCCTTTATCAGTCGTGGCATAGATTACAAGAGCAAGGGAGGTTATGTTGGAGCTGTACAAGATTTTCATTAGGCCATAGCTGGAGTGGTGTGCGCCGATCTAGTCACCACACTATAGGAAGGATGTGACTGCACTGGAGAGGGTTCAGAGGAGATTCACCAGGATGTTACCTGAGATGGAGTCTTTAGCTCTGAAGAGAGGCTGGATAAGCTCGGGCTGTTTTCGTTGGAGCAGAGACAGTTGAGAGAGGACCTGATTAAGGTGTTTAAGATGAACCATTGCCCTTAGTTGAAGGGTGAATAACAAGGGAGCATAATTTTAAGGTGATAGGAAGTGAGTTTAGAAGGAATTTGAGGAAACATCTTTTCACCCTGAGGGTGTTGGGAATCTGGAGTGCACTGACTGGGAGGGTAGTTGAGGCAAGAGACCTCAAAAAGTACTTAGATGAGCACTTAATGCACTACTGTTCAAAGATATGGGCCAAGTGCTGGGAAGTGGAATTAGTGTAGATTTAGAGTAGTTATTTGTCAGTGCAGGTTTGATTGGCCATAGGGCTTCTTCTGTACAGTATGATGCTATGATTTTATAAGGAAAAGTGAAACAGGTCATGTGACCACAAGAGCAGCAGCAATCCAAAAAAGCTATCCTCAGGAGCAGAACAGGGATGAGGTCCTACACCAGGAATGGGGCAGAAAGAAGTCCAAGGAACAAGGGCAGAAATCTGAAACAGGTCCTGTAATGGGCAGTTAAAAGGAGCAGAGCAACTGGCTTTGAATTAAAGAGAGAAAGCTGTGAAGAGCAGACACAAAGCAAAGTGGGCTTAAGGGGAGCCTGACGTCCTGAGGAGGCAGCCAAAGGTTGGTGACTCCTTACTGCAGGCCTTTTGCAGCAGTGGTTTGCTTTGCAAGGCTGAATATCTGGAAGTGCACTTGGGAGGTGAAGCTTGAATGTACGTGGAAATCCAGGGGAAAGGTACATCGGAAGGCGAGACTGAAACATAGATGAATCCTAATTAAAGCCACCCTTGCATAAGTGAAATGGGAGAGAATTCCAAGACGAGTTCTTTGTGTAGAGATTGGAAGCCCTCATGTTTTAGTGAGACCAGTCCACTCACAGTGTAACAAGCATTTAGGGGGGGCCAGGGCTTGAAATTTGCTTTGGTGGCACTGATCACTCATTTTGGGTTGTGGTGTGTCCAACTACAGTACACATGTACAGCATACTTACCTTGAATATCAGAGCATAAGATAAAATTTCGTGAATTATGTTAACTTTACAAATGTATATGCATCTGTAAAGGTATAGTTGAGGTGGACATAGAACAGAGAACAGTACAGCACAGAATAGGCCCTTCGGCCCTCGATGTTGTGCCGAGCATTGTCCGAAACCAAGATCAAGCTATCCCACTCCCTGACATTCTGGTGTGCTCCATGTGCCTCTCCAATAACCGCTTGAAAGTTCCTAAAGTGTCCGACTCCACTATCACAGCAGGCAGTCCATTCCACACCCTAACCACTCTCTGAGTAAAGAACCTACCTCGGACATCCCTCCTATATCTCCCACCCTGAATCTTATAGTTATGCCCCCTTGTAACAGCTACATCCACCCGAGGAAATAGTCTCTGAACGTCCACTCTATCTACCCCCCTCATCATCTTATAAACCTCTATTAAGTCGCCTCTCATCCTCCTCCGCTCCAAAGAGAAAAGCCCTAGCTCCCTCAATCTTTCCTCATAAGACCTATCCTGCAAACCAGGCAGCATCCTGGTAAATCTCCTTTGCACCCTTTACAATGCTTCCACATCCTTCCTATAATTTTTTTTTATAAATGTTTTTTATTGAGTTTTCATATTTTATATATGACAAATTACAAATTATTAGAGAGAAAAAAAAAGAAAACACAAAAATTTAGCATGAATATTTACAGGTAAGCATCTTCATAACAACAATTGTGGCCGCCCCCTTTAGCCAGCATACATATTTTACATTCCCCAATATGGCCGAGGCACATGTTTATAGGCATTTATTTATAGTTTGGTTTTGGGCCTTGGCTTGCCAGCAAACCCCCATAACGAGCCCGTAACCCCCCCCCCCCCCCCCCCCCGGCTACCCTCCCCCGATTCCCGTCCATTTTCCCCTGATTCTTGGCCACCCGACTATTCTTCCTCTTGTACGTTGGCCACAAACAGGTCCCGGAACAGTTGCATGAATGGCTCCCACGTTCTGTGGAAGCCGTCGTCCGACCCTCGGATGGCGAATTTGATTTTCTCCATTTGGAGAGATTCCGAGAGGTCGGACAGCCAGTCTGCAGCTCTGGGCGGTGCTGCTGACCGCCAGCCAAACAGGATTCTACGGCGGGCGATCAGGGAGGCAAAGGCGTCCGCCCTCCTCCCCAGGAATAGATCTGGCTGGTCTGAAACCCCGAAGACCGCCACTATCGGGCATGGCTCCACCCTCACCCCCACCACTTTGGACATAGCCTCGAAGAAGGCTGTCCAGTACTCCACAAGTCTGGGGCAAGACCAGAACATGTGGGCGTGGTTGGCCGGGCCTCTTTGGCACCGCTCGCATCTGTCCTCCACCTCCGGGAAGAACCTACTCATACGGTTTCTCGTTAAGTGGGCTCTATGTACCACTTTTAGTTGCGTCAGGCTGAGCCTTGCGCACGTGGAGGTGGAGTTGACCCTATGCAGTGCTTCGCTCCAGAGTCCCCACCCTATCTCCATCCCCAGGTCGTCCTCCCATTTCCTTCTTGTTGCGTCCAGTACGGTGTCGTCCCTATCTACCAGTCGGCCATACATGTCACTACAGTTCCCTTTCTCTAGGATACTTGTGTCCAGTAGGTCTTCCAGTAGTGTCTGTCGTGGTGGTTGTGGGTACCTCCTTGTCTCCTTTCGTAGGAAGTTTTTGAGCTGCAGGTACCGTAGCTCGTTCCCCCCAGCTAGCTGAAATTTCTCTGTCAGTTCGTCCAGTGTTGCGATCCTGTCGTCCGTGTATAGGTCCCTGACTGTCAGTGTCCCCCCGTCCTGTCTCCACCTTTTGAAGGTGGCGTCAGTCAGTGCTGGTTTGAACCTATGGTTGTTGCAGATGGGAGCCTTGTCCGACATTTTGTACAGGCCAAATTGCTGCCGCAGTTGGTTCCAGGATTGGAGGGTGGCTGTCACCACTGGGCTGCTGGAGTGTTTTTTGGGTGTGGATGGGAGTGCTGCCGTGGCGAGGGCCCGGAGGGAGGTTCCCATGCAGGAGGCCTCCTCCGCACGCACCCACTCGGCTTCTGGCTCCTGGATCCATCCCCTTACTCGCTCGGCTGTTGCCGCCCAGTGGTAGAATTGTAGATTCGTGAGGGCTAGCCCCCCCCCCTGGATTTTGTTTTTTGTAGGACCTTCTTTGGGATCCTAGCATTTTTACCCCCCCCATACGAACGCCATGCTAAGTTTGTCCAGCGCTTTGAAAAAGGCCTTGGGGATGTAGATCGGAATGAATCTAAACAGGAAGAGGAACCTGGGCAGTACGTTCATTTTGATCGTCTGGACTCTCCCCGCGAGGGAGCGGGAGTGTGTTCCATCTTTGCGGGTCCTTTTTAACTTCCTCCGTCAGGCTGGTGAGGTTCCATTTGTGGATCCCTTTCCAGTCATGGGCTATTTGGATCCCCAGGTAGCGGAATTTATGTCGGGCTTGTTTGAACGGCAGCCCCTTTAGTGCTGCCCCCCCCCCCCCCCCCCCCCCTGCGGGTGTACTGGGAAGATCTCGCTTTTGCTCATGTTGAGTTTGTAGCCCGAGAAGGCTCCAAACTCTTTCAGGAGCGCGATGATTCCGTCCATGCTGCTTTGTGGGTCCGAGATATAGAGGAGCAGATCATCGGCATAGAGTGAGACTCTGTGCTCTCTACCTCCCCTTCGGATCCCCCTCCAAATTTTGGCTGCCCTGAGCGCGATTGCTAGCGGTTCGATTGCTAGTGCGAACAGCAGTGGGGACAGTGGGCATCCTTGTCTGGTGCCCCTGTGCAGCTGGAAGTATTGGGAGTTGGTATTGTTGGTCCGTACACTCGCCATGGGAGCATTGTATAGGAGCTTTACCCAAACGGTGAACCCTGTTCCCAGCCCGAACCGCTCCAGTACCTCTATGAGGTATTTCCATTCGACTCTGTCGAAGGCCTTTTCTGCGTCCAGGGAGACGATCACCTCTTGTGTTCTCTCCCTGGAGGGGGTCATTATCACGTTCAGCAGGCGCCTGATGTTCGCGGTAAGCTGTCTACCTTTGACGAAGCCCGTCTGGTCCTCTGTGACCACCTCAGGTACACAGTCTTCTAGCCTTTTGGCTAGGATTTTGGCGTCTGCGTTCAGCAGAGATATGGGTCTGTATGACCCACATTCCGTTGGGTCTTTGTCTTTCTTAGGTATCAGCGAGATTGAGGCCTGTGCTAACGTGGGTGGCAGTGTGCCCCTAGCTAGCGAGTCTGTGAACATCTCCCGCAGGTGCGGGGCCAGCGCTGTCGCGAATTTTTTGTAGAAGTCCGCCGGGAATCCGTCCGGTCCCGGCGCCTTCCCCGTCTGCATGGAGCTAATGCTCTCCATGATCTCTCCCAGTGCTAGTGGTGCTTCCAGATCCCATTTTCTGCCCTCTCCCACGACTGGTATGTCCAGTCCATCAAGAAACCGGTTCATCCCAGCCTTCCCCGTTGGGGGCTCTGAGGTGTACAGCTCTTGGTAGAAGGCCTTGAAGGTTTCATTAATCCTCTCTGGTTCTGTTTCCCACGTGCCTCTGGTACCTCTGATTTGCGCAATTTCTCTGCTGGCTGCCTGCTTTCTCAGCTGGTGTGCCAACAGGCGGCTGGCTTTGTCTCCGTGTTCGTACAGGGCCCCGCGTGCCTGGCGGAGTTGGTGTACTGCTTTCCTGGTGGAGAGCAGGTCAAAGTTCCTTTGTAATTCTTTTCTCTCCGCCAGGAGCTCTACGGTCGGGGCCTCGGAGTATTTACGGTCTACCTCCAGTATGGAGTCGACCAGCTTCTGACAAGCCACCCTTTCCTCCCTATCTCTTTGCGCTTTGTAGGCAATGATTTCCCCTCTTAGTACGGCCGTAAGCGCTTCCCAGAACGTGGAGGATGAGACCTCCCCGTTTTGGTTGTTCTCCGTGTATTCCGCTATGGCCCGCGCTATCCTTTCGCTGAAGGCCTTGTCAGCTAGTAAGGCACCGTCCAACCTCCATGTGGGGCGCTGGGCCCTTCCCGTCTCCAGCCGCACGTCCATGTAGTGTGGGGCGTGGTCTGATATCACAATTGCGGAGTATTCCACCTTGTCTATCCCTGGAAGCACCGTTTTCCCCACCACAAAGAAGTCAATTCTGGTGTACACGTTGTGTACTGGGGAGAAGAAAGAGAATTCTTTCTCCCCCGGGTGGGCGAATCTCCAGGGGTCCACTGCTCCCATCTGCTCCATATAGTGACTGAGTTCCCTTGCCATGTTTGAGGTTTTCCCCGTTCTGGGGTTTGATCTGTCCGTCTTTGGATCCTGTACACAGTTGAAGTCCCCCCCCCCCATGATTAGTCGGTGCGTCGCTATGTCCGGGATTTCTGCCATGGTCTTTTGGATGAAGCTCGTGTCGTCCCAGTTGGGCGCGTACACGTTGACTAGAACTACCGGCGCCCCATCCAGGGCCCCGCTGACCATGACATACCGCCCCCCTGGGTCTGTAACCGTCTTTGTCGCCCTAAACATTGTCCTCTTGCCAATCAGGATCGCCACCCCCCTGGCCCTTGTCCCATAACAGGAATGATAGGTTTGTCCCACCCAGCCCTTTCTTACCCGCAGTTGGTCCTGCTCCCTCAGGTGCGTCTCTTGGAGGAAGACTATGTCGGCCCTCATGTTTCTGAGGTGGGTGAGGACTCTAGATCTCTTCACTGGGCCATTAAGTCCCCTTACGTTCCAGGTGACTATCCTGGTGGGGGGCTTCTGCCCCCTCGCTCCTGTGGGATTAACCATATTTGTCCGGTGGACGCGCCCCTGCCCTCTGGGGTTTCCCTTTGTTAGGGGGCCGTCCAGGATGGCCACTATCACTGCTCTCCCATGCGGTCGGGTCTCTGCGCTCCGGGGTTTCCCCTTGTCCCGGGGGCACCCGCCATGGCCGTCCACTGTGTGTCCGCCACGCGGGTAGTCCCCTGCACTCCGGGGGGCCTCTTCGCTCACAGACCGTACTGGGTGGGTGCTTGCAGCGGTTCCCTGTTTCGGGCCCTTGGTTGTGGCACTTTGTGGCCCTGTTCCTTTTCTGGTCTCTTTTGTCCCTTTGTCCCTGCATTTCCCCTCCCTGGTCTCTCGCACCCAGAGTGCCCCCCCCCCCCCCCCCCCCGCTCTCTCCCTTTTCCCCCCTCCCCTGTATACCCCTCCTTTGCCCCTCTATCCCCTATTCCTGTCCCCATTTGCTCTCCCATCTTTGATGGGTGATCCCCCCCCTCCCCTGCCTGGCGCCTTCCCCCCTGTTGGGGGTGCGCTGCGGCCCTGCTTTGTTGCGTGCCCCCGTCGCTAGCTTTCCTGCTAGCGCAGTGGCTCCCCTCTCGGAGGTTGTTGTCTCGCTTCTCCTCTCCCTTCTCCAATACTCCCGTTCCCTTGTGCTGGGGCCTGGCCTCCCACCTGCAGCGGTCCCTTGGGCAGTGGGTTGTTTTTTGTTCTGGGTGTTCCTGCCGGGGGGGGGGCTGGCTTTGCCTCGCCCCTCCCCACCCCCCGTCGGCATGTCGTTTCTCCTTGCCATGGGCCCCTCGTCCCTACCTCCCATGGCGTTTTTCCAGCCCGTGCTCCTCGACGAACCTATTCGCCTCAGCAGGGGCTGTAAAGAAATGTTCCTTGTTTTGGTATGTGACCCAGAGTTTTGCTGGGTACAGCATACCAAAACGCACTTTGCTTTTGTAGAGAGCTGCTTTCGCTCTGTTGAACTCAGCCCGTCTCTTAGTTATGTCCGATCCAAGATCCTCGTAGACTCGGATGGCGTGCCCGTTCCATTTGCAGGCTCTATTTTCCTTGGCCCAGCGCAGGATTGTCTCCCTATCCCGGTACCGGTGCAGTTTGGCTATGACTGCTCTCGGTTGTTCCCCTGTCTTGGGCTTCGGGCGCAGTAACCGATGGGCTCTGTCCACTTCCGGTGGGGTGGGAAAAGTGTCCCCCCCCACTAAGGAGCCCAGCATCGTAGCCACGAATGTTGTGGGGTTTCTGCCCTCGATCCCCTCTGGCAGGCCCATTATCCTAACATTTTGCCTTCGCGAGCTGTTCTCCTGGTCGTCTACCCTGCCCTTCAGGCTCCCCTGTGTTGCACCCAGTCTCGCCACTTCCCTCTCCAGGGCCGTGACCCGGTCGCTCATGTCGGTCGCTGCTTTCTCCAGCTCTTTAATGGTTGCCTCATGGGCTGCCAGTTTCTCCCCTTGGGCATCCACTTTCTCCTCCAATCTGGTCAGAGCCTGCTGCACCCCTGACATGGCCCTGGCCACTGCTGTCTGTACTGCGGCCTCTCCGTCCGCTTTCAACTCTGCCTTGATTGCCTGCAGCTGCTCCCTCACCACCTCGGCAAAGGCTGCCTTCCAATTCACGCCCCCCTCTAACCCCAGGGGAGAGGGTACCTGTCTGTCCAGCTCTTTTTGATGCGGCGATACATCCTTCCCACCGCTTCGTGTGCTCATTCGTTCGCCCGAGCTGGCTTGCCCTTTGCCCCGTCTACTTCTGGTGCCCCCTTTCTCTTGGCTCCCTTCTGGCATTTTTTTCCTCCCCCTTCCCTTTCATCTTTTCTTCTCCCCTTGTTTTTCTTTTCCCCCCTTTTCCGCACCCTATTTTTATTTTATTTATTATTATTCTTTTTTTAAATTTATTTTTCCCCCCCCTTCTTTCCTTTACCCCTCTATTTTATTTATTTATTTCTTAATTATTTTCTCTCCTCCTCCCCGCTTTTATGCAACTCCTCTCCGATGGGCTTACTTTTGCTGGGAGCGAGTGTAAAAAGAGAGAAAATAGTATATACTCCCCCCTTTCTCTTTACCAGTTTTCTTTTGGGTTTTTTTTAAAAACAGAAATACAAGTCTTTTTTTTGTTTTCTCTCCCCCTTCCTTTCTCCTCACTCACCCAGGAGAGAGAGAGAGAGAGGCTTTTGCCCAGTCCCTTTGTTCTTGCCACGTGGTGGTCGCTGCCGGTTGGGGGGGGGGGGGTGGTCGCTGCCGGTTTTGGGGGGGGGGGGGTCGTCCCGGCTGCCGCACTTTGCACCCCGCGACCAAGCCCCGCCGCCATCACCGCCGCCACCAAGCCCCGTCGCCGCCGATGATCCTCCGCCGGCCGGCCTGCCCGGGGGGGTCCCTTCCCTGCTCTCTCCATCCTTCCTATAATAAGGTGACCAGAATTGCACACAATACTCCAAATGTGGTCTCAAGAGGGTCATGCATAGTTGCAGCATAACCCCGCGGCTCTAATACTCAAGCCCCCTGTTAATGAACGCTAACACACTATAAGCCTTTTTCACGGCTCTATCCACTTGAGTGGCAACCTTCAGAGATCTGTAGACACGAACCCCAAGATCTCTCTTTTCCTCCACATTCTTCAGAATCCTGCCATTGACCCTGTAATCCGTATTCAAATTTTTTCTACCAAAATGAATCACTTCGCACCTATCAGGGTTAAACTCCATCTGCCATTTTTCGGCCCAGCTCTGCATCCTATCAATGTCTCTTTGCAGCCTACAACAGCCCTCCACCTCATCCACTACTCCACCAGTCTTGGTGGCATCAGCAAATTTACTGACCCACCCTTCAGCCCCCTCCTCCAAGTCATTGATAAATATCACAAATAGCAGACGACCCAGCACTGATCCCTGTGGTACACCGCTGGTAACTGGTCTGCAGTCTGAAAATTTTCCATCCACCACCTTCTATGTGGTGTCTTCTATGTCTTCTATGTGATAGCCAGTTACTTATCCAATTGGCCAAATTTCCCTCTATCCCACACCTCCTTACTTTCTTCATTAGCCGACAATGGGGAACCTTATCAAACGCCTTCCTAAGATCCATGTATACATCAACTGCTCTACCTTCATTTACACACTTAGTTACCTCCTCAAAGAAATCAATCAAATTTGTGAGGCAAGACTTACCCTTCACAAATCCGTGTTGACTATCCCGGATTAAGCCGCATCTTTCCAAATGGTCATAAATCCTATCCTTCAGGACCTTTTCCATTAACTTACCGACCACCAAAATAAGACTAACTGGCCTATAATTACCAGGGTCATTCCTATTCCCTTTCTTGAACAGAGGAACAACATTCGCCACTCTCCAGTCTTCTGGCACTCTCCCCGTGGACAGTGAGGACCCAAAGATCAAAGCCAAAGGCTCTGCAATCTCATCCCTTGCCTCCCAAAGAATCCTTGGATATATCCCATCTGGGCCAGGGGACTTGTCAACCCTCAGGTTTTTCAAAATTGCTAATACATCCTTCCTCAGAACATCTACCTCCTCCAGCCTACCCGCCTGTATCACACTCTCATCCTCAAAAACATGCCCCCTCTCCTTGGTGAACACTGAAGAAAAGTATTCATTCAACGCCTCTCCTATTTCTTCTGATTCCATGCATAAGTTCCCACTACTGTCCTTGACAGGCCCTACCCTCACCCTGGTCATTCTTTTATTTCTCACATAAGAGTAAAAAGCCTTGGGGTTTTGTTTGATCCGACCCACCAAGGACTTCTCATTCCCCTCCTAGCTCTCCCAAGCCCTTTTTTAAAAGCTCATCCCTTGCCACCTTGTAACCCTCAAGTGACCCAACTGAACCTTGTTTTCTCATCCTTACATACTCTTCCTTTTTCCTCTTGACAAGACATTCAACCTCTTTTGTGAACCATGGTTCCCTCACACGGCCATTTCCTCCCTGCCTGACAGTGACATACCTATCAAGGACACGCAGTATTTGTTCCTTGAACAAGCTCCACTTTTCATTTGTGCCTTTCCCTGACAATATCTGTTCCCATCTTACGCTCCTTAATTCTTGCCTAATCGCATCATAATTACCCCTCCCCCAATTATAAACCTTGCCCTGCCGTATGGCCCTATCCCTCCCCATTGCAATAACGGAAGACACCGAATTGTGGTCACTATCTCCAAAGTGTTAGAACATAGAACAGTACAGCACAGAACAGGCCCTTCGGCCCTCAATGTTGTGCCGAGCCATGATCACCCTACTCAAACCCACGTATCCACCCTATACCCGTAACCCAACAACCCCCCCCCCCCTTAACCTTACTTTTATTAGGACACTACGGGCAATTTAGCATGGCCAATCCACCTAACCCGCACATCTTTGGACTGTGGGAGGAAACCGGAGCACCCGGAGGAAACCCACGCACACAGGGGGAGGACGTGCAGACTCCACACAGACAGTGACCCAGCCGGGAATCGAACCTGGGACCCTGGAGCTGTGAAGCATTTATGCCAGCCACCATGCTACCCTGCTGTTCTCCCACAAACAAATCTAACACTTGGTCCGGTTCATTACCCAGTACCAAATCCAATGTGGCTACCCCTCTTGTCGGCCTATCCACATATTGTGTCGGGAAACCCTCCTGCACACACTGTACAAAAACAGCCCCATCCGAACTGTTCGACCTATAGAGGTTCCAATCAATATTTGGAAAGTTAAAGTCACCCATGATAACTACCTTGAGACCTCCACACCTATCCATAATCTGCTTTGCAATTTCTTCCTCCACATCTCTATTACCATTTGGGGGCCTATAGAAAACTCCTAACAATGTAACCGCTCCTTTCCTATTTCTAACTTCGGCCCATATTACCTCAGTCGGCAGATCCCCTTCGAACTGCCTTTCTGCAGCCGTTAAACTATCCTTGATTAACAATGCTACTCCTCCACCTCTTTTACCACCTTCCCTACATTTACTGAAACATCTATACCTCGGAACTTCCAACAACCATTTCTGTCCCTGTTCTAACCATGTCTCCATAATGGCCACAACATCGTAGTCCCAAATACCAATCCACGCTCCAAGTTCACCTACCTTATTCCAGATACTCCTTGCATTGAAGTAGACACACTTCACTTCAACCCACCTTTTTGTCTGCCGGTACACTCCTGCGACCTTGATACCCTCCTCAGTACCTCACTACTCTCAACACTGGCTTCTGGACTACAGCTCGTTTTCCCAGCCCCCTGACAAATTAGTTTAGTGAAAGAATAGTGTGATTTGATTCATTTGCTGGTGTTTGTATTGAAATATTTCCAACCTTTTTATCTTTTATACCTTATATAGTTCATTTTCCTGGTTTTAATAAAAGTTTTATTCTTTGTGTTAAAATTACGCTGGCAGACTCTTGTGACTATGTTCAGTAATTCACCTCCGTAGCTTCTAAACAAAAAAAACAAAGTTAGGATCTGCCAAGCTAGGTCTCACTCTGGGACCCGACTTATCCAGTATCAGCTGGGATCATAACAGCTCTGCTCGCTGACCTACATGCGCTCTTAGTTAAGCATTGCCGTAGTTTTAAAATGATCATCCTAGTTTTCAAATTCTGGCCTTTTGAGCATGCCAACATCAATCGGTCCCTAATTGGTGGCTGTTCCTTCAGCTGCTTTGGCCCTACACTTCTGAATTCCCCCGTAAACCTCTCCACTATGCTTTCTTTCTTTATGACACTCCTTAAAACTTCTGTCCAAGATTTTGGTATCTGACCTAATATTTCCTTATGTGGATCCGTATGCTGCTTTGTTTTAAAATACTACCGTGAAGTGTCTTGGAAGGGTCCGATATAAATAAGCTGAAACTGGATGACAAAAATCACTGCTGGAAATCATTTTAACATGAAACGATTCAAAATGATAGTCCCAATTTTGAAATGGAAGCAAGAGGCAGCAGAAAACAACTTGCACATTATATAAAATCCAAATGCAGAATTTTTAAAAATTAAAATATATGAGAATACATTTATAAATGAAGACATATTAAGACAGTGGGAAAAAGATAAAATAAATCACTGGTTGGCTAATGATTCAGTTTTCACTGCAGTTTTTCTTAACAATATTAGAACAAATTTCCCAGTTCCTCAGTAACATGATCTGAGTGTTATGCTGGAGCATCTATGTGAGCTGAAGCTTAAAAACTGGGGCTCGTGGGTACACCATTGTCTAAAAATTTCGAAAATCTTTACTGATATTGCATATTAGTTTTTAAAAATGAATTAATTCAAAAAAACATTTCAATCAGAAAAGGAGGCAAAGCAAAAACGCAAGATTAACCTTTTGAGTCAGGAATGGCAATCTGACGGATCGGTGGTTATTTTCACAAATGTTGCAATAAACAGTGCAATTAGATAAAGTGGCTTTTATTCTGTTGGCAATAGCTGCCATTCCAGTGATAAGTAGAAATATAAATTAGAATGCATAATATTATCTCCAAAGTATAAACTGAAACCAAGATTGACTGGCAGTGCTGTAATCTATGGACTTTGCTCATGAAGCAAATAATTCAAACACTCCCAAGATGGGGTGGCAAATAGCCATGTTAGCTATTTGCTTGCTACTGCAAACATGTCAGTTTTCTGCACTTCAGTGCTGCTTCAACCATTTTAAATTATCTAATTAAGTTCTGGCTATATATTGTTTTAATCAATACAACCATAACATAATAGTCATATTGATGAGCTGCTGGCACAAGAGGGGTCCAGCTCAAAGAAGGGGCGGACTAGGAACTTAATATTGGTGTGAAAGAGTTGGGCGGGAGGTCTGGTTGATATCATTGATATGAAAAGGGATTATGTAGCTGAGAGGTCAAAGGCGGAGTCTGGCAAGAACTAAAAAGACCAGAAGAGATTTTAGGCAATTGGGTAAGCACCATTGGTCACCTAATTGCAGGAAGAAGATCAGAGTGGTAGATCTGCAGACAAATTACAGAAAAATGGAAAACTACAGACAGGGATAATGCACAATTTCAATCATCCTAACATAGACTGGGATAGTAACAACATGCAGGGCAAAGAGGGAATGAAATTTCTGAAATACGTACAAGAGAACTTTCTTGCAGCCCAATGAGGAGAGAAACAAAAAATCCTGCTTTCCTATTTATAGAAAAGCAACATAAAAATGGAACCTGAATAGAACAGTGCATATTCAGATGACTGCAGCTATAACACTTGCTTGGACATTGACTTAGGCTGTGACGAGATGATGAGCACAAACTCGAGTTTTAGCGGCGCTAAAACTTGTAAGTATCCAGTCATCCTCTGGCCTCCGGATCACCAACCGGATGGCCAACCTCATTCACACTGGACATCTCCATTCTCTGTTAGGGCTCTTCCTGTTGTAAATCTTGCCCACGTTTTGCTACCAGGCATAGAATCATAGAATTTACAGTACAGAAGGCCATTCGGCCCATCGAGTCTGCACCGGCCCTTGGAAAGAGAACCCCCACACCTCCACCTTGTCCCGTAATCCAGTAACCCCACCTAACCTTTTGGACATGAAGAGGCAATTTAGCATGGCCAATCCACCTAACCTGCAGATCTTTGGACTGTGGGAGAAAACCGGAGCACCCGGAGGAAACCCATGCAGATAAGGGGATAAAGTGCAAACTCCACACAGACAATCACCCCGAGGCCAGAATTGAACCCGGGACCCTGGAGCTGTGAGGCAGCAGTGCTAATCACCGTGTCACCATGCATAGCAACAACCCAAAAGATGTGCAGGGTAGGTGAATTGGCCTCGCTAAATTGCCACTTAATTGGGAAAAAATTAAATTGGGTACTCTAAATTTAAAAATGTATATTTTTAAATTAACATTTTAAAAATGTGAACATCAATATCTGAAGGAATGAGTCTCTATATTTTAAATAGTTAATTTTCAATGCCAGAGAACCTGATCAGCAGTAATTAACATTTAGCACATCATCAAAAGTCTATGTGTGCTTGAAATTATAACAATCAACATTTTGAGGCAAATTAAATGTGTATCTAGAGGGCAAAGACAGCAACTATGTGCCAGTCACTACATTTTAATGGTGAGAGGAGGCATCAAGATGGCGCTTTTCTAAAGCTAATGGTGAAGTGGTGCATCTCAGACAGAAATATTTGGACATTTGTATTGAGCCTCATATATTTCCCTTACCGAAATTACTATACTATTTACACAAACACCAGCAGCACCATTAGACTTGATAGTTATTTTGACAGAAAATTCTGGTCCTTTGTTTGAGTGGCCTGGTTTGATGCCTCCTGCAAACAGTCTGAATGAAGCTGGATAGCAATTAATGCAGTGTCGAATTAAGCCAGGATAATTTCTAAGAATTAAACTAGTCTTTAAACGACTTCAGTTTCGTGATTAAAATAAAAAAAGCCAATTGTGTCCATTCTTCAACTGAAGTCCATTGGACTTCAATCAGGCCAAGCTCAAGAGCATACTACCAAGTTACCACCAAATGTCACCTGTTCCACCACAGGCCCAAACATCCTGGACCACTGCTACACAAATATCAAACATGCCTATCGCTCTATCGCCTGCCCACACGTTGGCAAATCTGACCACAAAGCTGTGCTCCTGCTCCCGGCTTATAAGCAAAAACTGAAGCAGGAGAATCCGTCTAAGAAAGTCGTGCATTGTTAGTCTGAGGAATCGGATGATCTCCTACGGGACTGCTTCGAGTCAGTGGACTGGTCGGTATTTAACAACTCTGCAACCAGCTTGAACGAGTACGCCACTACAGTAACTGACTTCATTAGTAAGTGTGTCGAAGACTGTGTGCCAAAGAAGCAAGTCTGCGTGTTTCCCAACCAGAAACCCTGGATGAACAGGGATATCCACTGCTTGCTGAAGTCTAGGTCTGAGGCGTTCAAGTCAGGCGACCCTGACCTCTACAAGAAAGCCAGATATGACCTAAAGAAATCCATCAAAGATGCCAAAGACAGTACCGGACCAAGCTAGAGTCCCAGGCTAGCCACACGGATACCCGCCGTCTATGGCAAGATCTGTAAGATGAAGGCATGTAAAATCGTCGGCTCCAACGCACCCCTCCCTGATGAGCTCAACGCATTCTATGCCCGTTTTGAGCAAGAGGTCAGCAAGAGCGAGCCCTCCACCCCAGAAGCCGCTGATGAACTTGTATCTGAGATCACCACTGCAGACGTCAGAGCAGCCTTCTCGAAGGTCAACCCACGGAAAGCCACTGGCCCGGATGGGGTACCCGGACGAGCACTCAGGTCTTGCGCGGATCAGCTGGCGGGGATATTTGCAGACATCTTCAACCTCTCTTTACAACAATCTGAGGTCCCTATCTGCTTCAAGAAGATGACCATCATCCCTGTACCAAAAAAAAGTCAAGCAGCGTGCCTTAATGACTATCGTCCAGTGGCTCTGACATCCATCATCATGAAGTGCTTCGAAAGGTTAGTCATGGCACGAATCAACTCCAGCCTCCCAGATTGCCTTGATCCACTACAGTTCGCCTACCACTGCAACAGGTCCACAGCAGATACCATCTCCCTGGCCCTGCACTCTACCCTGGAACACCTAGATAACAAAGACACCTATGTCAGACTCCTATTTATCGACTACAGCTCAGCCTTCAACACCATAATTCCTACAAAACTCATCTCCAAAGTCCGTGGCCTTGGCATCGGCACCTCCCTCTGCGACTGGTCCTGAACTTTCTAACCCACAGGCCACAATCAGTAAAGATAGGCAACAACACCTCCTCCACGATCATCCTCAACACCGGTGCCCACAATGCTGTGTCCTCAGCCCCCTACTATACTCCTTATACACCTATGACTGTGGCCAAATTCCCCTCCAATTCGATTTTCAAATTTGCTGATGACACCACCGTAGTGGTTCGGATTTCAAACAATGACGAGACAGAGTATAGGAATGAGATAGAGAATCTGGTGAACTGGTGCGACGACAATAATCTCTCCCTCAATGTCAACAAAACAAAGGAGATTGTCATCGACTTCAGGAAGCGTAGTGGAGAATGTGCCCCTGTCTACATCAATGGGAACAAAGTAGAAAGGGTAGAGAGCTTCAGGTTTTTAGGTGTACCGCTCACCAACAGCCTGTCCTGCTCCCCCCATGCCAACACTAAAGTTAAGAAAGCCCACCAACGACTACTTTCTCAGAAGACTAAGGAAATTTGGCATGTTAGCTACGACCCTCACCAACTTCTATAGATGCACCATAGAAAGCATTCTTTCTGGTTGTATCACAGCTTGGTATGGAGCCTGCTCTGCCCAAGACCGCAGGAAACTACAAAAGGTCGTGAGTGTAGCCCAGTCCATCACGCAATCCAGCCTCCCATCCATCGACTGTCTATAATTCCAGCTGCCTCAGAAAGGCAGCCAGCATAATTAAGGACCCCATGCACCCCGGACATACTCTCTTCCACCTTCTTCCGTCAGGAAAAAGATACCAAAGTTTGAGGTCACGCACCAACCGACTCAAGAACAGTTTCTTCCCCGCTGCCATCAGACGTTTGAATGGACCTACCTCGTATTAAGTTGATCTTTTCTCTACACCTTGCTATAACTGTAACATTATATTCTGCATTCTCTCCTTCCTTCCCTATGTACGGTATGCATTGCTTGAACAGCATGCAAGATAAATACTTTTCACTGTATACTAATACATGTGACGATGTGAGAATAATAAATCAAATCAAATCCTCAGTTCCATGTTACACTTTTATCTGATAATTGAACATTTAGCTTGAATTTCGTAGATTCTTTTGTTTACTTTGCCCAACTAATAGATAAAACCATTCTCTAACTGTACGAAAAATAAACTTGACTTATAAAGGGTAAGAACATATCAAATTACAACTAGAAACAAATGCTTCATTATGTTGGGTGTTCAGTATTAAGCCCATGGAGTCTGCTCCACCATTCGATAAGATCATGGCTGATCTGATTGTAGCCTAACTCCACTTTCCTGTCTGAGCCCCTAATCCTCGATTTCCCTGTTGATCAAAATTCTGTCCGTTTGAGCCTTGAATATATTCAACAACCCAACCTCCACTTCTCTCTGTGAAAGAGACTTTTAAAAAACTAACAACCCTTCGAAGAAATTTCCCCTAGCCTCAGTCTTAAATTGGAGAACTCTTATTTTTAAAACTGTGCCTAGTTCTAGATTTCCCACGAGAGCATTTAACCTGTCAAGTTTTCTCAGAATCATATCACAAAATCTTAAAATCCCTGCAGTGCAGAAGGAGGCCATTCAGTCCATCAAGTCTGCAACAACCCTCTGAAAGAACACCCTACCTCGGCCCAATCCCCCCCGCCTATACCCGTAAGCCCACCTAGGGGCAATACAGCATAGCCTATCCACCCAACCTGCACATTTTTGGATTGTGGCAGGAGATCGGAGCTCCTGGAGGAAACCCATGCAGACATGAGAAGAATGTACAAACTCCACGCAGTTACCAGAGGTCGGAATCGAACCCAGTCCCTGGTGCTGAGGCAGCTGTGCTACCATTGTACCCGTGGGTATGTCGTTGTTTCCCTCTGGAGGACGTTTTTGACTTGCATGTGTCGTAACTCGTTCCCCTTGGTCAGTTGCGGCCTCTCAATCAGTTCTTCTAGCGTGGTCAGTCTATTGTCCGTGTACAAGTCACCGTCAGTGTTGTCCCCCCCCCTATCCTGTCTCCACTTTTTAAACGTGGTGTCCATTTTGGCTAGCGCGAACCTGTGACTGTTGCAGATGGTGGCCATTTCGGTCATGTCTTAGTTGGTTCCACATCCGGAGTGTGGCTATTAACACTGGACTTGTTGAGTGCTTAGCTGGTGGGGATGGAAGCGCTGCTGTAGCCAGAGCCCATGGGGATGGCCCTGTGCAGGAACTCTCCTCCATTTTTACCCATTCTGCTTCTGGTTCCTTTACCCATTCCCTCACTCTTTCTGCTGTGGCTGCCCAGTGGCAGCATTGCAGGTTTGGGAGGGCCAAGCCCCCCATGCTTCTCATTCATTTTGGGGGGGTCCTCGGGTTCTTCCCCCTCCCCCCCCCCTTCCCTCCCCCATCCAGGCCCCCCTCAAACGCCATGGTCATTTAGTCTACTGTGTTAAAGAAGGCTTTAGGGATGTATATCAGTATAGATCTGAGCAGGAAGAGGGACCTGGGCAGTATGTTCATCTTGATCGTCTGCGCCAGAGAGAATGAAAGTGTCTCCCATTTCTGCAAATCATTTTTAACTTTCTCCACCAGACTTGCCAGATTCCATTTGTGGATCCCTGCCCAGTCGTAGGCAAGTCACACAATTCTGAGTGCGATCGCTAGTGGCTCGATTGTCAGGGTGAATAGCAGCGGGGTCAGCAGACATCCCTACCTTGTGTTTCTATGCAGCTTGCAGCTGAAAGTAATTAGAGCTGGTGGTGTCAGTCTGCACACTCGCCATGGAAGCGCTGTACAGACATTTCACCCATGCAGTGAACATCAAAGCTCCAAAACCTACGACTTGGCTCCATCCTCTGCAACTGAATCCTCAACTTCCTGACCCATAGACCACAATCAGTAAAGATAAACAACACCTCCTCCACAATTGTCAATACCAGGGCCTCGCAAGGCTGCGTACTGAGCCCCCTACTATATTCCCTATCCACACACGACTGTTGGCAGAATTTGGCTCCAACTCCATCTACAAGTTTGCTGATGACACAACCGTAGTGGGTCGATTCTCAAATAACGATGAGTCGGAGTACAGGAGAGAGCTAGAGAACCCAGTGACGTGGACAACAAACTCTCCCTCAACATTAGCAAAACTAAAAAGCTGGTGATTGACTTCAGGATGCAAGTACACACCCATGTCTGCATCAGAGGGCAGCAGAGCAGAGCTACTGATCAGCTGTTCTGGGGAAATTTGCATACGTGCAGTGCGGTCAGCCTAAGTTGAAGGTGGTTTGTGGAAGGGCTGTTGGCAACTGACAGTTAAACCTGAAACACTTCGTGAGTGTTTCCCACCCTACCTCCTCCTCTAACCAACCCCCCCACCCCACGGTGGTTGGGAAGCGGGAGCAGGGACCTGTTGTGAAGGTGAGTGAGTGCCTTTAAATTTGCTTAACTTTCAGCGGGAGCAGGGTTTGAGGTAATATCAGGTAAGCTCTTCCTTTCTTTTTCTTTTTCTTGTTTTTTTTTAAATCTAGAGGTGATGTCAGGGAAGGCAGCACAATGCTCCTCCTGCAGAATGTTTGAGGTGAGGGACGCCGTCAGTGTCCCTGCTGATTTCATCTGTGGGAAGTGCACCCAACTCCAGCTCCTCAAAAACCGTGTTAGGGACCTGGAGCTTGAGCTGGATGAACTTCGGATCATTCGGGAGGCAGAGGGGGTCATAGATAGGAGCTTCAGGGAAGTAGTTACACCAAAGACTGGAGATAGATGGGTAACTGTAAGAGGGACTGGGAAGAAGCAGTCAGTGCAGGGACCCCCTGCGGTCGTTCCCCTGAGTAACAAGTATACCGTTTTGGATACTTGTGGGGGGGACGACTTACCAGGGGTAAGCCATGGGGTACGGGCCTCTGGCACGGAGTCTGTCCCTGTTGCTCAGAAGGGAAGGGGGGAAAGGAGTAGAACACTAGTAATTGGGGACTCAATAGTCAGGGGCACAGATAGGAGATTTTGTGGGAGCGAGAGAGACTCACGTTTGGTATGTTGCCTCCCAGGTGCAAGGGTAAGTGATGTCTCGGATCGTGTTTTCCGGGTCCTTAAGGGGGAGGGGGAGCAGCCCCAAGTCGTAGTCCACATTGGCACTAACGACATAGGTAGGAAAGGGGACAAGGATGTCAGGCAGGCCTTTAGGGAGCTAGGATGGAAGCTCAGAGCGAGAACAAACAGAGTTGTTATCTCTGGGTTGTTGCCCGTGCCACGTGATAGTGAGATGAGGAATAGGGAGAGAGAGCAATTAAACACGTGGCTACAGGGATGGTGCAGGCGGGAGGGATTCAGATTTCTGGATAACTGGGGCTCTTTCTGGGGAAGGTGGGACATCTATAGACAGGATGGTCTACATCTGAACCTGAGGGGCACCAATATCCTGGGGGGGGAGATTTGTTAGTGCTCTTTGGGGGGGTTTAAACTAATTCAGCAGGGGCATGGGAACCTGGATTGTAGTTTTGGGGTACGGGAGATTGAGAGTATAGAGGTCAGGAGCACAGATTTGACTTCGCAAGAGGGTGCCAGTGTTCAGGTAGGTGGTTTGAAGTGTGTCTACTTCAATGCCAGGAGTATACGAAATAAGGTAGGGGAACTGGCAGCATGGGTTGGTACCTGGGACTTCGATGTTGTGGCCATTTCAGAGACATGGATAGAGCAGGGACAGGAATGGTTGTTGCAGGTTCCGGGGTTTAGGTGTTTTAGTAAGCTCAGAGAAGGGGGCAAAAGAGGGGGAGGTGTGGCGCTGCTAGTCAAGGACAGTATTACGGTGGCGGAAAGGATGCTAGATGGGGACTCTTCTTCTGAGGTAGTATGGGCTGAGGTTAGAAACAGGAAAGGAGAGGTCACCCTGTTGGGAGTTTTCTATAGGCCACCTAATAGTTCTAGGGATGTAGAGGAAAGGATGGCGAAGATGATTCTGGAAAAGAGCGAAAGTAACAGGGTAGTTGTTATGGGAGACTTTAACTTTCCAAATATTGACTGGAAAAGATATAGTTCGAGTACATTAGATGGGTCATTCTTTGTACAATGTGTGCAGGAGGGTTTCCTGACACAATATGTTGACAGGCCAACAAGAGGCGAGGCCACATTGGATTTGGTTTTGGGTAATGAACCAGGCCAGGTGTTAGATCTGGAGGTAGGTGAGCACTTTGGAAACAGTGACCACAATTCAGTGACCTTTACGTTAGTGATGGAAAGGGATAAGTATACCCCGCAGGGCAAGAGTTATAGCTGGGGGAAGGGCAATTATGATGCCATTAGACATGACTTAGGATGTGTTGGTTGGAGAAATAGGCTGCAAGGGTTGGGCACACTGGATATGTGGAGCTTGTTCAAGGAACAGCTATTGCATGTTCTTGATAAGTACGTACCAGTCAGGCAGGGAGGAAGGGGCCGAGCGAGGGAACCATGGTTTACCAAAGAAGTGGAATCTCTTGTTAAGAGGAAGAAGGAGGCCTATGTGAAGATGAGGCGTGAAGTTTCAGTTGGGGCGCTTGATAGTTACAAGGAAGCGAGGAAGGATCTAAAGAGAGAGCTGAGACGAGCAAGGAGGGGACATGAGAAGTCTTTGGCAGGTAGGATCAAGGAAAACCCAAAAGCTTTCTATAGGTATGTCAGGAATAAAAGAATGACTAGGGTAAGAGTAGGGCCAGTCAAGGACAGTGGTGGGAAGTTGTGTATGGAGGCTGAGGAGATAAGCGAGATACTAAATGAATACTTTTCGTCAGTATTCACTCAAGAAAAAGATAATATTGTGGCGGAGAATGCTGAGACCCAGGCTATTAGAATAGATGGCATTGAGGTGCGTAGGGAAGAAGTGTTGGCAATTCTGGACAAGGTGAAAATAGATAAGTCCCCGGGGCCGGATGGGATTTATCCTAGGATTCTCTGGGAAGCCAGGGAAGAGATTGCTGAGCCTTTGGCTTTGATTTTTAGGTCATCATTGGCTACAGGAATAGTGCCAGAGGACTGGAGGATAGCAAATGTGGTCCCTTTGTTCAAGAAGGGGAGTAGAGATAACCCCGGTAACTATAGGCCGGTGAGCCTAACGTCTGTGGTGGGTAAGGTCTTGGAGAGGATTATAAAAGATACGATTTATAATCATCTAGATAGGAATAATATGATTAGGGATAGTCAGCATGGTTTTGTGAAGGGTAGGTCATGCCTCACAAACCTTATCGAGTTCTTTGAGAAGGTGACTGAACAGGTAGACGAGGGTAGAGCAGTTGATGTGGTGTATATGGATTTCAGTAAAGCATTTGATAAGGTTCCCCACGGTCGGCTATTGCAGAAAATACGGAGGCTGGGGATTGAGGGTGATTTAGAGATGTGGATCAGAAATTGGCTAGTTGAAAGAAGACAGAGAGTGGTAGTTGATGGGAAATGTTCAGAATGGAGTTCAGTTACGAGTGGCGTACCACAAGGATCTGTTCTGGGGCCGTTGCTGTTTGTCATTTTTATAAATGACCTAGAGGAGGGCGCAGAAGGACGGGTGAGTAAATTTGCAGACGACACTAAAGTCGGTGGAGTTGTAGACAGTGCGGAAGGATGTTGCAGGTTACAGAGTGACATAGATAAGCTGCAGAGCTGGGCTGAGAGGTGGCAAATGGAGTTTAATGTGGAGAAGTGTGAGGTGATTCACTTTGGAAAGAATAACAGGAATGCGGAATATTTGGCTAATGGTAAAATTCTTGGTAGTGTGGATGAGCAGAGGGATCTCGGTGTCCATGTACATAGATCCCTGAAAGTAGCCACCCAGGTTGATAGGGTTGTGAAGAAGGCCTATGGTGTGTTGGCCTTTATTGGTAGAGGGATTGAGTTCCGGAGCCATGAGGTCATGTTGCAGTTGTACAAAACTCTAGTACGGCCGCATTTGGAGTATTGCGTACAGTTCTGGTCGCCTCATTATAGGAAGGACGTGGAAGCCTTGGAACGGGTGCAGAGGAGATTTACCAGGATGTTGCCTGGTATGGAGGGAAAATCTTATGAGGAAAGGCTGATGGACTTGAGGTTGTTTTCGTTAGAGAGAAGAAGGTTAAGAGGTGACTTAATAGAGGCATACAAAATGATAAGAGGGTTAGATAGGGTGGACAGCGAGAGCCTTCTCCCGCGGATGGAGGTGGCTAGCACGAGGGGACATAGCCTTAAATTGAGGGGTAATAGATATAGGACAGAGGTCAGAGGTGGGTTTTTTACGCAAAGAGTGGTGAGGCCGTGGAATGCCCTACCTGCAACAGTAGTGAACTCGCCAACATTGAGGGCATTTAAAAGTTTATTGGATAAGCATATGGATGATAAGGGCATAGTGTAGGTTAGATGGCCTTTAGTTTTTTTCCATGTCGGTGCAACATCGAGGGCCGAAGGGCCTGTACTGCGCTGTATCGTTCTATGTTCTATGTTCTAATGGTGCAGAGATGGAGATGGCTGACAGCTTCAAATTCCCAGGTGTGCACATCACCAACAATCTGTCCAAATCCACCCACGTCGACGCTCCGACCAAGAAAGCACAACAGCGCCTATACTGCCTCAGGAAATTAAGGACATTCGGCATGTCAGCATTGGCTCTCACCAACTTTTACAGATGCACCATAGAAAGCATCCGATCTGGCTGCATCACAGCTTGTATGGCAACTGCTCAGCCCAAGACCGCAAGAAAATACGGAGTCGTGAATCCATCCCAGTCCATCACGCAAACCTGCCTCCCATCCATTTGTCTGCACCAAAGCTGCATTGGAAAAGCGAGCAGCATAATCAAAGACCCCTCCCACCAGGTTACCCGTTCTTTCAACTTCTTCCATCAGGCAGGAGATACAAAAGACTGAGAACATGAACGAACAGGTTCAAAAGCAGCTTCTTCCACGCTGTTACCAGACTTCTGTATGACCCTCTTATGAACTAAACTGATCTCTTTACACATCTTCTCTACTGAGTCGTACTGCACTCCGTATGCTCACCCGTTGCCTGTGCCTATGTATTTACATTGTGTATTTATGTATGTCCTATGTTTTTTTTCACGTGTGGAGTGATCTGTCAGGACTGTATACAGAACAATACTTTTCACTATACCTCGATACACGTGACAATAAAACAAATCCAAATCCAAACCCTGCTTCAAGCCTAAACTGCTCCAGTACCTCTACGAGGTACTTCCACTCAGCTCTGTTGAAGGCTTTTTCTACGTCCAGGGAGATGATCACCTCTGGGTCTTTCCCTGGATGGGGTCATTGTCACATTTAGCAGGCGCCTGATGTTCGACATTAGCTGCCTACACTTAAAGTATGTCTGGTCCTCTGCAACTTCCTCTGAAACGCAGTTCTCTAGTTGCCTGACTAGGATTTTGGCCAGTATTTTCACGTCTCATAGAGCAACGAGATGGGTCTGTATGACCCGCAAAATGCCGGATCATTGTCTTGGGTATCATCAAGATTGAGGCTTGTGCTATCTTCGGAGGCAGGGTACTCCTTGCCAGAGTGTCTCTGAACATCTCCCGCAGGGTGCCCTTTACAGGTGTGGGGCCAGTGCTGTTGTGAATCCGCCAGGAATCCATCTGGTCTCGGCACCGACCCAGTCTGCATAGAGTCAATGTTCTCCATGATTTCTCCCAGTTCTAATGGTGCTTCCAGCCCCAATTCCTCTCCTCCCCCACTGCTGGCAAGTCCAGTCGATCGACGAACTGCCTCATCCTCAAGTCCCCCTCTGTGTACAGCCCCCAGTAGAAGGCCTCGACTGTATTGTTGACCTTTTCCTGCTCTGCTACCAGTTTGCCTTTCTTGTCCCTAATCTGTGCTACTTCCCTCATGTCTGCCTGCTTTCTCAGCTGGCGAGATAGCAGACGACTGGCTTTGTCTCAGTGTTCGTAGAAGGTCCCCAGTGTCTAGCAGAGTTGGTGCACTGCTTTCCTCGTGGAGAGCAGGTCAAAGTCCATTTGTAGCTTTTTCTTCTCCGCCAGAAGCTCTAAGAGGTCAGGGCCGCTGAGTGTCGTCAGTCTATCTCCATTATGGAGTCAACTAGCTGTTGCCTAGCCACCCTCTCTTCCCTGTCTCTACTTGCTTTATAGGCAATAATCTTGCCCCTGATCACAGCATTCAGCGCCTCCCTGAATGTGGAGGGTGAGACTACCCCATTCTGGTTATTGGTAATATACCGTCTATGGCTTGTGTTAATTTCTTGCAGAAAACCTGATCGGGAAGGAGGGCCATATCCAACCTCCATGGGGGGGCGCTGGGCACGTCCCGTCTCCAACCTCACATCCATGTAGTGTGGTGTGCAGTCGGAGATCATGATTGCGGAGTATTCCGCTCCTACTATCCCTGGAACAAAAAAGTGTATGCATGTATATAGCTATGTACTTGGGAGAAGAATGAGAACTCCTTCTCCCTGGGGTGAGTGAACCTCCATAGGTCTATTGCCCCCATCTGCTCCATAAATGAGGTGAGTTCTTTCGTCATGTTAGAGCTGTTTCCTGTGTTGGGGTTCGCCTTGTCTGTCCGTAGGTCCTGTACACAGTTAAAGACTCCTCCCATAATGAGTCAGTGTGTGTCTAGGTCAGGGATTTCTGCCATGGTCTTCTTTATAATCTCCGTGTACTGCCAGTTGGGAGGATACATGTTAACAAGGACCACTGGTGCCCCTTCCAGGACCCAGCTGAACATGATGTACCATCCCCCCGGGTTTGTAACAGTCTTTGTTACTGTAAGCACCGTCCTTTTATTAAGTAGTATGTCCCCCCCCCCCCAAACATCATCATGAGCTCTCATCTTGTGCCATAACCTTTTATGTGGCACCTTGTGGTGTACATACTTATATTTGCAAAAGGCATTCAACATCCACTGGTTCCCTTTTATGTACTCTGCTTGTTACAACTTGAAAGAACTCTAATAAATTTGTCAAACACTATTTACCTTTGTTCTCCCCATTCTCATTATCCCAGTGTCTGCGTGCGTTTCTCTCTGGGTGCTCCGGTTTCCTCCCACTGTCCAAAGATGTGCAGGTTAGGTGGATTGGCCATGCTAAATTGCCCCTTAGTGATCAATGCGTGGGGTCATGGGGATAGGGCGGGGAAGTGGGCCTAGGTAGGGTGCTCTCTCTCGGAGGACCAATACGAATCCAATGGGCTGAATGGCCTCCTTCTGCACTGTAGGGATTCTTTTGCATTGTAGGGATTCTATGACTCTTTCACAAAACCATGTTCACTCTGCTGGATTGTATCATGATTGCTATTCTTCCACTACCAATGAAGAGTGGCAGTCGGGTGTGCCATCTACAAGATGCACTACAGGAATTCACCAAGGCTCCTTAGGCAGCACCTTCCAAACCCATGACCACTACTGTCTGGAACACCACCATCTGAAAGTTCCCCTCCAAGCCACTCACCATCCTGACATGGAAAAATATCACCATTCATTTACTGTTGCTTGATCAAAATCCTGGAACTCGCCCAAACACCACTATCGATATACCTACATCTCAGGGACTGCAGCAGTTCAAGAAGAAAGCTTACCACCACCTTCTCAAGGGCAACTAGGGATGGGAAATAAATTCTGGTCTAGCCAGTGACGCCCACATTCCGTAATATTTTAAAATGTCGTGCTGCTACCTCCTTAAAAATGGATTCGAGCCTTTTCACAATGACGTATAATAAATTAACTGGCCTGCTTCCTGCTTTGTCTCCATCCTTCATTCAATAGTGGTGTTACATTTCCAGTTTTCCACCGGGGCCTTTCCAGAATCCAGAAAATTTGGAAGATTAAAACCAATGCATCCACAATTCTGCAGCCACTTCCTTTAAGATCCTAGGATGCAAGCTATCGGATACAGGGGTCCTACAATTTTTCCTTAAGAGTGTTTTTTCTCTAGTGAGCATAATTTTCTCTTAATTGTTACAGCATTTGTTTTGTCTTCTGCTGTGTGGATACATCCATAACACTTGTTCAAAGTCTGCCATTTCTTTGTTTCCCATTATTATTTCCCCAATCTCATCCTTCAAGGGCCAATGCTTACTTTAGATGTTCTCCTCCTTTATATATACTTGAAGCTTTTACTGTCTGTTTTATGTCTTGCTAGTTTTCTCTCATTCTCCAATTTCTCCCTCTTTATTTTTCTTTTAGTCATCCTATGCTGGTTTCTAAAATCTTTTCAATTTTATGCGCTACCTCGCAGCTTTGCAGCAATGTAGATTTTTCTTTCAATCTGACACAATTAACAGAAATGACAGTAAAAGTGCCTTTTTTAAGTTGGTGTTCTCAGATAAGTTTTTTTTTATTGCATTAACTCAGTAAAAACTATGCAAAAATGTATGAAGAAACAGCAAGGTCCACCGGGCAACCCATTTGTATTTTTTGGCAACTTGTTTAGAAACAAGTCAATTTCAACCTGACAAGACAGGATAACCGCAAGAGGCATTTAACAGAAAGCAAATGTTTTCTTTAAGGTTCAGATCTTGAAATGAAAAAATGAAATGAAAATCACTTATTGTTACGAGTCGGCTTCAACGAAGTTACTGTGAAAAGCCCCTAGTCGCCACATTCCGGCGCCTGTCCGGTGAGGCTGGTACGGGAATCGAACCGTGCTGCTGGCCTGCTTGGTCTGATTTAAAAGCCAGCGATTTAGCCGAGTGAGCTAAACCAGCCCCCTTAACATCGAGACTCTGTTCAGGGCGCCGACTAATGAGCCTTAAAACATTTGAAGTTCTAAATGTAAATGGACATAAGTTTTACTCCAGTTTATTTTCTCACTTTCACATTTTCGTTACCGACTGAATTTGTGTCCAACATGTAAGCTTCAAGAGCAAGAAGCATGCCTACACCTTTGCAAAAGCATCATGACTACCTATAATACTTGCAACAACTGAAGGTATGGTGAAAATAACAGAACAGAAACCAATATTAAAAATGCAAATGTGTATTCATTGTCCATTTTCAATGTGTGAAAAACATTTGATGAAAATTATTTCGACATGTAGCAAGATTGCCATTACAAAACAATTAAAGCAAACATTTTCAATTTGTCATTTTTCTCCTTAAATGCTTCCATGGTATATTGGTGGAACAAAATGTTCATATTTAATTTATTAAAGAAAATCTATTTTGGTCTTACCTATGAAAGGGATAGATGCTAATGAGTCATCCTGTGGGCTTGAACTTGATGCCTTCCTGTGATCACCCATTCGTTTAATATTTACCTCACGACGTGCATCATTAGGTAACCAGCAGGTAGGATCCGTTACTGTATCTGGTGAATTTACAGCCATAATATATGACTGATGCCTTAGCGGTTGTGGTGTTAATCTACTTGCAGCAAGATTTCCCCTCAAAACCACAGTCTCTTTTAGGTCTGAAGGATCCTGCTCTTCACAAGCAGGGTTGAGCTCATTTTGTTCTCGACAATTCTCTTCGCCTAATTTAACTTTCTCTTGTTCTGGTTTACTTTCAGGTTTCAATTTTTCCAAATCCTTACCCTTCTGTCTAACTGATGCATTAGTAACACTAGAGGTAGCAGGGGCCTTTATTTTCCTACTTGTCTTCATGAAAGGTTGTACAGATGTTGGTGCAGAACATGAAGCCGATCTTACACCAATAACTGCCTCTGCTGGATGTTCAGGCACACTTTCAGTTCTTGTCCTTGGCTCAAAGTGCTGGCCACATAGATTGCGATGATTTACCATTCTTTGGTCATTTAATGCATCAATACCAATACTTTGTGTAGGAGAAAGAACTGGTGGTGCTGCATAGGAAACAGAGGTGGTTACCAAAGAACTTGGCAAGGTATTTTGAAATGACATTGGTAAATATGACTTTTCTTGAGAAGCAGCTGGAGGTTGCTGCCCTGTGTAAATAGACTGGTGTTCCATTGAATGCTGAATTGACTTTGTATCAGTGGCGACCTTCCAAACAGGAAAGGCATGGCTGGGACGTGCACCGTTTCGAACGTTGGATTGTATTTTTATACTGTCAGTGCTCGGAACACTTGGTGAAAGGCTACTTTTTTGAGATTGTGTCGTACCAGTGGTAGATAAGCGAGTTTTTGGCTGCCCAACTTGTCTGACAGGTTGCCGGAATCCTTCATGAAAACAAAGCCTATTATCCAGATCATTAATTCCAGTTGTTTGGTTAAACATTCGATGCACCTCATTACCAGCTGGATCATCTGAATTGAACATTTCAATGTCCACAGAGATATTGCCCAATGTTTCTGCTTGCTTTCCGAGATAATCACATGATCGTGTCCTATGGTTCTGTGGTCCAATTACTGGTGATGTTAATGCATCCTGTGAAGCGCTCCGTGGCCAATTTTGCATTAAAACAGATTCTCCTAATCTTTCCTGAGACGCACTACGGTATCTCATTGGTGTAGCTTGGCAAGATCGATCATGTGAAGTGCTCCGACGTCGTGCGGGTGTTGTAATGCAATTTAGAGCAGCTTGCTGATAATCTGCTGAGTTTTGAACAGCTGCTCTTAAACAATCTAATCTTTCCTGTATTGTTCTGCTACCATACATGTGCAAACGTCTATTTTCAGTATACTCTTTGTAAGTTTTATAATTGCGCCAGTCTATATTCTGGTGCGAAGTAACAGTTGTTGAAGATGCATGATGATTTGTTATTACTGAAGAGTCTGTGGTTTGAGGTGTAGATTTGCTGGAAGTAGCATCTAAATATGATCCATAGTTTGTCTGTTTACCAGCATTAGCGGTAGAGGTAGTTGCTGTAGCATCTTTTACCCTACCACTTGTGACTTGTTGAACCACATTACTGCTTAAAATAGTTGAAGAAGTGGTCCTCGATTTTGGTTTCCCAATGGTGTGGTCCGTCAAGCTGTGCTGTATTTCTTCTGTTCTGTGATTTGGGCTTGAATGGTTAACTTTACCAGGTGCAAAATCAGCAACCCTCTCTGAAGGCACAACGACAGTCCTTACTGTTTCATTGCAAACACACACAGCAGTATTAGTTTTTGAAATATCTTTTGACGAAGGCGGAACTTGCACTTCAGCTCGACATCCTCTATCAGATGAGGCAACTGTCCGTACTGGCTTACTAATTTGTTGTCTCCCGCGGGAAGATTCTGGTGGTGAAACCTCCATGGGCTGAGCCACAGTTGAAGCAGTGCTAGTCAATCGAGGGTAACAAACAGGTGGTGGCTGAGGGATATTGTAGGCATTGCCAGTGTATGGATCATTGCCTTTTAAGTAAGCATCTTGGGAATATGCCTTAAAAAGACAAAATATATACTTAATTATGAAAAAGGACACGTGCACCATTTTATTTTAGAGTTGAAAAACATTATACAGTGAAAACCACAAATTTTAATGGAAATAATTACCAACCGTCTTGCTTTTCTGGCCATAAATTTAAAAATACAAAGCCATTAAAAAATGATATTCATCCGAGTTCCTTCATCATGTACTCGTCCAGATATACCCTCTTTCTTTAAATGTTAAGGCCGTGATATTGACCAACCCCTTCCTTCACCCATGACAGGCAGAAGGGGGTTTTAAAAAGAAATATGGCAATCCAAAACGGCTAGCTATTCCATGACACTAAACATAGAAACCCTATTAAAATTTACTGTGGCTGCACAACTTTCTCAGGGGCTGGGAAACTTGGC
This sequence comes from Scyliorhinus canicula, assembly GCF_902713615.1. Classification (NCBI taxonomy): domain Eukaryota; kingdom Metazoa; phylum Chordata; class Chondrichthyes; order Carcharhiniformes; family Scyliorhinidae; genus Scyliorhinus; species Scyliorhinus canicula. The sequence goes on from NC_052150.1 coordinate 176,444,916, forward strand.
AGAGAGAGGGGGCGGGGGGTTGTTTGCTCCAAAGGTAAGCACCTTTTTCATCATTATAATAAAACATAAAATACGGGATAAACTCTGCAGGTCTGACAGCATCTGTGGAGAAAGAAATAGTTAACGTTTTAGAGTCTCTACTACCTTTCCACGGAACTGTGAGCCACTTCTATTGACCAGCAGTGTGCCATTTTGTTCAGCTGCTGGGCAGTCACAGATTGTTCCAGAATTACAGTCTCTGCAATTGATTAACTGGTGGTGTACTTGTGATGGGGCAATCAAGTTATATTTCAGTACCCCGTCCCCCCCGTAAAATATTGAGCTGTTATAGAGCATTTAATTCAGCAGCCTGGCAGGAGCTTAGAGAATGCTAAAAGGTCTTTTGCATCCCTGGGTTCTTCAGCCGCTTTCTGCCTCATGGTCCTCGCTGTAAATATCAGAGAAAGATTTCTACCTGACCCCTAAAGCTCATTGAGCAAAACTCCATGATATCCATATCTACAATTTACGATGAATACTAACCCAGTAGATGATAATCTATTGTTCCACCATCACAGGAATCATCAGATTCATTGTGGTAAAAAACACACCACTATTCTTCCCATATTAACTTTAAACCTGATTCTTGAAGATTTCTTTTAATAGAAGGAATTAAAATACCCAGCATTAGTTTTATTAGGAGCCAATTTCAATATATATTGGATAAAAGCAAATTACTGCGGATGCTGGAATCTGAAACGAAAGAGAAAATGCTGAAAAATCTCAGCAGGTCTGGCGGCATCTGCAGGGAGAGAAAAGAGCTAACGTTTCGAGTCCGATGGCTTTGTCAAAGAGTTATTGGACTCGAAACGATAGCTCTTTTCTGTCCCTACAACATTAGCTCTTTTCTCTCCCTACAGATGCTGCCAGACCTGCTGAGATTTTCCAGCATTTTCTCTTTCTCTTCTCTCTCTCAATATATATTCTTCAGCTAGAAATTAAAAGGCATTTCTCAAATTTCATTTATCTGGAGGCTTGAGTTTATGCAAATGAGCTTACTTGTACATTAACGGTCCTCCATTTCCTATTAAGACTCTTCCAACTCCCATCATCTTGCTTTCTTTTACAATCAGGAAAATGGGTCAGTCACGGATTTTTTCCAGAATTACAGTCTCTGCAATTGATTAAATGGTGGTGTGCTTGTGTACGGGAAATCAAGTTATATTTCTGTCCCCCCTTCCTTCTTTCTCTCTCTCTCCCCCCACCCCCGGTAAAATATTGAGCTGTTACAGAGCATTTAATTCAGCAGCCTAAAGAACAAAACACACTCCAGCACAAGTTTAAAACCTGGAACTCGAGTAAGAGTCAAACGACAAACTGGCCTGCCAAATTTAGTTAAAATTCTCTTATCCAAGTCAAAAAGTGATTACTAAAGGCTGGAAACTAAACTATTTTGCTCAAATCTGATTTTCTGCTTGCAAGATAACTTACAAAAATATTTACCAGAGATCAGAGACATTTACAAAAGCTTATTCAATCCAATAAGAAAATAAACCAAAGCCTATGTAACCATTGTCCATACTAACAAAAAGTAAATGCATTAAACCATTGGTGTTAATCAGGAATTCTACTAAACTTTCCAATTCATCCTTTTTATTTCAAAACTAAACAAAACCTGCCTGATTATTACTGCAAGTAAACACTCACTCTCAAGTAGAGGAAAATAGGAACATAAAAACTATTGCTTTAGTGAAAGGTCTCGAAATAATACTATCAGTTCACCTACCTTATATTTCAAAGTTTGGCTTCTCTGCAAGACTATTAAAATTAGTTTGGAACATTTGCCCAATCTGCCTTTTGTTGCACAGGAAACCTCAATCATTTTTAAAAATGAAAGACTAAATTTACAGAAATTAGTTGACAAATGATTTGTTTGCTAGTTCAAATGAATGTACTTCAGTACTCACACTTTGGTCCACAATCATCCAATTAACATATCAAATGTACTTCTACAACTACTCTGCCCTGCTGTAAAATGAAAATCGTTCCTAATTCACTTCAGGTGTAGATTCATAATACAACATTTCCTGTTCAAATCCTAACATGCAAGGTCGTCATCACCAAGCTTGTCCCACCCATCATGTAAGCTCGTCAGCAATTTTAAAAAGCCCTGACTGTGGCTGTAAGGGATCTTTGAAACTGGGCAAGGTTGTCAAATACAACTTTGCTCTTACTCAAATCAAAAAACTGCTAAGGCATTCTACACCAAAAAATAAAATTAAGTTGGCAAAGTTCAATGGTAACCTTGAAATAAAGAAAGTTATTATGTAGAAGTTTCCAAAGTTATTGGGAAAACTTTGATCCCCAGTGTCCTAGTGAATAACTAGGCAAATAGGGCTTTGAATTAAAAACAGTGGGATGGGGAGGGTTGTGGAAGCGAAGCCAGTAGGTTCACGCGAGGGGAAGTTTAGGAAACTAGCAAGAAAGGTGTTACAAAAATTTCTAATTTCATGATTCATATGTTTCAGGAATTAAGCCTTTACATCGGAATTGAAGTTGTAAGCATAAGATAACAGAAACTCCCAGTTTGAGAGGTTGGCCAGTGGACTTAAAAGTAATTGTAATTCAAAGAATGTTCTGTGTTAATTTGATAAGTTAGAAGTGGGAAACATTAAATAATGAGTGGCACCTTTTGAGTTTCTTGATGGAGAAAATTAAAGCACGTACCATCACTGGAGGAACCAGTACTAGATTAAAAGCTGAAAAAGCCCTGCAACTGATGGCCTGTACCCTAGCATCTTAAAAGTAGCGGCTGTGGCAGAGTGTGGATACATTGGTTGTTACCTTCCAAAATTCCCTATATTCTGGAAATATTGCAACAGACTGGAAAACCACAAGTGTAAGACCTCTATTCAAGAAAGGCAGAAGAGAGAAAGCAGGAACCCTTAGGTCAATTTGTCATTGGTAAAATGCTGGATCCATTATTAAGGAAGTAGTAGCAGGGCATTTAGAAAATCATAATACAATCAGGCAGTCAATATGATTTTGGGAAAATGAAATTGTGTTTGATAAATTCAGAGTTCTCTGAAGATGTAACAAACATGGTGGATAAAGGGGGCCTATAGATGTAGTGTATTTGGATTTGCAAACTGCAATTGATAAGGTGCCCATTAAAGACTCATGGTGTTGTGGATAGTATATTAGCATGGACATGGACATAAACTTACAGGAAAAAAGAATCGGAATTAAATGGCAAATTGAAACTAGTAGAATGCCATGGGGATCAGTGCTGGGACCTCAAGGCCAGGCTAGAGTCTCGGGCGCCTAGCGTTCCCACTGTCACCTTATTTGGTAAAGGTATATGTGCGAATAAGGACACTGAAGATGGACACCTGGGGCGGGCCGGCGTGAACCGGTTGGGTTCGTCAGGCCGCTCAGCCCATCCGTCCGGAGAATCGGCGGTCACCGTCAAAAACGGCGAGCGGCGATTCTCCGAGCGGCATCACGCCATTTGTGGGGGGGGGGGGGGGGGGGGGGGGAAAGAATCACGGGGGGTGCCAGGGCGGCGTGTCGTGGTTCGCCCGGCCCTCCCGCGATTCTCCCACCCGGCGTGGGGAGCGGAGAATCGCGCCCGAGAGGTTTCGAGTTTAGAAGAATGAGAGATGATCTGAGTAAAACCTAAGATTAGGAAAGAACCTGAAATGGTAGATGTTGAGGGAATGTTTCTCCTCATGGGGGAAATCTACAATCAGGGGGTATTGTTTCATAAGATGAATTCTCAACTGCAGAAGGCAGTGGAAGTTGTCATTGAATGTATTCAAGGCTAAGTTGGACATATTTTTGATCCATGAGGGGGGAGGGGGGGGAAACAGGCAGGAAAATGGAGTTTAGGCCACAATCAGAACACCAAGAGGGACCAAATGGCCTCCTACCTCTGTTTCTTTTGATCTAATGCAACGATGGGTGGACTGGGGAAGGTGTGAAATGCTCAAATCCTATCCTCACCTGCTTAATTCCAGTTTTAATGGATCCTAATCAGTGGACAGGCAATCAATTTGCTCTCAGGATGGAAGTAGTCACCAGTTTTTTTTTAAAGGAGACTACATTTTATCTGCAATTTTATTTTTATACCCATGATCAGGATGCCTCCGCCTCATTTTGGAGAGAACCTCTCAAATCTGGCTGCTTATTGTTGGGCAAGAAACTTAAAATTTTAAAATTCCATCCCACTGAGTTCTGGGTTTCCTATTCAAAGATTCCCACCCACACTCTTCTTGGCTAAAAGTAAACGTTTGAACTATTATTTCAATACAAGTGCATAATACACACACAAAAAAAATTACTAAATTAGAAATAAAAATAGATTCCCATAGCAATCTTACCACGCGAGGTCTCTGCAAACTGTAGCTGGCCAAAATCAAATGAATCACAGCACAAACTGGTTAACTCAAATTATTCGGTCATATTGATGCTCGATTCAGCAAGCTATAAATAGATCTACCCTGACTTCTCAGGAAGATACCAATGAGGTAAAGGGTGATGTATTTTGCACGTACTATAATATTGCAATCGCCTTCTTTTACTAGATTATATCCTTGTTTTTCCAAGCTCCTGGTGGCACTGCTCTTCCATGACAAAATAAACTGTTTTATTAGAAAATCACATCAACTACTCTAGTATTCCGATAAAAATCCAAAGCTGAGAGTTCACAGTTGTTTAGTCACCATTCTGACCAAATTAGAAAGATGATGTAACCGGAAGATCCTTGCCATGTTAGTACTTGCATTGCTTTAACGCAGTTTTTGGAGGGGACGTCCGGTGACGTTATGTAGGGGGAAGACATAAACTAGTTGGCTCCCGCTAGGAAACGTTTTTTTTGCTCCTTTTTTTCTTAGTTTCTGGGGTATTTTTGCTTAAATACCCACATGCTTAATGGGATATGGTACCTACCCAGGTGAAGTGCCGAGAAAGCCCAGAGGGAAAAAGTCTGAAAGTAGGCATTCGTCGACTGAGTCGGAAGCCTCTCAAGGTACGTCAGTGGAAAAATGGTGGATGCAGCCTCTGTGATTCCAGCCACTCCACCAACGGCAGAGATTTTTGAAAAATATAAATTTAGAGTACCCAATTATTTTTTCCAATTAAGGGGCAATTTAGCCTGGCCAATCCGTCTATCCTGCACATCTTTGGGTTGGGGGGGTGAAACCCACGCAGACACGGGAAGAACGTGCAAACTCCACACAGATAGTGACCCAGAGCCGGGATTCGAACCCAGGTCCTCAGCGCCGTAGGCAGCAATACTAACCACTGTGCCACCGTGCTGCCCCCACTAACGGCAGAATGCTTACTAGCACCGTGGCAGGAGAATTCGACAAAAACTGGCTGGTTGTGTTGGGGGACCACTGCAAATCAATGGAACAGGCCTTGGCTACCATTTTTTTGCACTGGAGAAGACCAACGGAACGGTAAAGGAACATTATTGGATTTACCCATTATTCAGGGGTCCTTTAAGAAATCAACTAAATATATACTTTAAAAAAAAAACAAGATGTGGACATCACTCGCTAGGCCAAGCATTTATTTCCCATCCCTAATTACCCTCGAGAAGGTGGTGCTGGTGAGCTGCCTTCTTGCATCGCTGCAGTCCCTGAGGTGTAAGTACACCCACAACACTGTTAGAAAGGGAGTTCCAGGATTGTGACTCAGCAATGAAAGAATGGCGATATATTTCCAAGTCAGGACTGAGTGACTTTGAGGGGAACTTCCAGGTGGTGGTATTCCTATGTGTCTGCTGCCGTTGCCCCTCACAGTAGTTGTGGGTATGGAAGGTGTTGTCTAAGGAGCCTTGGTGAGTTCTTATAAGACCATAAGACATAGGAGCAGAATTAGGCCACTTGGCCCATCGAGTCTGCGCCGCCATTCAATCATGGCTGGTATTTTCTCATCCCAATCCTCCTGCCTTCTCCCCTACAATGGGCGCAATTCTCCGCACTTACGACGGTGCGGAGAATAGCGGGGGTCGTAGATTTTTACGGCCACGCTAGTCCGACGCCCTCCCGCTATTCTCCCCCCCCACGCCCGACTCCCGACACGAATCGCTGCCGCCGTTTTTTACGGCGAGCAGCGATTCACAGCTGGCCAATGGGCCGAATTCCAAGCCCTTTACGGCCGTTTTTACGAACGGCAAACACACCTGGTCTGGCCGTTCGTAAAAACGGCCGTAAAGTCCCGATCTTGGCAACCATGGCACCGATTGGCACGGCAGTACCACGGCCGTGCCAAGGGTGCCATGGGCCCGCGATCGGTGGGCACCAATCGCGGGCAGCGGGTCCGATTCCCGCGCACTCTTTGTCCTTCCGCCGCCCCGCTGTATCAATTCGCGGGGCGGCTGAGGGGCATCCCGGCCCGCGCATGCGCGGGTTTCGCGCAAATGCGCGATGACGTCATCCGCGCATGCGCGGGTTGGAGTCTTCCAATCCGCGCATGCGCAGCTGACGTCATGCAACGCGTCAGCCGTCGCAAACTCTGGCAAGCGGGCTTAACGAAATTCGTTAAGCCCGCGATGCCGGAGTTCACGGCCGCGGCATACTAGCCCCGACCGGGGACCAGAATCGGTTCCCGGTCGGGGAGGGGGAGGCTGGCGTCAAACCCGCCCGGTTTTGATACCAGCCTTACGATTTCTCCCTGTCTGGGAGAATCACGCCCATAGTATCTTGTATATAGCACACACTACTGCTACTGTTCGCCAGTGGTGGAGGGAGTGAATATTTGTGAAAGGGATGCCAATCAGGTATGCTACTTTGTCCTGGATGGTGTTGAGCTTCTGGAGTGTTGTTGGAGCTGCACTAATCCAGGCAAAAGTAGACTATCCTATCACTTGTGCCTTGTCGATGATAGATAGGCTTTGGGAAGTCAGGTGGTGTGTTACTTGCTGCAGGATGCCTAACCTCTGACCTGCTCTTGTAGCCACAGTATTTACATCGCTAGTTCAATTTCTGTTCAATGGTAACCCCTCCAGGATGTTGATAGTGGAGGATTCAGTGATGGTTATGTCATTGAATGTCAAAGGCAATGGTTGGATTCTTTCTGGTTGGAAATGGTCATTGTCTGGCACTTGTGTGGCGTGAATGTTATTTGCCACTTGGTCAGCTCAAAGCTGGATATTATACAGCTCTTGCTGCATTTGGACACAGACCGCTTCAGTGTCTGAGAAGTAATGAATAGTGAACATTGTTCAATCATCAGCAAACATCCACATTTCTGATCATATGTTGGAAGAAAGGTTACTGATGAAGCAGCTGCAGATGGTTGGACCTATGACACACCATGATGAACTCTTGCAGTGATGTCCTGGAACTGAGATGATTGACCTCCACCCACTACAGCATCTTCTTTCATGGCAGGTGTGATTCCATCCAGTGGAGAGTTTGCCCCTTATTTTGCTAGGGTTTCTTGATGGCCAGTAAAATGTTGCCCTGATGTCAAGGGTAGTCACTCTCTTCAGGAATTCAGCTCCTTTGCCCATGTTTGAACCAAGGCTGTAATGAAGTCAGGACCCGAGTGTCAATGACCCCCTTGTATCAATTTGCTGATGATCGAGAGTAGACTGATGGGGCAGTCATTGGCATGGTTGGATTTGTCCTGCTTTCTATGGACAGGACAACATTTTCTACATTGCCACGTAAATGCCTGTCTTGTAGCTGTATGGAGCAGTTTGGCTAGGGGAGTGGCTAGTTCTGGAGCACAAGTCTTCAGTACTATTTCCAGAATATTGTCAGAGCCAAAACCTTTGCACAATCCAGTTGCCATTTCTTGATGGAGGCAGTGGTGTAGTGGTATTGTCACTGGACTAGTAATTCAGAGACCTAGAGTCAGGCTTTGGGGACCCAGGTTCGAATCCCACCACAGTGGATGGTGAAATTTGAATTTAATAAAAATCTGCAATTAAAAGTCTAAAGATGATCATGAAACCACTGTTGATTGTCGTAAAAGCCCATTTGCTTCACTAATGTCCTTTAGGGAAGGAAGTCTGTCGTCCATACCGGGTCAGGCCTATATGTGACTCCAGATCCACAGCAATGTGGTTGATCCTTAAATGCTCTCGGGGATGGGCAATAAATGCTGGCCCAGCACATGAACAATTTTTTTTAAAATAACGTGAAACTCATTAATTTGGCTGGAGACTGCCATCTATAATTTTGGGACCTCAATAGGAGGTAGAGATGGACCACCCACCCACTTCTAGCTGAGGATGGCTGCAAATGCTTCAGCCCTGTTTTGGGAAAATTAAGTTAATCAAAGAGAAGGCATCAAGTTTTAAACACTTAAATTGTTGGAGACAGGAGATAGAGGGGATCAGGAGATCCGGAGCTTCAAGGTCCTTGAAAAGAAAGGAAACTGCAGTGAATCTGAATTCCAGCACAATACAGACATAGTGGAGATATTGGTCAACTAAGCTGATAAAGTTCTCCAGGAGAAAAAGGAAATTTCTTCTTTAGTGTCAAAAAGTAAGCTTCTTGAGAACAGTTTTAACAATGGAGAAGTGGGAGCTCCATTGGAAATCAACATCAATAGATTAAAAATGGAGGCAATATTGCTTGAATTGAGTGAACTATTATGCTTTTGAATACGAATTTCATGGCGTATTGAAAAGCATGGAAAAGATCAAAATGCAGTGATTTAATCATTGCACAGAGGGGAAAAAAGCTGCAGATATGCAACCTGAAGCAAAGGGGAAAAAAGCTGCAGATATGCAACCTGAAGCAAATCGATTAATGTGGAACAAAATAATCAGGAAAGTGAATAAGGTTGGTAATAAGCATAAAAGGTGTCAGATATGTAGAATGGGCAAAGGTACAATCTGAAATTGCAGGGAAACTAGAATTAAAGAAGGCACAGTTCATATAGAATAACTGGGGAGAAGTTAAAGTAATCCTTGTGCACATCATGATTTCTTTAGGTGCATAATTTGAGCGCCTGTCAAAGTTTCAGAGAGATATTAACTCTACAGCTTTCACACACTTAAACACTACACTAGCACAAACCTCATCATGGTGCAAATTTACCATTTCTTTATTACCTGTGTTTTCTGTGCCCCCATTTATAACACCCAAAATACTACTGTTCTTTACTATGACTTATTTACCTGTGTTTGCACCGTCACAGAAATATGTTTGAACCTCTAGATTTATGCTCATTCATAAAATTCAGCATCTTTTTGTTGTGTTTGGTCTTCTGTACCTTGCAAAATAATCTTGAACTGTCCAAACCAGGATGCTTATTGAGTCTCGTGTGGTAAGATAGCAATATGTTACAGAGCACATCATGGAAGTTTCCTTATTACTACTCTGGAATTACACCTAGCATCAACCATTCACCTGCATGCCTTACTACCCTCTGCAACCATCACACGAGATGTGTCTCCACTTATACCGGAGTCGCTGGTCTAGAGACCACGTGGTGTGTTGGAGGTCACACACCATTCATCTATGATATTGCCCATAGGCATATCACCATATTTTCCATTGAATTTACACTGCTATTCCTTGTTTACCTCTCATCACACATTTCCATGTCAAATTGTATCTGCCAATTCCACTTTCCATGTCTGTGTTCCCCTGGGATCTTTTACAGACCTCTGTCTCAATCATCTGAATGTCCTTACTTTTGTGCTGCTGTAAATTTCAACAGTGTGTTTCTTCAGCCTGGGCCAATCACTAATATATTATGAAAGTAAAGCTGATCCTTGGGCTACCTAAATTCCAATCTTTCCCCAATGCAAGCATGGTTCATAAACTAAAGATACACAGAAATATCTGTAGCACTGTCAATTATACAGTACCAAAATTGGACTTCCGGTGGCGGCATGTAGGTTGAGGTCGCACATCGGGTGGCTCCCACCAAAGTTCTTGTTCTTTGGCCCTTTTCACACAGTTCTGGGGGAACTTTTAATGAAATGAAAAAATGAAAATCGCTTATTGTCACGAGTAGGCTTCAATGAAGTTACTGTGAAAAGCCCCTAGTCGCCACATTCCGGCGCCTGTCCGGGGAGGCTGGTACGGGAATCGATCCGTGCTGCTGGCCTGCTTGGTCTGCTTTAAAAGCCAGCGATTTAGCTGAGTGAGCTAAACCAGCCCCTATGGGAGCTTTTTTCAATAAAGTCGTGGGTATTAGAGGATATCAAAAACTCAATGAAATAATATGGCATGAAAAGGAACGAACACTAGTCCACCAGCGGGCCAGAGTACGGTGCAGGAGGTGGAGTTTGAGTGGCATTTAGAGCGGCATGAGAAGGAGGTGATGGGAACGCTCAAATAGTCAATGGAAGATATTCTGGCCCTGATAAGGCTCTTGGAAGGACTTTGGAGACGGTGCGGGAGCATGGTGCGGTTTGAAGGGGACGGAGGAGGCCTTGTCGCGGCATAGTGACCAGCTTGCCTTGCTGGGAGAGGAGCTGAAGGTGGAGGAAAGTTATAAAGGGCTGAGAGCCAAAGTGGAGGAGCTGGAAACAGGTCATGGTGGCAGAATCTTCAAATTGTGGGTCAGCAAGAGGGGCTGGAGAACCCGTGCAGGAGTATTTTTCGGGATGTTCAGCAAATTGTTGGGGAGGAGGAGAACACGTCCCTCTTTGAGCTGGATAGGGCTCATTGGTTGCTCCGATCAAAGCCAAAGGTGAATAATCTACAAGAGCTGTGATAGTCTGTTTTCACAGCTATCTGATGAAGAAAGAGGTCTCGAGAAGGGCCATGCAAAATCGGGAGGTGAGGTGGGAAGGGAGTGGCATTCAAATATACCAGGACGTCACGGTGGAGCTAGCATGAAGGCGGGTGGCCTTTAACAAGGTGAAGGCAGCGCTTTCCAAGAGTGATGTGCTATTCGGGGTGGTCCACTTGGTGAAGCTGAGAGTTACATCTAACTCCAAGGACCATTTCTTTACGACAGCGGAGGTGACGGAGGCTTTTGAGACGGCTGAAGGACTGCGACAGAACGGAGTTTGGAATTTGATTTCTTATGTTGTGGTAGGGAAGGGATGGTCTGGGGACAATGAGATAATGTGTCAGGGTTTTTTCCTCTTTGTTTGGTGCGTAACATGTTTGGTTGTTCAGAAGGTTAGGATGTGGGGGGTTTGTGAGGGCCACAAACAATTCAACATGAGTTTGTCGAGTCAAACAGAAAGTAATTTATTTATAATATGTGCACAGTTGAGGGCAGCCGTTAGCACAAGTGGATAGCACTGTGGCTTCACAGCACCAGGGTCCCATGTTCGATTCCCCGCTGGGTCACTGTGCGGAATCTGCACGTTCTCCCCATGTCTGCGTGAGTTTCCTCTGCGTGCTCCGGGATCCTCCCACAGTCCAAAGAAATGCAGGTTAGGTGGATCGGCCATGATAAATTGCCCCGAGTGATCAAAAAGGTTGAGGGGTTATTGGGTTACAGGGATAAGGTGGAAGTGAGGACTTAAGTGGGTCGGTACAGACTCAATGGGCCGAATGGCCTCCTTCTGCACTGTATGTTCTATGTACCAGCAGTTCACTACTGGCTCCCTCTCTAGCTGGTGCCATATTGTCCAGCTCTATTTATACAGTTGCACTGCTAATAATTGTCCCAATCCCTCCACATTGGGGAGCTTATTTTCCCCAAGGAACATGGGGCAATTAATTGTTCCCAGCCAATAGGATCAGGGCAGGTTATAACAGGGGCCTTCTCTGTTTGCTTTTGTGTTAGGTACGTGGGGGGACGCCACCTTGCTAGCAAACTAAAATTGGCTAGTGAGTTGGGGGGAGGGGCTGCGGCCGGCCGAGACAGGTTTCAGTTAGCCTAAGAGGTGTGATTGGGGCGGGAATGGGGAGCATGCAGAGAGGAACAATTTTGAGAGGAAGTGGTTGGGAGTTTCTGGGATGTGGGGGTAGTTGGTTAAGGGTGACTAGGGGCCATTTTGGGTTGGCCTAAGGTGGTGGTGGTTGAGAGGAGGCAGGTATGCCCCACAGGGTGGTCATGGCTGATGATGTGGGGGGGACCACCCCCAGTCCGAATGGTTATGTGTAACACAAAGGGGTCGTCGGGTGGACAGATAAAGCGGACGAGAGTGTTTTTTTTCATTTAAACAGCTTGAGAGCCGATGTGGTGCTGCTGCTGAGGGTGACGGTAAGGCTTTGAAGGGGTGGGGTGTTTGGTTTGTTATGCTTTGATATCAGGGACCGGGAGGGTTCGCTGGTGGCTATGAGAGTTAGGTGGAGTCGGTGTTGGCAGATATGTTATAGTAACAGGGGTTTTGGAAGGGAGGTTGGTGGTATTGGTTAGCATGTATGCCCCGAATTAGGGTTATATAGGGTTTTTAAGAGGATGTTAGCAGCTAGCCTGAGCCTGGATACACATCAGTTAATTTAGGTGGGAATTTAAACTAAGTGTTTAAATCTGAAGATGGATCGATCGAAGCAGAATTCGTTGACCCCATTGAGGAGCAAGGGTGTTGACAGCATTTGTGAAGGAGATGGGGGAAGTTTTTATATCCACGGGGTAGAGAGTATTCCTTTTTCGTCAATGCATAATGTATATTCGAGGATTGATTTCTTTATTATGGGAAGGTTGGTGTTATCGGGGGTGAGAAAAGCAGAATACTCGGCGATTGGTATTTCAGGTCATGCTCTGCACCTGGTGGATGTGGTCTTGGATAAGGGGCCTGCACAGAGGCTGGCGTGAAGTATGGATGTGGGGCTGCTTGTGTGAAGATGGCAAAGGTGATTGAGTTATGTGGGATTCAATAAAAACGGGGAGAATTTCTGGCTAAAAGTGCGCATCGTGGGTAAAAAGTACCTTAAAAAGGCACAATTTTCTTTCTGGGGGAGCAGGTGCAGGATCGAGCCCAAGCCCATCCCTTCTCTGGAAATTGTTCGGAGGTGGCCACAGGGGATGCCGCGTGCCATGGTGGGCTGGCTAAAAGATAGTCTCGGTTCCCCAGGACTTTGCCCCAGTTTTGTTTGGCATTCGGCCTTCTGATCCTCATCCCTCAGATCCCCTCAACACCCTACCCACTCCCCATACTCCATGCCAACACCCTCATCGCAATGGTTCCTCATACCACCTATGCCAACTCATAACACCTCCATGTCCATGCACTCAGCATTCATTCCATACACTCAGCATTCATTCCATACAGAACCAAATAACTCTTATAGTAACAATGGAATTTGTGGAAAATTTTAAAACATCTGTTCATAACTTTAGAAACTGCTTTTAATACGACTCTTCTAAAAGTGTCTATCAACCAGACTTTAGGAGCAAAGATCTTCAATAATATCACTGAGATTAGAGGTAATAGAAAAAGACGAAGCCAAAATCAGATTTCTCAGCAGAAAAGCTGGCAACTTGACTATCAGAACAAAAGACAGGCAATAAAGTTTCTTAGAATTTCTAAGTGATGGCTTTGGCAAAGAAAAGCAGTGAAAGTTGAAGGAGGCAATAAGACAACATTTAATCTGTATATACTACAAAGATATTTTACCAATTAAATAAATCAATAATTTTACAGTAATCTTTGCAAAATTGATAATCCTTTGAGCAAATGAGATCATAAAACAAATACACTGGCCATTAGGATTAATATGGCAGCCATAGCTAAAATAATACAATTTAAAAAATCCTCACACTAGTTGTTTAGAGTAAGGTGCAATTTCATTCATAGGCCTAAATGACTATCCTTTAAATGTGGTTCTTATGGTTGATTTGAAAGCCTTGTTATTGTTTTACTTCCATGTAGCATTCAAATTCCATGAAACAGATACATACCAATGTCATATTATTACAAACAGCTCATTACTTCCCAAAAAAATTTATCAAGAATGACTAATGAATTCACTCACATCCTCAGAATTATTTTTAGGGATTAACTGTTGAGTAAAGTTTGCAGAAAGACAAATGCAATGCACATTTAACAATAATAATAGTAATAATCGCTTATTGTCACAAGTAGGCTTTAATGGAGTTACTGTGAAAAGCCCCTAGTCGCCACATTTCGGGGAGGCTGGTACGGGAATTGAACCCATGCTGCTGCCTTGTTCTGCATTACAAGCCAGCTATTTAGCCCAGTGTGCTAAACCAGCCCCATAAAATGAAAATCGCTTATTGTCACAAGTAGGCTTCAAATGAAATTACTGTGAAAAGCCCCTAGTTGCCACATTCCGGCGCCTGTTCAGGGAGGCTGGTACGGGAATTGAACCGTGCTGCTGGCCTTGGTCTGCTTTACAAGCCAGCTATGTCGCCCACTGTTCTAAACCAGCCCGTATCCTCTTATTTTATAGAGAAAATAAACACTGTCAGCCAGAGGAAATAATAAAGCGCTTTGAGAAATATGGATTTAAAAGAGATCAACAGGCCTTCAGGAAAGGGAGCAGTTAGCTAAATTTGAAGATCATTAAGTTGAAGCTCATGGAAATGAAGGCAAAAATTTGAAAATTGGCTGAGGGATAGGAAGCGGAAAGTAGGAGATACTCTGGCTAGTGGAGCCTCAATTATTCACCTTATTTAGTAATAGATCAAATGATGGGATAGAAAGGTATAATAATAATTTTTTATTATTGTCACAAGTAGGCTTACATTAACACTGCAATGAAGTTACTATGAAAATCCCCTAGTTGCCACAATCTGGCGTTCGGGTACATTGAGGGAGGATTCAGAGTGTCACTTCACCTAACAAGATCTTTCGGAACTTGTGGGAGGAAACCCAAGGAGACACAGGGAAAGAGTGCAGACTCCGCAGACAGTGACCCAAGCCAGAATCGAACCTGGGACCCTGCCACTGTGAAGCAACAGTGTAACCACTGTGCTGCCGTGCTGCCCGTTTAAGTGAATGGACAACACTGTGGTAAATAGATTTCAATGTATGCAAATATGAAGCTATCCACTATACAAAGAGCATAGACCTATGCTAAAGAGGACAGAGCAGGGTACTTTACGATGAAAAGCTAGAAACCGTGGAAGTCCGAAGAGTATTGAAGGTCCAGGTTTATAGATCATTAAAATGTCATGAATGGGTGCAGAAAATAATTAAAAGGACTAATGCAATGCTGGCTTTTATGTCTAGAGGGCTAGAACACAAGAGGATAGAAGACACACCTCAGCTCTGCAAAGCCATGGGTCGACCACACCTGCAGTACAGTAAGCATGTCAAGAAGAATGGAGTAAGAAGTCTTACAACACCAGGTTAAAGTCCAACAGGTTTGTTTCAAACACGAGCTTTCGGAGCACGGCTCCTTCTTCAGGTGAATGGAAAGGCTTGTTCCAGAAATGTTTATATAGACACAGTCAGAGATGCCCCGGAATGCGAGCACCTGCAGGCAATCAAATCATCAAAGCTTTTTTGCATCTTTGTAGAAACTGAATGTCAGTGTCTATATGCGCGTGTTTGAAACAAACCTGTTGGACTTTAACCTGGTGTTGTAAGACTTCTTACTGTGCTCACCCCAGTCCAACGCCGGCATCTCCACATCATGGCTACCATTGACACCGCAAACTGCCGGCTCAAAGTGGAGAGGATCTCCAGGAAGATCGCGCATATAGACACTGACATTCAGTTTCTACAAAGATGCAAAAAAGCTTTGATGATTTGATTGCCTGCAGGTGCTCGCATTCCGGGGCATCTCTGACTGTGTCTATATAAACATTTCTGGAACAAGCCTTTCCATTCACCTGAAGAAGGAGCCGTGCTCCGAAAGCTCGTGTTTGAAACAAACCTGTTGGACTTTAACCTGGTGTTGTAAGACTTCTTACTGTGCTCACCCCAGTCCAACGCCGGCATCTCCACATCAAGAAGAATGGAAGCAATGCAGCATGGATTTACTGGAATGATGCCCAGATCCCAAGGAGGGATTACATACAAAGTATGGTTTTAAACAGTGATTTGATCAGTTTACAAGATATCAAGGGGAACAGATACAGAAGATAAAAGTAAACTATTTCTACTGATTGGGCAGTCCAGAAGGACCATTGTATAAAGATTAGATCCATACTTTCAGGAATTAATAAATAAACATTTTTCACACAAACTTTGTTAGAAGTTTGGAATTCTCTTCCAAAAACAGCAACTGATGCTAGATCTATTGTTAACTTTAAATTTGAGATTAATAGATTTTTAATCACCATCGGTACAAGGAATATGCAGCAATGGTGAGTATCTGGAGTTGGATCACAGGTCAGCGATGATCTCACTGAATGGTAGGACAAGCTCCAAATATAAATGGATTACTTCTGCTCCAGTGGGAACATTATTCCTAGTTTCGGATTATGGTGTGCCCAGTAACTGGAACTGACAACAGTTGCATCAGGGAGATCTGAGCCTGTAAACTAGCTATCCCAATATAGACTCATCTTACCAGGGAGAAGCAAGCCGAAGTGGTGTACAGAAAACAAGAAATGTAGTCCCAATTCCTACCAGTATCCCATTATTCTCGATGTGGAGATGCCGGCGTTGGACTGGGGTGAGCACAGTAAGAAGTCTTACAACACCAGGTTAAAGTCCAACAGGTTTGTTTCAAACACGAGCTTTCGGAGCACGGCTGAAGAAGGAGCCTTGCTCCGAAAGCTCGTGTTTGAAACAAACCTGTTGGACTTTAACCTGGTGTTGTAAGACTTCTTACTGTGCCCATTATTCTCAAAAGCTTTTGCAATGATTGAGGACACAGATAATGGAAGCACTTAAAATTATGTTTCGTACATAGCATTTCAAATATGTCAGATAAAATTTTACTGCAAAAGGAATTTTAAGCTGGAATTTGATATCCAAATAAAGACCGAGGTAGCTAAAGATGAATATTGGATGTTATAATAGAGCTTCGAAAAAGTCCACCAATGACCAAAAATCTGAGCAATCTGCTTATATTGATATCAGCAAAGCAGAGAGATTTCAACTCACAACCAAACCCACCTTGTGAGCAACGAGCTGAATGCTATATAACTTACCAACTGCAGGATGTCTTCATCTTTTGGCATAACACAAAGCTCCAGCACAGAGTTACTGTAAAAAAAGGATAAACAGATGCATTCATTACTTCTGTTTGTCATCAACAGCTACACAATGCTAGGCAGACTAATAGTTAAATTATAGGTATTTGATTCTAAGCCTCAATTTCAATCTTCTCAACTGGCAGTCTGTCTGCACTTAAAACCATGCTTTGTATGTAATCCCTCCTTGGGAGCCGTTTCTGAAGCAAGTGTCCAACATGGGGGGGAAGCTAATACAGCTTTCTTTTATCTATGCCCATGCAACTCATACTCTCTCCCACACCCCCATCCCCAAAGTCACTGAAGCATGAAGCAAACAGTAAAAGCCACAGACACAGGACTGCATTCAAGTGTTAATTGAGTTCAACCATGGCTCAGTGGGCAGCACTCCTACTTTTGAGTCAGAGGGTTGTGGGTTCAAGTATAATTCCAGAGATTTGAACAAAGCTAAAATCTATGCCAACACTCCAGTGCAGCACCATAGAATCCCTACAGTGCAGGAGGCCATTCAGCCCATCGAGCCAGCACTGACCCTCTGAAAGAGCACCCTACCAAAGCCCATTCATCCGCCCTATCCCTGTAACCCTGCCAAACCGACACATATTTGAAGACTAAGGGGCAACTTTAGCATGGCCAATCCACCTAACCTGCGCATCTTTAGATAAAACCAAATTACTGCGGATGCTGGAATCTGAAACGAAAGAGAAAATGCTGGAAAATCTCACTGTGGTGAATGTGTAACCACTATAAATTCATACTGTATATTACTGTGTCCCTGTGGGCTCCATCTGTGAGCCGTTGTGCGGCTCTGCCCACAGGGGGAGCATGCACAGGGCTCCGCCCCCAGCAGGAAGTATAAGTGCTGCAGTCCTACAAGTCCGCCCTCAGTTCAGTTTAGTCGCAGGCAAGCTCAGTTGTAAGCCGATTAAAGCCACAGTTTACTTCACTCGTGTCTTTGAATGAATTGATGGTCGCATCAATTTAATCGACTTAAAAAAACTACTATGGAATCAGCCCTCAAACCTGAACGATTGGAACTCGAACCATAGGCCGCAGAAGCAAAATATTTTTTTTCGCATTGGCTTTGGTGCTTCAAGGCCTACCTGGCTGCGTCGACTACCTCCTCTGTTACAGAAGAACAGAAACGCAGTCTTCTCTACGCACGGGTGAGCCATTTGATGTAACTTACTCTTATACTGAGGCCCTCGCGATATTCAACCGCCTTTACGTGCGGCCCATGAATGAAGTCTACGCGCGGCACATCTTTACAACTCGCCGCCAGCGCCCTGCAGAGTCGCTAGAAGATTACCTGCGCGACCTTAAAGCTCTAGCATGAGAATGTAACTTCCAGGCCGTGACAGCTTCCCAGCACATGGAACTCGCCGTCCAAGACGTGTATGTTGCAGGGGTCCGATCCAATTATGTGAGGCAGTGTCTTCTCGAGAAAGGGGCCGAGGACCTGGAGGACACGTCCAAAGTTTAAATGTGTTCCCGCCTGATCACGCAATCCCATCGTGGACCCCTGACCAGAGAAGCCCCAGGCCTGCGCCGCGCGGCCTCCCGCTCACCACGGAGGGCTATCGTGCCACTTTTGCGGCCAGCCCCAACACTCCCGGGCAGCACTGCCCGGCCCGCAACGCGACCTGCAGCAGCTGCGGGCGGAAAGGGCACTTTGCTAAGGCCTGCCTGGCCAAAGCTAAAAACTCTAACTCGAACCCTAACCCTCGCTCCCCCAACTCGCAGGCCCGCAGACCCCGCAATGTGGCAGCGTGTCTGCCGACTCCGCACAACATGTGCGACTAATGGGGGCCGCCATCTTGGCAATCCACCTCCACGCGGCCGGCCATGTGCGATTCATGGGGGCCGCCATCTTGGGCATCATCTTCCTCGCCGCCCGCCACGTGCGATCCACGGGGCGGCCATCTTGGACACCATCTTCCTCGCCGCCCACTGCGTGCAATCAACGGGGGCCGCCATCTTGGCCATCACCCGATATGCCACTCGACTACTACGACCTCTGCAGACAGTCATCACGGGGCCGCTCCAGCACCGCCGACCATGCCACCGACTAATCGCAGCTCAATGCAGTCACTTTGGACCAGTCGCAGCCAAACCACCTCAAGAGCTCCATGATGTCCGTCCAAATCAACGGATACGAGACACCGTGCCTCTTCGACTCCGGGAGCACCGAGAGCTTCATTCACCCATATCTGGTAAGGCGCTGCTCGCTCCCGATATTTCCGACACAGCAAACTATCTCCCTCGCCTCGGGGTCGCACTCCGTTCAGATACAAGGGCGCACTATTGCGACGTTAACAATACAGGGCGCCAACTACACCAACTTCCAACTGTATGCACTCCCAGACCTCTGCGCCCCCCTCCTCCTAGGACTGGACTTCCAGTGCAACCTCAGGAGCCTAACACTCAGCTTCAGCGGACCCCTTCCCCCACTCACTATATGCAGTCTAGTAACTCTAAAAATCGACCTCCCTCTACTCTTCGCTAATCTCACTGCCAACTGCAGACCAATGGCCACTCGCAGCAGGAGGTATAGCCTGCAGGACAGGGTGTTTATTAGATCCGAAGTCCAGCATCTCTTACGTGAGGGAGTCATAGAGGCCAGTAATAGCCCCTGGAGAGCTCAAGTGGGGGTCGTCAAGACCGGGGAAAAGTTCCGAATGGTGGTTGATTACAGCCAGACCATTAACCGGTTCACGCACCTCGATGCGTACCCCCTCCCCCGGATTGCAGACATGGTAAATCAGATCGCCCAGTACCGCATATTCTCCACGGTGGATCTGATGTCTGCATACCACCAGCTCCCAATCCACCCGGAGGATGGCCACTACACGGCGTTTGAGGCAGACGGCCGCCTCTTCCATTTCCTCCGGGTTCCCTTTGGCGTCACGAACGGGGTTTCGGTGTTCCAACGAGCAATGGACCGAATGGTGGACCAGTACGGGCTGCGGGCCACGTTTCCATACTTGGATAGCGTCACCATCTGCGGCCAAGACCAGCAGGACCACGACACCAACCTCCACCGATTTCTCCAAACCGCCCAAAAACTCAACCTCACCTATAATAAAGGAGAAATGCATTTTCCGCACAACCAGACTAGCCATCCTCGGCTACGTCGTGGAAAACGGGGTCCTAGAACCCGACCCTGACCGTATGCGCCCCCTCTTACAACTCCCTCACTGTTCCAGGGCCCTCAAGAGGTGCCTCGGATTTTTCTCATACTACGCCCAGTGGGTCCCCCAGTATGCGGACAAAGCCTGGCCTCTATTTAAGGCTACACTCGTCCCACTGTCAGCCGAGGCTCGCCAGGCCTTCAACTGCATCAAGGCGGACATCGCCAAAGCCGCCATGCAGGCGGTAGATGAATCCGTCCCATTCCAGATGGAGTGCGACGCCTCAGAGGTCGCTCTTGCTGCCACACTGAACCAGGCAGGTAGGCCAGTAGCATTCTTTTCCCGAACCCTCTCCGCTTCGGAACTTCGACACTCCTCAGTCGAAAAGGAAGCTCAAGCCATTGTGGAAGCCGTACGGCATTGGAGGCACTACCTCGCTGGTAGGAGGTTTACCCTCATCACCGACCAGAGATCGGTTGCTTTTATGTTTGATAACTCGCAGCGGGGCGAAATCAAGAATGACAACATCTTGCGGTGGAGGATCAAACTCTCCACCTATAATTATATCGTATACCGTCCTGGGAAGCTCAACGAGCCCTCAGATGCCCTGTCCCGCGGCACATGCGCCAGCGCGCAAGACGACCGACTACAGGCTATCCACAATGACCTCTGCCACCCAGGGATCACCCGGCTCGCCCACTACATCAAGACCCGCAATCTGCCTTTCTCCACCGAGGAGGTTAAAGCTGTCACCAGGAATTGCCCGATCTGGGCGGAGTGTAAACCGCACTTCTATAGACCAGACAAGGACCACCTGGTAAAGGCATCCCGGCCCTTTGAACGACTGAGTATTGATTTCAAAGGGCCCTTCCCCTCGACCAACCGTAACATCTACTTTCTCAATATTATAGATGAATTCTCCCGTTTCTCGTTTGCCATCCCATGCCCCGATATGACCTCCCATACAGTCATCAGAGCCCTGCACAGTGTCTTCACCCTGTTCGGTTTCCCCAGCTACGTCCACAGTGTCAGGGGTTCGTCCTTCATGAGCGACGAACTGCGTCAGTACCTGCTCGGCAAGGGCATCGCCTCGAGCAGGACTACCAGCTATAACCCCAGGGGGAACGGGCAGGTGGAGAGGGAGAATGCGACGGTCTGGAAGACAATCCTACTGACCCTACGGTCCAGGAATCTCCCAACCTCCCATTGGCAGGAGGTCCTCCCCGACGCGCTCCATGCAATTAGGCCCCTCCTTTGTACGGCCACAAATCAGACTCCTCACGATCGATTATTTGTCTTCCCTAGGGGCACTACCACGGGGGCCTCGCTTCCATCCTGGTTGCGGACACCGGGCCCTGTCCTCCTTCGGAAGCACATCCGGACACATAAAACAGACCCCCTGGTAGAGAGGGTCCTGCTCCTACACTCAAACCCCCACTACGCGATGGCCGACAGGACACCGTTTCTCTCCAGGACCTGGCACCTGCAGGATCTACTACTACCACCAAGGTACCCCCCCACACTACACCCCAACCGACCTCCCACGCCCTGCGCCCCTGCACCTACTTGCTTCCTGCGCCCCCTTTCACCCGTCACACCAGTCCGCAGGAAAGAAGCTCTGGAAGAACCACCCCCGGAGTACACCCTCGGATTCGCACCGAACATCTGTCCACAGCTATCCGAAGCGGCTGCAACTCTAGTGCTCCGTCCGTCTCAACGCACGATTCGAGCGCCGGACCGACTGAACTTATAGACCTGTCACCCCCGCCGGACTTGATTTTTTTAACAGGGGGTGAATGTGGTGAATGTGTAACCACTAAAAATTCACATTGCACATTACTGTGTCCCTGTGGGCTCCATCTGTGAGCCGTTGCGCGGCTCTGCCCACAGGAGGAGATGAGGAGCATGTACAGGGCTCTGCCCTTGGCTCCGCCCCCAGCATGAAATATAAGTGCTGCGGTCCTACGAGTCCGCCCTCCGTTCAGTTTAGTCGCAGGCAAGCTCAGTTGTAAGCCGATTAAAGCCACAGTTTACTTCACTCGTGTCTTTGAATGAATTGATGGTCGCATCACTCAGCAAGTCTGGCAGCATCTGTAGGGAGAGAAAAGATCTATCCAGCTTTCCTTAACCTTTCTCCTCTTTGCTTCCCCCTTCCCTCCCCCCACACCATCAGTTCACCCTCTGATGTTAGCTTCTCTGCTGTTTGACCTTTCACATCTTTTGTCCTCTCTGGGGACTGCCATTAGCACTCTTTCCCCTTAGTTCCTGTGGCCATTAGCACCCAGTTTCCCTGGGATGTGGCTATGACTCATCTTTCATTCTCACTCCACAGTATAAATATTTCCCTCTTTATCTGTTAGCTTTGACAAAGAGTCATCGGACTCGAAACGTTAGCTCTTTTCTCTCCCTACAGATGCTGCCAGACTTGCTGAGATTTTCGAGCATTTTCTCTTTCGCTGCGCATCTTTGGACTGTGGGAGGAAACTGGAGCATCCGGAGGAAATACTGGGAGAATGTGCAAATTCTACACAAGGTCACCCAAGGCTGGAATTGAACCTGTGTCCGTAGCGCTGTGAAGCAGTGTTGCACTATCAATGCAATGTTTACCGGAAGACGTATATATATATATATATATATACACACATGTGTCCTATCAAAATAAATAAACCCACAGCACTATTCCAAAGAAGATGGATATCCTGGCCAATATTGCCCTCAACCAAGAATCACAAACAGATTTAATTAGCTGTTTATCAGATTGATTTTGTGCATCTTCTAACGGGCATTTCCAACCCCACAACAGGACAACGCTTCATCAGCTATAAAAAGCATTGGGACATGGGGAGGTTGTAAAAGAACACTATATAAACTAAAGTTCTTTCTTTAATCGTTATGTCTTACCTGTTTTAAACTTGAGAATATGCAAGATAGTGTACACAATGTTAACAGTTGGGGTTAAATATCTGGTATTTAGCAGAACTGTCTAGGGAAGTGATGTTTACCTGCATTTTGGTAACACTGCTTTCAGTAAGATTTGGCATCATGCCAGTTCTAATGAAAGGTCACCGACATGAAACATAAACCGTTTTCAGTTTTTAATGTGAGATCAACAAAACCGCAGAGGCGAAAACTGGGGTCTGGCAGACTGAAGGATCAATAGAGATAAATTCCAGTCATAAAAACACCTATCAACCTTTGCTTTTTGCCTCTAACCCAATTTTGGTTTTAATTTGCCACCTTGCCTTGATTCGCAGGGGTTTTTACTTTATTTTCATGACCAGTGTGCCAGTGTGATCTTATCAAAAAACTTGCTAAAATCCATATACATTATATCAAATTCACTACCTTCAACAACATTCCTTGTTCCTGGTGGTAACTGTAAAGCCAAACCTTGTGATTAAAAGGTCTGAGTAACTGAGTCAATCGGATTCTATGTTGGAATGGCTAAAACAAGTTTCAAGGATAACTGTTCATGAGTACACATGATCAGAAAACACTATTGTTATTCGTCTTCTTACAATGGAGGTTCATAACATTATGTCTTAGAACCAAATCCTTTGTTTTATAAGATTATAATAGTTTGGACAGTAGCTTTAAATGTACGGTATAGGAAGGGGGTGATGTGATCTGTACTGGAACCTGCCCGGAAGTAGGCCTGGGTGGTTTAGGTACAGATCAAAGGGAATTGTTGTTTTATTGAAGAAGGTGCAAGGTATTTACATTTTCAGACAATATCAGCAGTGTCTATATCTACAATGAGTAGATTCCGAATCCCTCAAAGTCCCAGAGAAGTGTTGGGTATCAAGTTATAATCAGTGGTGCTGTAACTATCCATTTATTTCGAAGGTGAAAGGGAGTTGGGATCAAATATAACGAATCAGTGTTTCTACTTGGATACAATGCTAATGTGTTTCCCCCATGTGTTGCCTTGGGGAAGAGGGTAGAAGAAGCCGTTTTGGGATCAGGTTGCAGGCTTTCCTAAAAACCCTGGAATATCACAGACAGACTGGAGCCAACTGAGAAACAAAAAGCAGCCAGCACCTTAAGCAGTGAAAACACTGACTCTATACTGTTAGGATACCAGACCGGATCACAATATTTGTTAGGAAACCAGGTGAGAATCACAAATCATTTTTAAAACTTGTAAAACTGTGAGGAAAGAATACTTCACCCCAGGAACGACGACTCCGACCAATAGGTATCTTTTATGTTATAACACATTTTAGTTTAAACACGGAATTAATCACATTATCAAAGAAATGGCTTTACAATTATCAGTTAAGCAGTTCTTAAACACAAGGAAAAACCTAAACTTACTATCTATACCTGCCACTAACTCCAATTAAGCAATCCAATGCAGTTCAAATTCCACTTATCAATAAAGTTAACAAAACAGGTTACATGCTTAGCAGTGAAGAGACATTTGGAGAGAGTTCCTTTCAAGAGTAGATCCAGTATACTTCTGCACAACCTAACAGCATTTGGTAAAACTGCTATTCAACTTAAAATCCTATAACAGCCTGAAAAGCTAAAGACAGACCTGGCTCCTCCCATTAATTACATCACGTGTATCCCATTAAGTTCCATGACCTACTTAGCTAGGACTAAGCGCCACTAAGATGGCCACCTGCAAAGGACCATGGAAATTATGGTCAACCCAGGACTCAGACAGATACAGAGCCTATGTGTATCCGAAACACAGGTAACCAGGCCTGATCGAAATCCCCGCTCGTTTACATTTCAATGGCCCATTTTCCCAGGACAATAGAACTCCAATCAAGCAACAGGTAGAGCCAGACTGATTGGCGCCACTCCCTTCACTCAGAAAGCCCAACTGCAAAGGTCAATGACCGCTAAAGACCCGCCCAGCTGCCAAGGCACCCACCCCTTTATTGGCCAATATCGAAGACAGTGATCAAAGCCCTGTCGAACTATTGGGTCCAAGGTTAAGGACCGCCCCAAAGAGCACGAAATCCCAGAGGGATAAAAGAGGACACAGCCATGTGTTCTGTCTCTTTTGGATCCAGCCTGTGCCAACCCAATTGCAGCAGGAACAGCCAGCCAAGTTCAAGACCAACGATCGCTACCTGACGGATGAGCCCAGCAGAGACAGAGCCACTTACTTCGAACCAGCCACGTGAAATCCAGATAAAGGCCTTATCCATTTGCACAGTGCCAGTTGCCCTGAAGTTAAGTATAGGTTATTGTAGCTGATAGGTGTAGTTTAACTCATAGTAGATATTTTGTTTGCATGTCGACATAACTCTTGTGTATATAAATAAACCATCTTTTAAACTAACTAACTGGTTATGGTCATTTGATCGAAATAAGGAAAAGCTTGTGGTTCACCAACATTATTAACAAAGCAACACCACTCCCCCCATAAATTATCTACACTGCAGGTAATCTCCAGCAATCAAAACACAATTCCATTAGTTCTTCATCTGTAACTAAGTGGTTGGTATCAATCATTACCTCACCCTTTACGACTCTTTAATTACAGCAGTAGCAAGCACAGTCTGGGTACCTTAACCTAGGTTCCTTAATAATATTATGTCTTAACCCAGGCATTTAAAAACATTACTGCAACAGATAAAGAAGATAACATATAACAATTTCTACATTCATCAAAATACTCATGTAGGATGCAGGTGAGAGCTTGCGATTCAAATTGAAGACTGACTTTGTGAGGAATTAAAAAGGAGGCTGAAAGATTTTTGTAGCTTGGAGTTAGAAGAAGAAATTTACAGTTTAACTTCACAGTAAGAAATGTTTCGAGGATTAGAGGTTACCTGGCCGGGGAAGTAAAAAGGAAGCAACCCATTGGGAACAACTGTGCACTATTTGATGTGAGAACTGCAATTACATGGAAATGTACGGTCTGATAAGTAACAAGGAACTATTTATTTCTGTGGCTTAAAGTACAAATTGCCTACAAAAGAATCTAACGTTTAGTCAATAGCGTTTTTTAGTCATTTGAGACAGTGGAAGTTTAAAAATGTCAAAACTTGACAGGTCATTCTTTCAGCGAATAACTGAGAGTTCAAATCTTTATTTTAAAAAGTTAACAGTCTCTACAGAGATCGTGCCCAACCAATATAAGAAGGCACCTTGATTCTTCACCACAGAGCATCAGTTGAGATAACATTGGTGAAAATTAATATCCCACTCCTTGTGTTTCATCCACTTTTAAAAGTAAACAAATTTCATACATTATAATTATAGTGCAGAAAAGTAACTATTGCATGTCAGATTTCTCTGCTGAAAACTAGAACAGTGTTAATGAAGAACCAGAGTACTATGTTGATGAAAAATACTGAAGTAGACTGTTTTTATACGTATGACATTTTGAACTCCCCTTTGAAAAAGGACTTTCACTATGGAGTACTTATTGGCACTAAAGCTGTGAGGTAGGGTAGCGTGGGGAGGGAAGAAATGCTTTACATTGATTGTACTTCATTATAACAGCATTCCAGCATTTACTTTAGCACATACTAACAGGAGGTGTCCTTTGGATATAACCACACTTCAAGTTGCAATGAAGGAACAGTAACATGCTAACTTGTGCCTCCCACTTACCAACTATGAGAGCAGAATTAATAAATGAATAATTAATAATCGCTTAGGGTAGCAAGAGGAAAGGGTTGGCCCACTGAAGACAGGGGAGGGAATCTATGTGTGGAGCCAGAGGAAATGGGCAAGGTACTAAATAAATACTTTGCCTCAGTATTCACCAAAGAGAAGGTATTGGTGGATGTTGAGTCTGGAGAAAGGTGTGCAGATAGCCTGGGTCACATTGAGATCCAAAAAGATGAGGAGTTGGGTGTTTTGAACAATATTAAGGTAGACAAGTCTCCAGGGCCGGATGGGATCTACCCCAGAATACTGAAGGAGGCTAGAGAGGAAATTGCTGAGGCCTTGACAGAAATCTTTGGATCCTCACTGTCTTCAGGTGATGTCCCAGAGGACTGGAGAATAGCCAATGTTGTTCTTTTGTTTAAGACGGATAGCAAGGATAATCTAGGGAACTACAGGTCGGTGAGCCTTACGTCAGTGGTAGGGAAATTACTGGAGAAAATTCTTCGAGACAGGATCTACTCCCATTTGGAAGCAAGTGGACGTATTAGCGAGATGCAGCACGGTTTTGTGAAGGGGAGGTCGTGTCTCACTAACTTGATAAGAGTTTTTCGAGGTCACAAAAATGATTGACGCAGGTAGGACAGTGGATGTTCTCTATATGGACTTCAGTAAGGCCTTTGACAAGGTCCCTCATGGCAGACTGGTATAAAAGGTGAAGTCACACAGGATCAGGGGTGAGCTGGCAAGGTGGATACAGAACTGGCTCGGTCATAGAAGCCAGAGAGTAGCCATGGAACGGTGCTTTTCTGATCGGAGGGCTATGACTAGTGGTGTTCCGCAGGGATCAGTGCTGGGACCTTTGCTGTTCATAGTATATATAAATGATTTGGAGGAAAATGTAACTGGTCTGATTAGTAAGTTTGCGGACGACACAAAGGTTGGTGGAACTACGGACAGCGATGAGGACTGTCAGAGGATACAGCAGGATTTAGATTGGCTGGAGACTTGGGCGGAGAGATAGCAGATGAAGTTTAATCCAGACAAATGTGAGATAATGCATTTTGGAAGGTCTAATACAGGTAGGGAATATACAGTGAATGGTAGAACCCTCAAGAGTATTGACAGTCAGAGAGATCTACGTGTACAGGTCCACAGGTCACTGAAAGGGGCAACACAGGTGAAGAAGGTAGTCAAGAAGGCATACGGCATGCTTGCCTTCATCGGCTGGGGCATTAAGTATAAAAATTGGCAATTCACGTTGCAGCTGTATAGAACCTTAGTCAGGCCACACTTGGAGTTTAGTGTTCAATTCTGGTCGCCACATTACCAGAAGGATGTGGAGGCTTTAGACAGGGTGCAGAAGAGATTTACCAGGTTGCCTGGTATGGAGGGCATTAACTATGAGGAGAGTTGAATAAACTCGGATTGTTCTCACTGGAAAGACGGAGATTGAGGGGCGACCTGATAGAGCTCTACAAAATTGAGGGGCATAGACAGGGTAGATAGTCAGAGACTTTTCCCTAGGGTAGAGGGGTCAATTACTAGGGGGCATAGGTTTAAGGTGCGAGGGGCAAGGTTTAGAGGAGATGTACGAGGTAAGTATTTTACATAGAGGGTAGTGGGTGCCTGGAACCCACTGCCGAAGGTGGTGGTGGAAGCAGGGACGTAGTGACATTTAGGAGGCATCTTGACAAATACATGAATAGGATGGGAATCGAGGGAATCGCGGAAGTGTGGAAGATTTTAGTTTAGACGGGCAGCATGGTCGGCGCAGGCTTGGAGGGCCGAAGGGCTTATTCCTGTGCTGCACTTTTTTGTTCTTTGTGCTTATTGTCACAAGTAGGCTTCAATGAAGTTACTGTTAAAAGCCCCTCGTCACCACATTTTGGTGCCTGTTCGGGGAGGCCAGTATGGGAATGCTGGTCTTGTTCTGCATTACAAGCCAGCTCTTTAGCCCGCTGTGCTAAACGTCAATTATAAACACTATGAAGGCATTTTGTGGTTTACACGCATTGGCAGGAATAACATTACTTTAAATCAACTCCTAAAAAAAAGTGTCTTTATTAATAGGATATAATTCATACTTCACAAACTGATCAGCTACACCAAGCCCCGAACAAGTCGTCAATCCTATAATATGGCCAAAGCATGAAATTAAACATAAAGTCAGATATTGCTATAATTTGTTAGCCTGTTTCAACATATTTATTTGCAAATTCATCAACTCCTACCACTGATTGGAAACCATGATGTGGAGATGCCGGCGTTGGACTGGGGTGAGCACAGTAAGAAGTCTTACAACACCAGGTTAAAGTCCAACAGGTTTGTTTCAAACACGAGCTTTCGGAGCACTGCTCCTTCCTCACCTGAGGAAGGAGCAATGCTCCGAAAGCTCGTATTTGAAACTAACCTGTTGGACTTTAACCTGGTGTCGTAAGACTTCTTACTGATTGGAAAGGCACAGGAATGATTGTGCATGCACACTCAGACTGCATTGCTGCCACTGGCGCATACACAACTGATCCTGGCACCTTTCCCTCAGTTACGAGGACAGAGCATCAAATCCCATTTCAGATTCCTGTTTTATTATTGTGGATAACCTGTTAGGAAAATAAAGGTAGTTTTAAAGAATTTATATTAAGTTTTAGGTCAGCTAATTTGATTGCCATTGGAGGTATTTAGTGAGACGGAAGGCAGCTCTCACAGCTCTGTTAGAAGCAGTTGGTTTAAGAAGGCTGAAGAGGGAACATCTCTCTCAGCCTTGCTGGAACAAAAGTCTTACTATGAAGTAATGGTTAAGAAAACAGATGTCAGAAACCTAAAGTCCAGTTAGTTAAGGGAACTAGATAAATGAAAATGCGTTTCAAAGTCCAGAGTTAATGGAACAGAGGAAATTGGGAACCAGAACAGATTACTCTTCAGTAAAGTCAGAGTTTAAAAGGCTGTCATGTGAGAGTACCTTTAAGAAATTTGTGTTTAAGAAATGTACCTTTAAGAAAGCTTAAAGGATTACTTTGTGTTGTAGTCTTTGGGGGTTGTATTTGAATTAATGGTTGCTAAGATGTTCACTGTATGTTTTAAAAAGATTAACTTGAGTTCAGAGAATAAACTTTGGGGTATATCATGGAGTTCACCTGACCCACAACTTTTAATAGATTGTGGTATAGGGAGCACACGGCCCACTCTACAGGTGTGGGACAGCAGAAATGGAAAAGTATTTTTTAAAGCAAAACAGTGTTTATTCTATGAACTCAAGTTGACCTTTTTAAAACATAGTGAACATCTTAGCAACCATTAATTCAGTTACAACCCCAAAGACTACAACACTAAGTAATCATTTAAGCTTTCCTTTTAACATCCATAATACTTAAAATCATAACCTTTAACAGAGGCACATCAGGTTAAAGTCACTACTGAGTGCAGTTATTAGTTTTAAATCACAAAAGGATCGATTTACATCTTTAGATTACAGGGAGAGAGAGACTCATACACCTTCTGGCTGTGACTGCAGCTATCCAGCTCTGAAAACAAAACTAAAACACACACTGCAGCAAACAGCCTAAAACGAAAGTAAAAAGCTGACAGACAGCCCAGCTCCACCCACCCTCTGACATCACTGATAAACATCCATTTCTTAAAGGTACTCTCACATGACAAGGCATTGAATCGTGAGAGGCCATTAAGATATCAGCAGTCGTGCTAAGGTTTGTGAGAAATTACTAGTTTGGTAGGCATTATTTTAATAATTTTGGAAATTGGCGCCTGCATCTCGGATTTGTATAAAAGCCTTTATGACAAAGAAAACCTGAGGGGAGAGGTGTAAAACTTGAAAGCGAAACCTTGATGGAAGCAGCGGAGTCTAAAAATGCAACTTTTGAAAGTGTATGTTAATGAGACCATTGTAACTTAAGATGTACTTTGTTATCTGTGTTAATCTTAAAATTGGTGTAATTGTTAAGATAATAGGAGAGTAAAGCAGTACTATATCACAATCCAAGTTTTTTCATGTTTAATAAATGTTTTTCTTGTTAAAATTAATTAGCAGTTTTGTGATTCTGTTCCTCCATGTTTTCTTTTTTTTTAAAGTAAAAACAACGATCTTTTAAACCAGGGTTCTATTCTGGAATCTTCCCGTCCAGTTATAACATCAATTGGGATTGCACCAAACCTTGCCAATTTTTTTTAAAAAAAAGAAGCATTCATACCTGTCTTGAATCAAGGCGATAACTTGGGAGTATGTTTTTCCAATAATGCTTTCCCCGTTTACTTTGACAATTCGGTCACCTGAGTTGCAGAAAGAAAGAATTCCAACTAAAAATTTGAAGTAATCATGAAAACAGCAGATTTAACAAATTATGCCTTTTTGTCAGATTTAATAACCATTTAGGGTGAGATAATTTCCAATGATCTGAAACTGACTGAACACTGCATTGTTTATTTTCAAATACAAGGGTTGAATTCATTGTTACTTGAAGTGAATTACATAATATGGTTTCTAAATTAAGTTTCTTTAAACTGAATCACAATTTGGAGTAGGTGATTTCCAATAGTTAATAATCTTTAAATGGGACAGCACGGTGGCACAGTAGTTAGCACTACTGCCTAGCAATGTCAAGGACCCAGGTTCGAACCCAATCCTGGTCACTGTGTGGGTGGAGTTTGCGCATTCTCCCCGTGTCTGCGTGGGTCTCATCCCCACAACCCAAAGATGTGCAGGGTAGGTGGATTGGCCACGATAAATTGCCCCTTAAAAAAAATCTTTAAACAAACAAAAATGTTTAAGAAATCTGACTATTAATTAAATAAGTTTTTGTAAAGATCACATTTATCAAGTCTGCAGTCCTAGTCACCTCCTTTACAGCCAGATGCAGAATCTCCTTTTTAGTCATACAGGAAGCACATACATCTGCCATATATAGAAAAGATCAGAAATTTACAACATTTAATCTTAATCTTTCTTAATAATCGCTTATTGTCACGAGTAGGCTTCAATGAAGTTACTGTGAAAAGCCCCTAGTCGCCACATTCCGGGGCCTGTTCGGTGAGACCGGCACGGGAACTGAACCCGCGTTGCTGGCCTTGTTCTGCATTGCAAGCTGTTTAGCCCATTGTGTTAAACAAACCCCTAAAAACTACAACATAGAAACAGGCCATTGTTTATGCTTTTACTCCTGTGATGAAACTCAAAATACTTACCTAAATCGCCAGTTGGGAGTTATTTTTGTTACAACGACCTCCATGTCCTCTGCATGTCCATACCAACAGCCATACTAGATCTCAGGTGGGTGCATTGCCACAACTGGTACCACTCTCAATGACTTTGGCAACAATGGATGGCTGCTAGCCTCTGACTGGCAGTAGCTCTCAGCAGGCAGGATTTCTCTGCGAGGTCCCAGCAGTGGAAGGCCCCATGGTGCCACATGATTCCGTCAAGCCTCCCCATAGAACTGACAACAGTATTCTTACCAGTTCAACAATAAGTGGGTGAGAGTCTAGACAGAATTCTGGCCTTGCAAGCTACAACTTTCACAGTAAATACAGTTTAAAGAATTACAAATTATATCCTACAATCAATATTGAATAACTTCAAGCCCTATTAAGGAACCAATCTTTCTCAATGACCTGGAATGAAATGGAATGATCTAAATGAAAAAAATATTAATTACAGGATCAGAACATGGTTTGGCTGGAAATTTGAGAAGCAATAACGAATTTTATTTACAGTAAGAGGCTGGCTAGGAGACGTTCAGCTAGAGAAAATAAATTCTCCATTTGCACACCTTCACAAAAATGTCACTAAAATGCAATGATCTGTACAATTAAAGGATCGTTACTCATGACTTATACTTGAGTGCAGTTATTTTAACAGTGCTACATAGAAGTTGCACCTTTTCTATAATTTATAGCAAAGTTTAAACTTCTGTATAATGTAGGTACAGCCAGGCGCACAAAATGTGGCTATGCAACTAAGTGCTCTAACTAATAATACAAAGCACAAGGATCTTTCAGTACCTGTACATAATCCAGCTCCATGTGCTGGCCCACCTTCTTTAACCTGTTTTACAAAGATGGTGTCCATTGGTTCCAGTTTGCCTCTGGTTTGTCCTGTAAAATAAAATAGACACTTGTACGTCAACTTAAAAGGCAGAACTTTCACATGGGACTCTGAAAATTTGAAATTAAAACCATTTAAAAAATATCTTTAAAAGTGTTAATTGGATGTCAATAAAGTTGTTAAACGCCATTCGTCAAAATTATAGGAGTCAATCTGCATCAACTCAAACACAACAATCTAAACCACCCAAGCATAGATTATCAGGTGTGCTCTCAACAGCTATGTAGCCAAAGTAGGATGTCACAGATTACAGTTTAATACAGCACTTAAAAATAACAAAATTATTCAATTGAAACACAGATATGTTTACCTGGACTAAATATTGAGTTGTACACTATAGAAATAATTTAAAAATATTAAAATATACTTTGCAACACACTGAAATACTCCAATGTAGAATTTACAACAAATGCCTATTGCTTAATATCTATCTGCTACAATTGCCTATTGAAATGAGTTTTACCATAAACCACTCAAAACTTATTTGAAGAACAAGATTATGGGGATCAATCTGGATGATTTTGAGGAACAACCAATAGGAGAACATTGAAGGAGCAAAGTGGTAGTACCTGAAATATAGTTGCAGGTGAATACCAACTGGAAGTGTCAGTTTTTTAAAAAATGAAGAAAGCAGCAGTTGTGAGTTTACCAGATTATTAAATTCAGGGTTTTGTGGAAAAGGGCATTTAACTTCTTAAACTCAGCAAACAGGTTGAGCAAGACTGAGCATATGCAACAGAAGACGCACGGCAATGCCAACAAAGAAGAAAAAGTGCATTTTGCTGCGAGACGTTACATTACCTCACAGAGGGGCATTACCAAAAACACAGGAAAATCCCAAAGAAATTAACATACCAGAATACCCGTGGAGTTGCTCAGTGATTCAGAGTATTTACTGTTTGTAACAACAGGCGTGTTGATATCATATGACAGTTAACATCTAACCCAATCATTTATAGTCTGAATTAATCATGGATACGGAATTGACTGAAGGACAGGAAATAGTAGTGGTGAACGGTTATTACTGGAACTGGAGGACGGTTTATAGTCGAGTTCCCCAAGGGTCAGTTTTAGAACCCCTGCTCTTCCTGATATATATTAATGAACCAGATCTTGGCATAGAAGGCAAATTTCAAAATTTGCAGGTGACACATAACTTGGAAATATTCTGAACCGTGAGGAGGATAGGGAGCACGGTAGCATTGTGGATAGCACAATTGCTTCACAGCTCCAGGGTCCCAGGTTCGATTCCGGCTTGGGTCACTGTCTGTGCGGAGCCTGCACATCCTCCCCGTGTGTGCGTGGGTTTCCGCCGGGTGCTCGGGTTTCCTCCCACAGTCCAAAGATGTGCAGGTTAGGTGGATTGGCCATGAAAAATTGCCCTTAGTGTTGGATGGGGTTACTGGGTTATGGGGATAGGCTGGAGGTGTTGACCTCGGGTAGGGTGCTCTTTCCAAGAGCCGGTGCAGACTCGATGGGCCGAGTGGCCTCCTTCTGCACTGTAAATTCTATGATCTATGAAAAGGACAGAGGTTGATGGAATGTGTGGACAATTGGCTAAGTAAATTTAATGCAAGTGTGAAATGATTCATTTGGTGGGAAGAATGAAGAGAGACAATATTCAACAACTGCCACACTGAGGGGCTGGTTTAGCACAGTGGGCTAAACAGCTGGCTTGTAATGCAGAACGAGGCCAGCAGCTCAGGTTCAATTCCCGTACCGGCCTCCCCGTACAGGCCTCCCCGTACAGGCCTCCCCGAATGTGGCGACTAGGGACTTTTCACAGTAACTTCATTGACGCCTGCTTGTGACAATAAGCAATTATATTGTTATTATTATTATTTTAAAGGGGATGCAGGAACAGAAGAACCAGAGAGTGTTTAAATCATTGAAGGTGACTGGGCAGCTTGAGAGAGCAGCTAAAGTGTACTGGATCCCGGGCTTTTTAAATAGGGGCATGGACTACAACAGCAAGGAATTTTGATAAGCCTGTACAAAACACTGATTCGGCCTCAACTGCAATACTGTGTCCAAAGCTGGGCGCCAGCCTAGAAAGGATGTGAGGGTGCAGAGAAGATTCACAAAAATGAAGCTCCTCATCCCTGGATGATACACATATTGGAGGAGCTGGGATTGTTTTCCTTGGAGAAGGTTGACAGGATCTGACAGAGGTACTCAAAATCATGAAGGGATGGAAAAAGGAGATAGGGAGAAACTGTTCCCATTGGTGGAAGGATTCAAAACCAGCAGGCACAGATTTAAGGCAATTGATGAAAGCATCAATGGTTAGGATATGGAACGCACACAATCTAACAATGTGGTTGAGGCTGATTCAATTGAGGCATTTAAAAGGGCCATTATCTGGAACTGAAAGATTTGCAAGGCTAAGGGCAAAAATCAGGCGAGTGGCACTAGGCAAATTGTTCTTGCAGGGAATCAGTATGGACATGGCAGGCCATGTCTGTGTAATAACCATCCAATGAATCTAGTTAAATTCCATTCTTCAAATGCATTCTGGAACTTATAGTACAGAGAAAGTGGGAGAGAAAAGAGGAGAGGTGAGAATGGAGGAAGGGTGGCAGAGAGGCTGGTTCAAATTAGTTCAGTGCAATTCAGTAGGGGGAGGGAATGGTTGTAATGAGGTGATCATCTGTGATCGTCAATGTTGGGGCGAGTCAAGCGTTGTGAGGGTCAGAGATGTAGAGATGTGAGGTCTCGGGGCCAAATTGGGAAGACATTCATTGAAGGCAACACTTCCTCATAAAGCCAATCCTCAATGCTTCCAGCAGCCATAAGCAGCTCACAGCCAAAAAACAAACAGGTTAGTTGGTTTGGTCATGATTAACTGCCTGTTACTGATCAAAACATGTGCAGGTTAAATGGTGTAATGGGGAGTGGGCCTAGGTAGAGTGCTCTTTCAGACCCAATGGGCCCACAAACATGCCTATCTGGGGGAGAACTAATCCCCTTCCACTCTCCACACAGCGTTTCTGCCAAAATTCCCCAAAGTTCCTTCAAGCAGTAACTACCCTGTGTGCGACCACTTACTCCATGGCTGCCACCAGAAGTCTACAGACTCCAATATTAATATGAAGGTGATTTCAAAGATAAGTGAAGGAACAATTGCCCGGGAAAAGTTCAGAAGAATCTGTGATCACAACCCAATTAAAACAATAAATTGGGACTTCCGGATTTTGTGCATTCAGGCTGCACAGGGGACATTATTCACACCAACATAATCTGATTTCAACTCTTTGTAAAGGCAGTGTAGACATGTAAATCGAAGAAGATAGAAGGTGGTTTGGACAAATGCACAGAAAGCAGGGGTAACACACAGATCTTATGGTGCTTCCCTGCAATTTCATGTAGGGTGCAGTCAGTAGCTGGGAAGTGCACACACTTATCCAGCAGCAGGAAAAATAAATTGTGGTTGGAGGAAATGAAGTCTCAGATACAGCATGGAACACGATTATAATCGGGCCGGAAAAGGGAGTGCATATTCTGATTCACTTACATCTGTGGTTAAATTCCCCATCCTTTTACATCCTGGCTTGCCAAGAATTCTCCAGCACATCACTCCTCACACCCACTCAAATTTTATCAGCAGCCAGCCTTCACTTTCTATGCATTTCATCATTTCCCCCATGCTATTTCAATGACTAAACAATGAGAAGACAGAGTATGCCAATTATCAAGATAGTGACTTTGCCAGAACCAATGTATGCTCTTTCTTTTCGCTTCCAAGGCCCTCTCCCATGGATTGTCTGTATCCATGGAGCTTAAAGCACAACTTACAGATAAGACCATTCGTCGATTGACACAGCTGTGCAGACTTTGGATGTTAACCTGCCTGTCTCCTTAACAGTGGCACAAACTTTATTCAAGGCTTTAGTGTCACTGACAGTCCCAAAGTTAGTCTGTAGCAGAGATGTGCACTAGCCCAGGAGAGGGGTAACCGGTAAGGACTTGTGAGGAGGCAGGAGACAATGCCTGAATGAAAAGGAGATCCAGTTAAAAGCAAATGAGGTTCACGGGATAAGTTCTGCTAAGACTTTTTCAGGTTTAGATATAGATCAAGAGGCAAGTTCTGATGTAGCTTAACTGACTTGAAGGTTGTTAGTTCTATCTTGTCAAACAAGGAACTGCCTGGTAGTGGCAATTATGTCAGCCAGCTGAAGTAGTTAGTTCAATTGGTGTTAATTATTACACGAGGAGGCAACCCCGAGTGAGTTGCAAATTAGATTCACGTGGGAATTCAGTGCACGGGGAATAGAGGTGCTTTAAGTAAGGTTTATTGCAACTCGTAAGTGTGTTAACTATTAGTCACATTTATCAATATTTATCAATACTTGTTAAGGTTTATCAATATTGGTACAGTTTATTAAGTTAAGGCCAAGTAAAATTAATATAAGTAAACCAAAGTAAAGTAACGACATGGCAGGGCAGCTCAATCACATTGACTTTATGTCCTGCAGTTATATGGGAAGTAGTGGACACTACTATCAACCGAGACAACCACATGTGCAGCAAGTGTCACCATCTGCAGGAACTCGAGCTCCGGCGTTTGGTGCTCAAGCGGCAGCCGGAGTCACTGTACCCCATTCCACGAGGCTAAGAGCTTCATGGGCAGCACATACATATGGCCACACCACATGCTAAGAGCATGGAGGCAAAAAGGTAATGGGCTTAGCTGCAGAGATGGAGGAGGAAAAAGAGGGGAAGAGCAGCAGTGATAGATGATCAGTTAGAGGAATAGGCAGGAGATTCTATGATCACAGATGTGATTTCAGGATGGTATTTTGCCTCTCTGGTACCAGGTTCATGGATATCACCAAATGGCTAAAGAGCATTCTGGAGGCTGAGGGTGCACAGCCAGACGTCAAGGTCCACATTGGTACCAATGATACAGATAGAAATAGGGTTGAGGTCCTCCAGACTGAGATTATGGGAGTTAGGAAAGAGATGAGCGCGCAGGATCTCAAAATGTAGTGATCCCTGAATTACTCCCAAATGCAACATATGAACGCGTGGCTGGAGAAGTGTTGCAGGAGGGAGGACTTCACATTTCTGGGGAATTGGGAATGGTTCTGAGAGGTGGGTTCTGTGGAAACCTGGTCTACACCTGTACTGGATCAGAAAAAATATCCATGCAGATGACCATGGGAAATAGGAAAAAGCCAATCAGCCCCTTCAGCCTGGTCTGCCATTCAATAAGATCATGGCTAATCTAACATTCACGAAGTCCATTTTGCCGTCTTCTCTCCATAAACTTAATTCCCCTACTGATTAAAAACCAGATCTCAGCCATGAAAATATTCCAAGGACTCGACCTCCATAGATTCCTGGAATACAAAATTCCAAACATTCACCACTCAGCGAACAAATTTGCTGGTGTTGTTAGGGAGGGTTAAAATAAATTGGCACGGGATGGGAATCTGCGGACAGACTCAGATCGGACAAATTCAAAGCAGGTCTCAGAAAATTAGCGAGTGACTGCAAGACAGAAGAAGCAACGGTTAAAATGGTACAGCACAAGAATTTGACCATGTTAAAAGGTATATATTTAAATAGAAGGAGGAGAGGAAACAAAGCTGAGGACAGAGATAGACATATAACAACATATCATTGCTGTAACGGGAAGTTGATTTTTAAAGAGGAGCAAAAGTGACAGCTCAACACTCCTGGATATAGGGTGTTCAGACAGGATGGAGGGGGAGCTAAAAAAGGTAGGGGTGCAGCATTATTGGTTGAAGAATGAATTATAGCTATGAGGAGGGATGGTATACTAAATTAATCATCAAATGAAGCCATATTGATTGAGATTAGAAATAAAAAAAAGAGCAGTGACACTACTAGGGAATGCCTTACAGACCCCAAAATAACAAGGAAGACTGAAGTGCAAATATATAGGGAAATCCATGCAGATACAGAATATGCATACTCCACACAATCACCCAAAGCCAGAATCGAACTGCTGTGAGGCAGCAGTGCTAACCACTGTGCCACTATGCCATCGAGTGTTGACCATTGGATCCGCCTTGTTTCTTTCTTGTTCTTGGGTGTTTGCATGGTTTTCCTCCGGGAGATCCAGTTTCCTCCCACGGTCCAAAGATTTGCACATTAGGTGGATTGGCCATTCTAAATTGCCCCGCAGTGTCCATTGGTTAGGTGGGGTTACAGGGATAGGGTGGATCCGTGGGTCAATGCCGACTGAGGGACTTTATGAATCTATGAATGTAGGCTGCTTTTGGATCGGATAATGTTTTAATTCAATGCAGGAGATTGGCACATGCCAGCCAATTCCCAGATTTCATGCTAGCAAGTCCAGTTCTCACTATGGTCTTTTATGTGGAGATGAGAACTAGTTTTGCACCGTAAATGTAATCACAGAGGAAGTAGTTACCTGGACACTTCCGGATTCCAGCAGTCAGTCACACCCCTTAGGCCAAGGTCAGGAGGGTGTGACTACAAGTGAGGCAGATGTGGGAAGCCAGAAGGTGACAATGAAGGAGCCTCAGCATTTTGCCTGTGTGGGAAAGAGCGGGAACTACCGGGATGGTGAGAAAACAGACCACAGTACCATGGTATAGGAGGCCGTTCAAGTTGTGGGAGTGAACAGAGTAGGAATAGCATAGTTAGTCAGTAGTCTTCCAGCACTACACTACTTGTTAATGAATATGTGCAGTAATGCGTCAGTTATCTCTTCTCTCGATGCTTTTAAAATTCATGGACCAGGGGTTTTATCCTCTTTTAGTCTGATTTGTTTATTTAATACAACCTCTTTCTGACTTGAAATGCGCTTCTCAATATTCTTACCATTCAATAGCAAGGCCATCTGTTCTAACTCCGTGGAAAATAGTGGTTAGCACTACTGCCTCAGTGTCAAGCTTAATTCCAGCCTTGGGGTGACTGTCTCTACGGGGTTTGTATGTTGTTATGGGCCAGAGTCTAGAAAACTCCAAGTATGTCATGGAGTTCACCTGGCCTACAACTGTTTATTAATTTTTGTTAGAGGTGTCTCTCTTTCTCTCTCTCTCTCTCTATATATATATATATATATATTATTTCTTATCACGTTATCAAATAATCTGGAAACAGCTTCTAAAATGCAGAGAGACAGGACAAGACTTCTCTGTCTGAATCTAGCAGCCAAATGTGAAAACAAAAGCAAAAAACTCAGAGCCACAAACAAGCCTAAACCAAAACAAAAGTAAAACTCAGCCCCAGCCCAGCTCCACCCACACAATGACATCACTGATGCCTTGTGATAAGACAAAACATTTCTTAAAGGGACACTCCCATGACAACGTTCTCCCAGTGCCTGTGTGTGAATTGCCTTCGGGTGCTCCTGTGTCCTCCCACAGTCCAAAGATGTGCAGGTTAGGTGGATTGGCCATGATCAATGTGCAGGGTTATGGGGCTAGAGCAGGGAAGTGGGCCTAGGTCGAACGCTCTTTCAGAGAGCCAGTGCAGACTTGATGGGTCAAATAGCCGCCTTCTGCACTGTAGGGATTCTACATATTTCTCTCATTTCTCTATTGTTACCTGTGATATTACTCTGTCCATCCTTTAATTTCCATTAATTCCATTTTTATTACTGCCATTGGCATCCTAAGAAAGCTGATGGATGTGCAGCAAATCAAATCTGTTGGGGAATGGGGTAGCTTCATTCATTTTATGGTGGCTGGAAACCAGCGAGAAGCAGGTTTTGCCACAAGTGCCACATATGAAGTGGTGATCAGGTGTCATTGTGGGTTGTTACCTTTCGTGTTGGTGACTTTTGCTAAGCCACAGTACCCACTGATCAACATGGTAGCAAACAGAGGCTCCAATGGTGCTGCCATTATTTTGCTCTGTTGTCTGCTAGTGTTTCCCAGGTATGAAAACAGATTTTTGGGGTTTTCATGTCATGCTTACGAGCAGGTTTGAAGCGGAGCTTTGAACATCTGACTGATCTTTGGGCTCTGGCTACCTTACCATACAATTGTTTACTGTGGAGGCATTGGTGATGATCTTTCAGGAATCACTGGAGGCCGGGAGGGTCCCAGAGGATTGGAAAATGGCCAATGTAACACCCCTGTTTAAGAAAGGACGGAGGCAGAAGACAGGAAATTATAGGCCGGTTAGTCTGACTTCCGTTGTTGGTAAGATTTGAGAGTCCATTGTTAAGGATGAGACTGCAGGGTACTTAGAAGTGCATGGTTAAATAGGACTGAGTCCGCACGGATTAGCCAAGGGGAGGTCATGCCTGACAAATCCGTTAGACATCTCTGAGGAAATTAGTAAGAAGTCTTACAACACCAGGTTAAAGTCCAACAGGTTTGATTCAAACACGAGCTTTCGGAGCGCAGCTCCTTCCTCAGGTGCGCTCCGAAAGCTCGTGTTTGAATCAAACCTGTTGGACTTTAACCTGGTGTTGTAAGACTTCTTACTGTGCTCACCCCAGTCCAACGCCGGCATCTCCACATCATGAGGAAATTAGACAAAGGAGAACCAGTGTACGTGATCTATTTAGATTTCTAGAAGGCCTTTGACATGATGCCATACAGGAGGCTGCTAAATAAGATAAGAGCCCATGGCGTTAGCAGCAAGATACTGACATGGATAGCGGCAGAAGGCAGACAGTGGGGATAAAGAGGTCCTTTTCAGGATGCCAGCTGGTGACTGGTGGCGTTCCGCAGGGGTCAGTGTTGGGACCGCATGTATTCACAATATACATGAATGATCTGGAAGAAGGAACTGAGGGCACTGTTGCTAAGTTTACAGATGATACAAATATATGAGGGACAGGTTGTGTTGAGAAAGAAGAGGCTATGAGGTTGTGCAATTTATTAGGATGAATATTGGCATAGACTATTTTCTAAATGGGAAAAAGCTTCAGAAATCAGAAGCAAAAAGGGACTTAAAAGAATCCTGAACTAGGACTCGTAAGGTTAATATGCAGGTTCAGTTGGCAGTTAGGAAAGCAAATGCAATGTTCGCATTCATTTTGAGAGGGCTAGAATACAAGAGCAGGGATGTACTGTTGAACCTGTATAAGGCTCTGATCAGACCCCATTTAGAGTATTGTGAGCAGTTTGGGGCCCCATTTCTGAGGAAGGATGTGCTGGCCTTGGAGAGGGTCCCATGGAGGTTCACAAGAATGATCCCCAGAACGAAGAACTTGTC
The DNA here is from genome assembly GCF_902713615.1 of Scyliorhinus canicula. NCBI lineage: Eukaryota > Metazoa > Chordata > Chondrichthyes > Carcharhiniformes > Scyliorhinidae > Scyliorhinus > Scyliorhinus canicula. The sequence continues at coordinate 176,486,880 of NC_052150.1, forward strand.
AAATGAGGAGCGGCTGAGGACTCTGGGTCTGTACTCAGAGTTTAGAAGGCTGAAAGGGATGGAGGGGGGGATCTCGTTGAAACTTACAGAATACTGTGATGCCCAGATAGAGTCAACGTGGAACGGGTATTTTCACTAAAAGAAGAAATTAGAACTCGGGGGCATAGCCTCAGATTGATTGATATTTATTGTCACATGTACCGAAGTACAGTGAAAAGTATTTTTCTAAGGTCAAGGGAATGTACACAATACGTACATTGTAGACATAAGTACATTGACAGTGGTGCATCAACAAATAGTGATTGGTTACAGTGTGGAACCAGGCCAAACAAGAGCGTCATAGGGTATCGTGAATAGTATTCATACAGGAAACAGATCAGTCCAAGGGAGAGTCTTTGAGGAGTCTACGTGGGGAAGAAGCTGTTCGTACATCTGGATGTGCGGGTCTTCAGACTTCTGTATCTTCTGCCTGATGGAAGGTTCTGGAAGAGGGAAAAGCCTGGGTGAGGGGTCTCTGACAATGCTGTCTGCCTTTCTGGGGCAGTGGGAGGTGTGTGCAGAATCAATGGGAGGATGGCAAGCTTGTGAGATACGTAGGGCTGGGTTCACCAGACTCTGCAGTTTCTTATGATCTTGGGCTGAGCAGTTGCCATACCAAGTTCTAATGCAGCCGGATAGGATGCTCTCTATGGCACAACTGCAGAAGTTTTTGAGAGTCTATGCAGACATGCTGAATTTCATTAGCTTCCATAGTAAGTAGAGACGTTGTTGGGCTTTCTTGACTGTTGCATCAACATGAGTAGACCAGGACAGACTGTTGGTGATGGTAATCCCCAGGAACTTAAAGTTATCGACCATCTCTAGTTTGGAGCTACTGATGTAGATGGGGAGGGGGTGGGGGGGTTGTGCTACGCTTCCTGAAGTCGATGATCAGTTCCTTGGTCTTTCCAGCATTTAGAGAGAGGTTGTTTTCGATACACCATGCAACCAAGTGATCTATCTCCCCACTGAAGAACTATCTTTTAAAGCAGAGGTGAGGAGGAATTTCTTGAGCCAGAGGGTGGTGAATCTCTGGAACTCATTGTCTTTAAGACAGAGATAGATAGGTTCTTGATTAACAAGGGGATCAGGGTTATGGGGAGAAGACAGTTGATGAGAAACATATCAGCCATAATTGAATGGTGGAGCAGACTCGATGGGCCGAATGGCCTAATCTTATGGTCTTCTAAATAGAAAATCCGAGGATAAGCAATCATCTTCATCCTGCAAACGGGCCTAAAACAGCAAGTCACCTCTGCCTGATGAATGTCATTATACTCAGTTTTCCCTTGAAGAGCACTGCCTCATTTATGCTTTGTGCCTTCAGTGAGCTGTCCAGAATGCGCTGCAAAAAGCAAAGGTGAAAGTTGTTGAGCTTCCTTTCTTGGATAACTGTGACCCATGCATGTTTTACAGTCATACAACAAGGTGCCGAGAAAACAGAGCTCACACACCATCATTTTGGTGCTAAGAGTCAGCTTGCTGTATTCCATGCATGATTCAGGAGTCAGCTAAAGATGGTAGCTGCTTCTCCTTTACACGTATCAAGTTCTGTACCAAGAGACAGAATACCGAGTGGCACGATGACGCTGCTGCCTCAGCCCCGAGTTCGATCCTGGCTCCGGGTCGCTGTCCTTGTGGACTTTGCACATTCTCCCTGTGTCTGCATGGGTCTCACCCCCACAACCCAAAAAAGATGTGCAGGGTAGGTGAATTGGCCACGTTAAATTGCCACTTAATTGGAAAACAAAAAAATAAGAATGCCAGTCTTTGTGGACCCACTGTTGCAGTATTTGCTGACAACATCCAGTGGAATGTTATTCAGTGTCATAAAGGGTGAAGATGTGACACCCTGTCCCAGAACGCCAGTTTCCTGATGCTTTAAGTGAGAATATGTTATACATATGGGAGACGATCCTCAAGTCTTTGTAGCCGAATTTCTGAGCAACCAACTAGAGCGACATCAGCAACATAGAGGAGTTATCAAGTTTTGCTGTATTTCTGTCTTCACTTTCAGTCTGGAACAGATTGTAGAGCTTGTGGTCTCATCTATTATGCAGGTAAACGTCCATAACTACATTTGGTCTGAAACTAGCATTTTAAATTTAAATGCAATTACAAATGTATGAAGACAAAGTTGGCTGAAGTAGACTATGAAAATAAGGTAGAAGTAAGATGATAGATAAGCAGTGGCAAACATTTAAGGAGATATTTAATAATTCTCAACAAAGATATATTTCATTGAAGGAAGACATTACGAAAAGGATGCTCCATCCTTTAAGTAAAGAAATTAAAATGGTATCAAATTGAAAGAAACAAAGATGTACAATACGGCAAAGATTAATTGTAGACCAGAAGATTCGGGAACCAGCAATGGATGGCCAAAAAACTAATGAAGAGGAAGAAATCAAACTGAGAGTAAACGAGAAATATAGCTCTAAAAAACTCTAACTTGATAGAGTTTTTCGAAGAGGTCACAAAGATGATTGATGCAGGTAGGACTTCAGTAAGGCCTTTGACAAGGTCCCTCATGGTAGACTGGTACAAAAGGTGAAGTCACACGGGATCAGGGGTGAGCTGGCAAGGTGGATACAGAACTGGCTTGGTCACAGAAGGCAAAGAGTAGCAATGGAACGGTGCTTTTCTAATTGGAGGGCTGTGACTAGTGGTGTTCCGCAGGGATCAGTGCTGGGACCTTTGCTGTTCATAGTACATATAAATGATTTGGAGAAAAATGTAACTGGTCTGATTAGTAAGTTTGCAGACGACACAAAGGTTGGTGGAATTGTGGATATCGATGAGGACTGTCAGAGGATACAGCAGGATTTAGATTGTTTGGAGACTTGGGAGGAGAGATGGCAGATGGAGGTAATGCACTTTGGAAGGTCTAATGCAGGTAGGGAATATACAGTGAATGGTAGAACCCTCAAGAGTATTGACAGTCAGAGAGATCTACGTGTACAGGTCCACAGGTCACTGAAAGAGGCAACACAGGTGGAGAAGGTAGTCAAGAAGGCATACGGCATGCTTGCCTTCATTGAAAAATGAAAATCGCTTATTGTCACGAGTAGGCTTCAACGAAGTTACTGTGAAAAGCCCCTAGTCGCCACATTCCGGCACCTGGCCAGGGCATTGAGTATAAGAATCGGCAAGTCATGTTGCAGCTGTATAGAACCTTAGTTAGGCCACACTTGGAGTATAGTGTTCAGTTCTGGTCGCCACACTACCAGAAGGATGTGGAAGCTTTAGAGGGGATGCAGACGAGATTTACCAGGATGTTGCCTGGTATGGAGGGCATTAGCTATGAGGAGCGGTTGAATAAACTCGGTTTGTTCTCACTGGAACGACGGAGGTTGAGGGACGGCCTGATAGAGGTCTACAAAATTATGAGGGGCATAGACAGAGTGGATATTCAGAGGCTTTTCCCCAGGGTAGAGGGGTCAATTACTAGGGGGCATAGGTTTAAGGTGCGAGGGGCAAGGTTTAAAGGAGATGTACGAGGCAAGTTCTTTTACACAGAGGGTAGTGGGTGCCTGGAACTCGCTGCCGGAGGAGGAGGTGGTGGAAGCAGGGACGATAGTGACATTTAAGGGGCATTTGGACAAATACATGAATAGGATGGGAATAGAGGGATACGGACCCAGGAAGTGTAGAAGATTTTAGACGGGCAGCATGGTCGAAGGGCCTGTTCCTGTGCTGTACTTTTCTTTGTTCCTTGTACTTGGAAAAACAAACGGCCGACATGTCCCCGGAATCTGATGGCTTGCAGCCTAGTGTTGTCTTAAAAGAAGTGTCTGCTTTGGTTATAATCTTCCAAAATTCCTCAAATTACACAAAGCTCTCAGCATATCGGAAAAACTGCACCTCAAAAAGGAGGAAAACAGAATGCAGGAAACTATAAGCCAGTTGGCCTAACTGTTGTCATCGGGAAAATGCTGGAATCCATTGTTAAGGAGTACACCATCAAAAAAGTCAACACGTTTTATGAAAGGTAAATAGCGTTTGAAAAATGTATTAGATTTCTTTGGAGATGCAACAAGCAGGATGGCTGAAGAGAAACCAGTAGATAGAATGTATTTGGATTTCCAAAAGGCATTTGATAACGATCCCCATAAAAGTTTACTACACAGGAAAAACAGCTCATGTTCTTGTGCGGAATACATTCATGTGGATAGAGGTTAACTAACCGTGTTGGGATAAATAGATAATTTTCAGATTGGCAAATTATTTACAATCCATATCATGACAAGAGTGTGCTGCAGCCAAATTTGCTGATGATATAAAAGGTCCCAAAGTCTACAAACAGGTATTGATATGTTAAGCAGGTGAGTTACAATTTGGCTGAGAGGGTGTTTTTACTCACGGGAGAATCTAAAACTAGGGGCCGTAATTTAAAAATAAGTGGTCTCCCATTTAAGACAGGGATGAGGAGGAAGTTCTTCTCAGAGTCTTTAAACATAGGAATTTTCTACCCCGGAGACCAGTGGAGGCTGGTCATTGAATGTATTCAAGGCTGAGACAAATTTTTGATCCACAAGCGAGTCAAAGGTTAAGAGGGCAGGCAGGAAAGTGGAGTTGAGGGATCAATCAGCTCAGCTAAGATTGTATTGATAGACAGAGCAGGCTCACAAAGCCCAATGGCTTATTCCTGCTCCTATTTCTAATATTCTGAAATGCTAACAACAATTTCATGGACAAACTGCTCCTTAGGTTAGTTATGCAAGTGGGACGACAAATATCAGACCAGAAGCTACACTGACAAAAGATAAATTATTACACCTTTGATGAAAAAACTTGCAATGTAAATATATACTATGAATGGAACTGGATGATCTTAGAGAAGAACGTAACAACAGGCTCAACACCTCCATGTCTAAAGAAGGTGGTTTGGCTTGATGATTTAGATTAAAAACCTTGGATTTTCAGTCACACTGCAGATACATTATAATATGGGGCTATGGAATTTATTTTTAAAGGGAAGAAAGTTTGTGTTTCTTCCCTTACCATCAGTATCGATACTTGTAATCTTCAGACAGATACAGATAAATGGTGACTCTTATTCAATTACAACCTATATCAGAACAATGGGCTTTCAATTGGTATACCTTCTCTTGAATAGTATAACTCCAAGGTATGAGCATCTTCATGCTTGTATAATTTACTCAACATTATTGAGTCATTGTTCAGTCACACCCCAACTCATGCTCTCACCAGAGAAAAGAAATAAACTGTGCATCAACCATATCCCAAGATTAAATTCGAACAGCAGTCAAGTGAGTGAGTTAATACTATATAGATCGAACATAAGCAGGTTAGCGTTTAAGCTTAGTAGGGCAAGCTCAGAAAATAATTCAAATTCAACAAGTTACTGCAGTTCCACAAGCAACTCCTGTAGAGGAAACATTATTTCGAAACCATTTAGTTAATCTGTTATAGACAACCAAATCCATATATGTATTATCTTTATTAAGGCAGAATGTGATGTAAATTTTTAATTAAAGAGGTTTGCTACACCACTGCAGTGGTCAATTCTAAACTGCAATTTTGAATGATTCCGTCATGATAAGCAATATGTGAATCTCCCGTGCTGTCGCAGAAGATTTGCTTGTGTCATTTACATATCAAATTATCCACATGCTTGTAAATTAGCACAAATGCATTTTTTTTCTAAAGCACAAGAGAAGAATCAGAACAATTACCCCATAGCATGAACATGCACTTAGAAGACTGTGGCTCATAACAGGTTTCTCTGTGCGAGGCAAGTGCAATTTAGAAAAGGGAGAAATACATTACTGCCACTATGAGATCATCTTACAAATCAGGGAACAAGATTATAAAAAATGTATGTATACACGCACAATGATCAAGCCTCAGCTAATAGCTGTACAGGAAAATCACCTCTAATCTACAAGGAATTGATGCTGTTAGTGGGTCTAACCAGTACAAGCCAAACCAAACTAGATTGCTGCCTGAAAGTGGAGGATAAATAATCCCAAAAGGGCAGTTCATTTCTCTCTTCCATGCAGTACTTGCATACCCTTGAGCAAAATAAATAACCTCTGCGATAGGGTGACTCCTTTTCCTTTCTTTTGTGAGAAAGTTTCCTGTACCTGTGAGAAAATCAAACAACCTCTGATGGGTCAAGCTTACTTAAAATTGGAGTTCATAAATATAGGCATGCAGCAGGTAGTACCCGCATATGTATTCAGAGAATGGTTACCTAACCATCCCAATAAAAAAAGTGTTACTAAAATTGAACACAGTATGTTTTGAACACAGTATATTTTGCGCCACTAAAGCACTGACCTAAAGAGGTAACTTGTACAATTGAAATTTAATGATTTGTCCCTTTACTTAAAGGAATTTTGAAAAGGGAGAAAATGCAGGTAGGCTTCACAACTGGTCACCATCATTAAGTTCACAGTGAATCCAACAATCCAAAAAATGTCAACAGCAAAATAGTGCAACAGGTCTTGCAACATGTACTTAGGTGGTTGAAAAAGAATCCCTGTAGAATTATATGGGGTGCCTGCTTCCATATAAGCATTCAAATCTCCGAACTGACAGAACTTTTCATCCAGTGATTGAAAATCACATTTTTAAGAGGATTGTATGAGGAGACAGCAAAAGCCAGTAATGTTCTGCCCATATTTGTTCAGCTGGCAATTCTGAATTTGAACGTACCTGTTTATATTACTGTTCTGTGTTAGTTACTGGATCTCATCTGAAGCAATGATGGGGTCTTATAATTAAAAGAATGAACTTGCATTTATATATCACCTTTCCCAATCTCAAAAAAAAAACTCAAACTATACAGCAAATGAACCACTTTTTAAAGTCACTCTGACAATGAAGGAAACACAGCAGCCAATTTATGCAGCACACTTCCACAGACAAAAATTAGATAATGAAAAAATTTAGTTTTAGTGATGTTGTTTTGGGCAGCATGGTAGCACAAGTGGATAGCACTGTGGCTTCACAGCGCCAGGGTTCCAGGTTCGATTCCCCGCTGGGTCACTGTCTGTGTGGAGCCTGCACGTTCCCCACATGTCTGCGTGGGCTTCCTCCGGGTGCTCCGGTTTCCTCCCACAGTCCAAAGATGTGCAGGTTAGGTGGATTGGCCATGATAAATTGCCCTTGGTGTCCAAAAAGGTCAGATGGGGTTATTGGGTTACGTGGATAGGGTGGAAATGAGGGCTTAAGTGGGTCATTGCAGACTCGATGGTCCGAATGGCCTCTTTCTGCACTGTATGTTCTATGAATCTATGAATCTATGGACAAATATTGCCCCGTTGACTGGGGAGACCTCACTGCATTTCTTTAAATGGCCATGGGATCTTCTCTATCCTCCTGGGAAGGTAGATGGGCCCTCAACTTAATGTTTAATCCGAAAGGTGACCGGTCTAACAGTGCAACATTCCATCAGTATGACATTCCATCAGCACTGCACTGACGTGCCAAACTAGATGATGTGCTTAAATCTCTGGATTGGGACCGATTGACCTTCTGAATCAAGAGGCAAAATCATCACTGAGCAAAAGCTGTCAGTTTGGTTCAAATAGCCACAGGTTAGAGAAAAGAGCAGGGAGGGAAAGAGAAACTTACCCTTCCGTTCAAGATTCCCATTTAGCAATTCTTCTTTGAAATGTGTTTACGGTTGATACGTGTTATCGTATCAAAAATTGGAAATGCTCACATTTCCGGCCAAGTGAAAAAAAATGCCATTAGTTGTGGTCCTGGAAAGCCGCCAACAACTATGAATTAGAAATGCATTAGAAGCTGTTTCCTTTAAGGTCAGCGGGAAATAAATAAAAAGCATGAATTTCAGTTTCCCATCCTAAATTCAATATTTCTATTACCTTAACAGTTATCGTTACGCGGTGATCCAAGATTATTTTTTTTAAATCAATCATGTATTAGAAACAGTTTTTACATCTTTCATTGATTCTATGAAAGACAATTTTTCTTAAAATCTTCTTTTAAATCTCATTCAAATATTTAGCCACTTTTCTTTTAAATACTATTGTGGATTCAGATCGACCCCAATTATTGCTAGAGAATTCCATGTCTGGAAAATAATCTGTGTAACTAGATTCACCCAGCCTCACATAATAACCACAGGTTTCCCAAAGTCCTTAATAATTACGAACACTTCCATCAGGTCTCCTCTTAATCTGCTCTGTGTCAATGAAAAGCTGCATCTACTTAGTAAAATTCTTCTGGATTATTTCCATGATGTTTATGCACTTCCTAAATATGTTCACCCAAACTAGGCACACTGCATAGGTTTGGTATTACCTGCTTTTTGTAAAATTCAGTTATAAAACCTAGAATTGCATCTGCTTTTATAAAGAAAACTCTCACTAGCTTGTTTTTCATTTTTGATGATTTGTGCATCTGAACCAGGTTTCTCAGCTGGTGTGTTGTATAATGCCACCTTATTCTCCCTTCAAAGCATATTTCATTTCTCCACATTAAATTTCACCTATTTATTTATTTGGCGAATGCAAAGTCCCTAAGTCAAACAGTTTCTTCCAATCCTGCTGTGTGGATAGGCCTCCACTGAGTCTCTGGATTGGACATGATGTGCTGCATAGTTTGCTCTCTCCCACATAGGGGGCTGGCATTAATGCTCCATCTGTGAAGATTGACCAAGCAGAGACCATGGCCAATCCTGAATGTGTTACGGGTACACCACTCTTTCCTTGGAAGGTCAAAATCAGGCAGCTGTTGAGTTGGGTTTGAGACCAGGTACTTGTTTGTTATGTCCAATAATTCCCATCCATTTGTCCAGGTGGAATTTACTTTGAAGTCCTGTGTGGGAGGGATTTTCCAGATTGGCCTTCTTGATGGGAGTCATACCTTGGGTAGGCTGAATAAGTCAGTATGATGTGGTAGGTGGGGGGCATCGCAAACTATTTCTATCATTTTGTGGGTTGTTGCAAGTTGGCGGATATGTGGAGGAGTGATGTTTGCTGGGTCAGGGATCCAAGGGAGTGGTGTTGAGTGTAATGTTCTAGTAATAATATGCATGGTAGTACTGTATTCAGCTAGGTGTTAACTATGTGCATCTGTCTGGTGATCTTGAGCAAACAGGGGCACATTATTCTGCTACTGAGTATGAATGCGCGAGTACGGAGGTTCGGAGGGTGGTGTTGGCTAGTTTGGAGATAGAGTTATTTCTGGTCTTGGCCTTGGTTGCAGTTGTTTTTAGATGTTTCCAGAAGGTTAGTGTCCTATCTCAGGTCACTCCAAGGTATGTTGGAATTGGTAATTTGTATCCATTCATTTGGATGTTAAGCTCTTTTTTGGCTTTTGCATTGTAAAGATGGAATAAACTGGACATTGTTTTTGCAGGGCTTGGCTTGAGTCGCCATGTGTTGTAGTATTATTCATGTTTTGACAAAGGAAATCGGGGGCTTGAGTTGAAAATGAAATGAAAATCGCTTATTGTCACGAGTAGGCTTCAATGAAGTTACTGTGAAAAGCCCCTAGTCGCCACATTCCGGCGCCTGTCCGGGGAGGCTGGTACAGGAATCGAACCGTGCTGCTGGCCTGCTTGGTAAGCCAGCGATTTAGCCTTGTGAGCTAAACCAGCCCCTTAGTTGAGAGGCAGATACTGTCGGCATTTTCAGGAGGTAGTTTTTAGAAGATCATGTGTGCCCAAGTTGAATAGGGTTGGAGCCAGTACTGAGCCTGGGGAAGTCCATTGGTTTGTCTTTTCCATGTACTTTTTGCCTGTCCAAGGTGAACTCTGAAACTTTTACCAATGTGTCAAATGGTGTCTCAGGCAGCTGTGAGGCCGAGGAACACACCATCTGTCTTCAAAAGCAGTAAAGGCCGGTACATGTTCCCCAGTGCTGCAGTCCTTACGGAAGCCAGCTTGGTCGATGCTAAGGACTTCTATGATTAGGGCTAAATACTGTAGGATGAGGCATTCAAGGATTATAGGATCAACAGGAGAGAGATTGGACAATATGGGGTCTTTTTCATGTTTTGGTATGGTAATGACTTTTGCTGTCTGCCGCTTCTTTGGAATGGGGTGGAAATTTATGACCGTCATGTAAAACCGGGTCAGCCAGGCAAGAGATCAACGCCCCAGGTATTTCATAAATTCTGGCGCAATATTGTCATATCTTGCTGCTGTGCCACACTTCAAGCCCTGTAGAACTTTCTGCAAACTCAAAGGGGACAGGACGGGGCTCTGTGTTGCTGTTCTCTTAGTTCACCCTGGAGGTTTCTTTTGGTATTTTTGTCAAGGTTGCCTTAGTTCTGACAAGCAAGTGGCTGGAAACATGATTAGGAGTAACTGAGGGCCGGTTTTGAATGGGTGGCTTTTGAGTTGCTCCAAGAAGACAAAGTGTGCGAAGTTTAGCTCTGCTATGGCTTTCGCCCACTTGGTGCGGCATGTGGCATTGAGGGGTTTGATTTGCAGGCCTTCAGCCTCAAGGTCCTGTGATGCTTCATATATCCTTAGGACTGCAGCACTCTCTTCATCTAAGCATGGGATAGAGAAGGGTTCGTCCCCTCAGGGAATTTGCCATGCAGGATGTTTAGTAGATGGTGCCACTGGTTATGTGCTTCCTCAACAGTGAGGTTTCATAATGGGATTGTTGAGATGCTGCATTCCAAAGCTTCACTGTATCTTTTTTTTAAATTTAGAGTATCCAATTCTTTTTTCCCAATTAAGGGGCAATTTAGCATAGCCAATTCACCTACCCTGCACACCTTTGGGTTGTGGGGCTGAGGCCCATGCAAACATGGAGAGAATGTGCAAACTCCGCATGGTCAGTGACCCGGGGCCGGGACCCAACCCGGGTCCTCGATACCGTGAAGCAGCAGTGCTAACCACTGCACCATGCCGCCCTGGCTTCACTGTATCTTGTCCAGTTGGCTTTCCGAGAGTTCCATCGCATCTTCTTGGGGCGGTTGACTACTGGTACACATAGGCCTATATGAACGAGTAAAGGACACTGTTGGCTGTACAGAAAGTCATCCAAGACAAGACTCTGTGCAGAGTGGGGAGTCCAATTAAGAGAACTGACCCAGCACAGGTCAAGAGGGTAATCACAATGCCAACTGGCTGAATGGAATGGTTCCTTGCAGTTTGGGGTTGTGTAGAAGTGTCAGATCATTCCTGGATGTCCACTCTGCAAGCCTTTCACCGTCACTGTCCAGTACTGGGTATCCCATTCTGAATGATGGCTGTTAAATGTCCCCACATGGGTGGTTGAGTAGCGGAGGGTGGGCAAGATTTGTTGTTCCCAGCTGGTGTTTGGGGGGTTTGCAGACATTGGCTATGTGGAATCTACCAACCGCTCGGGTGTCAGAGAAAGTGGCTGTTGCCAGATGATTTGCTTCAGCAATGTCGGATCGGACAAAGGTGGCATGGCCATGCTTGGCATTAGGGTGGTAGCACAGGAGGTCGTAGCCTTTGATGGAATAGTGGTCTGCTTCTTTTGTTCGGATGTGGATTTCTTGCAGGCAAATTATTTCAATGGAGTATTGAGCAGCGAGGAGTTCAATGAGGTTTTGCTTGACTGCTGACAGGCCCTCAACATTGAGTTGGAGGATTCAGATAGAGGGCCTACTGCAAGGTAATCTTGGGTCAGTATTTAACTAGTCCTTTTGGCTTTGGGATTTGCTTAGTTTTCTTTGTGTAGTCTCTTCGCATGAAGCTTTCTTTGGAATTTAGTCTGCTGGTAGGATCATTAGCTTCCCCAAGCAAGCCTGGGTGCTGGTAGGGGGTGCAATTAAGAACATTGATCCATTGATCCTGACTTGACATCTGTCAATCTACTAACATATGTCCTAATGAAGCCACTTACACTAAGAAATCATCTGGGCTCGAGCACTAATGGGAAAAAACCATTCATGTGCATTAACTCAACTGTCATGTTTTTTTAATCCGGATATTGCTGCACGAATTCCTCACAGGAATATCTGATGCCCAATATCTTCAGCTGTTTCATCAATAATCTTCCTTCCATCATAAGATCAGAAGTGGAGATCTTTGCTGATGATTGAACAGTGTTCAGTTTGATTTGCAACTCCTCAGATAACAAAAGTCTGTGGTCAAGATGTGGACAACATTCAAGCTCGGGTTGATAATATTCATGCCGGATAGCAGAAGGAATAAGTTTCATAACAACCACTCTTCAACATTCAATGTAATTACCATCGTTGAATTTCACCATCAAGATTTCCGGTTGCGGCTATGCCTGGGTAGGTTGCACGTTCGGCAGCTCCCGCCGAAAACGGACTTCTGGGCCCTTTTAAGGAGCCCCAGTGGTACTTGGTTGACAATTCCCGGGGTGGGAAGACGGCAGTAAGGTCCCCCCAGCACTGTATGGAGTGGACCAGGAGCGGTGCGGTCAAAAAAGGGGCATTAGAGAAGAGAGGAGAACGGGTGTGGAAAAGCAAGATGGCGGCGGGCAGAGACCAGGCAGCGTGGGCTCAATGGTCGTGGGAGCAGCAAGAGTTTCTACGAAGCTGCTTTGCGGAATTGAAGGCAGAGATGTTGGCCCCTATGAAGGCGTCGATAGAAAGGCTGGTAATGACCCAGAGGATGCAGGGGACAGCGATTAAAGAGGTGCAGCAGAAGGCCTCTGATAACGAGGACGAGATCCTGGGCCTAGCAGTGAAGGTGGAGGCGCAAGAGGCGCTCCATAAAAAGTGGCAGGAGAAATTCGAGGATCTGGAGAACAGATCGAGAAGGAAGAATTTGCGGATTCTGGGTCTCCCTGAAGGTGGGGAGGGGTTGGATGCTGGGGCATATGTAGCCACGATGCTGAGCACGCTGATGGGCGCGGGAGCCTTCACGAGTCCCTTGGCGCACAGAGTCCTGGCGAGGAGACCGAGGGCGAATGAGCCGGCGAGAGCTGTGGTGGTGAGGTTTCACCATTACACCGACAGGGAGTGTGTCTTGAGATGGGCCAAGAAGGAGTGGAGCAGCAGGTGGGAGAATGCTGAAATTCGCATTTACCAGGACTGGAGCGCAGAGCTGACCAAGAAGAGGGCAGGATTCAATCGGGCCAAGGTGGTTCTCCACGGAAAGGGGGGGATGTTTGGGCTGTTGCAGCCTGAACGACTGTGGGTCACATATCAGGACCGCCATCACTATTTTGATACGCCGGATGAGGCGTGGACCTTTGTCAAAAATGAGAAGTGGACTCAAATTAGTGGTCTGTAGCATGTTTTGGGGGGGGGGGGGGGGGGGGGGGGGGGGGGGGGGGGGTGTTGTGGAGTGGGTGAGGGTGATATTTGTTTTTTTTTTTTTAATTTCTGTGCGGGCGCTGATCTGGGAGGGGATGGTCCCTGCGTTCGGTGGGGGAAGAAGGGGCTGGGAACCCTGGGCCTCTGGGGATGGGGGTGAGGTTGCAGGAGAATGGAGCTGCACCATAGAGGGCGTGGTCAGCCCAGACTTGGAGCGCGGGTTTTCTTTTCCCGCAGAAAGAGAGGGGGTGGGGCCGGACACAGGGAGCCGGTATTGGATTGGAGTCCACATTGGTTTGCAGGGGTGTGAAGGGGAGGACTTGGGTTTTAGGAGGGAATTCTGCAGGGATCGGTGGCAGAGGCGGGAGCGGCTGGGGTCAGCAGGAGTCAGCTGACTTACGGGAGTGCAATGGGGGGAGTAGGGGGGGTCAAGCAATTGCTTGGCCGGGGAAGGGGGGGGTACTGGGTTGCAGCTGGAGATAATAGGGAGAGTCGGGGCGGGAAGCCTCTGCCTGGGGGGCTGGAAACGTGTGCACGTGGCTGGCCCTTCATGGAATGTGAGAGGCTTAAATGGGCCGGTCAAGAGGGCCCGGGTATTTGCGCACTTGAAGTGACTGAAAGCAGACGTAGCCATGCTACAGGAGACGCACCTGAAAGTTGCGGCTCAGACCAGGCTGAGGAAGGGATGGGTAGTGCAGGTCTTTCACTCCGGGTTGGACGCGAAGAACAGAGGGGTAGCAATTTTGGTGAGCAAGCGGGTGACTTTCGAGGCGGTGGACATTGGGGTGGATAAAGGGGGCCAGTATGTCATGGTGAGTGGTAGGCTGCAGGGGGCCCGGGTGGTGCTGGTGAATGTATATGTCCCAAATTGGGATGATGCAGGGTTCATGAAGCAGTTGCTAAGTCGGATCCCGGATTTGGAGGTGGGGAACCTAATAGGGGGGGGGGGGGGATTTCAACACGGTACTGGACTCGGCAATGGATCGGTCTAGGTCTAGGTCGGGTAAGAGGCCAGCTGCGGCCAGGGTCCTGAGGGGGTTTATGGATCAGATGGGGGGAGTGGATCCGTGGAGGTTTGCTAGGCCAAGGGCGAGGGAGTTCTCCTTCTTTTCCCATGTGCACAAGGCCTATTCACGGATAGACTTTGTCGTGGTGACCAGGGCACTGATCCCGAGAGTAGAGGGGACGGAGTACTCGGCCATCACGATCTCGGATCACGCACCGCATTGGGTGGAGCTGGAGTTGGGAGAAGAGAGGGGCCAGCGCCCGTTGTGGCGCTTGGACTATTGGCGGATGAGGTGGTCTGTGGGCAGATCCGGGGGTCTAT